>NC_139515.1:75206430-75398930 GCF_947247035.1 Vipera ursinii
CTATAATTCCATAATCAATATATTAATGAAATATTTCCTTGATCTTATCTTCTTCCAGTAGTATTCTCCTTTTGTCAACATTAAACAAATATAGCTCTTAATACTTTCGATACATACAAGGTTGGATATAAACATTTTTCTTGTGTTTGTACAAATAACAGTAACATCAGCATATAATATCTTTTCTGATCAGTTTATGTTTCAATTGTATTTGTAAAAGTCATCTTATTATTAACCTGATTTTCATCCAGGCCTGTTTCCCACTGAAATTTTTAAATAAGTTTGCTACAGATTTGTTACGATGGTGTAGAAACCATATTCTTATCCTTAAATGTTGCACAATGCCTCATCACTGAGAATCTTAGATAGCTGCAGCAAGAAGTGCAGCAAACTAACTAACTAAAGGCAGTGATATACTGACCTGTCCAAACCACGTATTGGGTGTGTCATTGGTGTTGATATTCCCGTCTCCTGCCATTTCTACCCTGGACATCCCTCCAAAAGAAAGAAAGAAAGAAAGAAAGAAAGAAAGAAAGAAATATATTAGAATTGGAATATTCTTTATTGGCCAAGTGTGACTGGACACACAAGGAATTTGTCTCTGGTGCATAAGCTCTCACTGTACATACAAACAGCAAAGTGATATGTCATAGGTTATAAATCATAAGATACAATCATAAATGGCAAGATACAAAGAAGTGATAAATCATAAGATACCAATAGGAGAAGGTAAGTTCCATTATTACACTTTGAAGTAATCCCAAATATTGCAAAGAATTAGCGTGAAGATATTTCCTCAGAATTAGCAGAGCAGGATATCCCACACAGAAGCTCTGCACAGATGTTGTTCTTTTTCCAGAATTTGACTTTAGCTTTCCCCTTATATTGATATGACTCCTTGATCATTGTAATGGCTGAGATGAAAGGCAGGGTGTTTTCCTGATTATAAAAATTTGATGCATATATATATATATATGCATCAATTTCCATAAAACAAAGCAACACTTATTTCAGAAAGGAGCAGGCGTGTCTCTTTCAACCTAAATCTGAACAGAATTACTCTGCACAAATGCTGACAGGAAGGCTGCCTAAGCATAACAATTTGATATTATTAAGTATTTGCACTACACCTGCCATAAATCCTGAGAGGCACAGCCTGTCAGAAATGAAATTCAAAACCTTTGAAAGGCATCAAGTTGCTTACTCTCAAATGGATGAAAATGCCTTTTTGGTTCTACATGCATACATACATACATACATACATCATGGCGTTCCCCTTCAGATTAGACAGCATTATGCAAAATGTAAAAAAGCAATAAGAAACAGTCAATGAAAGTCATGAGATAAGGAAAAGGAAAGGAACACAGCTAAAAGTAGTTTATACCAATCGTATCCACTGTAACGCTCCATTCCTTTTTAACTTTGCAGACCACTTTTGCTTCCGCCACACAGTATCTGGTGTTCTGTATGCACCTATCCAGCATCGGGATTGGCTAATCCGGCCGGCGGGAATTCCTGGACACCGGGTTGGGTGTCTGAGGCAAGGCGGGAGATTGCAGCCAGGGGGTTGGCTAGCACCCGGCACTTGCCGGACATATAAGGGATACCGGGGCCATGCGAGGGCAGTTCAACCACGTGTATTAGAATAAACAGTATAACCCAACACTTTTCTCCGAGTCATCTGTCGCCGAACCGTACACAACATCTATATACTGTTTTATATACTGCTTTGGTCCTTTAAGAAGGAGAGTATTATCTCCTCTTTATCTTTTCACCCTTCATATATTTCTTTTACAATACAATCCTCACTCAAACCCAAATCTCCTCGACCTGTTTCTTTCATACTGGTCACTCACATTTGTATTCAGTCCATGTTTACTTAACACCCATTCATTCTTGACCTATGTCTTGTTTTACAAGTCATGCTTTTTAATCATTCCTCTCTCATCGGCATTAAATTTAGATTTATGTTTTTCCAGGCATATCCAAGTCTCACTTCCAAATAATAAAACTGGCAGAAGCATGCCCCTATGCATAGTTACTTTAGCTACTTTTAGCTACTTCATTTTTTTCACAATAGAGCTCATACTCTCCAGTATTTACACAGCTTGAAATACCAGAATCATTTCCCTATCTTTAGTAAATAATCTATCAAGGTATTCAAACTACCAGATCTGGTTTATTCGCCATGAGTATTATTTACAATTGGTCACCCCATTTTCTCAGTCAAACATAACTACAAGTTTAAATTCCATATTTCTTGTTGCATCATAAAATAAGCATTTGTTGCAAATCCTTCAGATTTTTAACCATCAGCACAATACTCCATACAAGAACAAATGCACATTGTTGTCCCTAATCAACATATTTTCATTCTCACCACAAGCACCCCTTGTATAATTATACAGTACATTTTAACCTTTTTGTTCATAATAAAACTACATTATCTCTTTTCTGCATGAATCCATGAAGTCCACTAACAAGACCAGGCTACCTTAAGTCAAATCTATTACACGCTTTCCCTTTCTCTTAGTTTCAAAGAGATACAATGATGTGCTTTTATTTGTTAATTCACACTCTTTGCCATTTAGGCAGCCTATATTTCAAATCCCAACGTTCCAAATGCTATTTTCATCAAATAGGCCCACAAATGGATCTCCAATGTCAATAATGATCTCTATCAATCAAATCTTTCGATATTTTTTGGTCAGGTAGAGAAGATTTTTTTTTATTTTTTATTTTAATCCCATTTATATTCCGCCCTTCTCCGAAGACTCAGGGCGGCTTACAATCTAAGAAGCACAAATCAATGTGCTTAGCAATAGCCTTCATCCTATGTATATGCCTGCTTATTAGGGCTTTCGCCCCCCCCCCCCCCCGCGGCATTATTACAAAGTCAGCTTATTGCCCCCAACAATCTGGGTTATATCAATGCACTGTGTATATCCTGCTAATAGTAACGATGGTAGTCTAGCTGGACCCATTTTGTCCAACATGGCACAGTACAGCTAAAGCTCAGTATTATAGACACATACTTTGTTACACAGAGAAAATATTATACCACACAGCAATATCCAATCCTTATTTTAAAATTCCCCAAAGTATCCAGATTCTTATACCAGTAGCATCTGAGAAAAAATAAAGAAACTTTTAAAATGTATTTTTAGAACATTGTTTTGAAACAGCTACCAATTTTCTTGTAGCTGATCAAAGCTTCTGTTTCTTTCCACAAAAGAAAAAGCAAATGATTAAGAGTTTCTTACAGTGTTCACTGACAGTGTATCCTTACAGTCGTCTTGAAAGAACTGAGCAAACTCCCTCGCCCTATAAATTAAAATTTTCTTCAGCCAGTGTGATATACTTGTATCTTTTTATAGTAAGCATTTTAAAAATTTGAAAATTACAAACACATAAATCAGAAAGCGGACTTCTTACTTGGGACAAAAGACACAAGTGTATATTTAAAACATTAGTATTAACAATTTTTGCCTGTGGAAGTTCTAAAAGATCGTGTTTTTCAGTTACTCATAAAATTAATCAAAGTATTTACCATTATATATTTTTTTCTCTATCTTCCTATAGAAAATATACAAGGATTGGTATGTAGATTGGTGGAGCAGTGGGCTAATGCCTCCTTAAGTAACACCAGCTGCCTGCAATTAGTGCAGGTTCGAGTCCCACCAGTCTCAAGGTTGACTCAGCCTTCCATCCTTCCGAGGTAGGTAAAATGAGGACCCAGATTGTTGGGCGCAATTAAGCTGACTTTGTAATAATGCCGCTTGGGGGGGGTGTGAAAACCCTAATAAGCAGGCATATACATAGAATGAAGGCTACTGCTAAGCTTGTAAGCCGCCCTGAGTCTTCGGAGAAGGGCGGGATATAAATGGAATTAAAATAAAAATAAAAAAATAAAAATGTACATGTTGCAGACTCAGTTACAACGATGTGAAGAAAACCCATATATTCCATCACTAAAGAACAGCAAGATGTAACTCTAGTAGCTAATTTATTTTCACTATTTATTATCTGCTTCTTGCATCTATATTGTTAATGTTTATTTTGTTACTTTAAATAGAACTTTGAGCATAAAATAAGAACTTTGTATAATTTTATAGCAATATCAATTTTTGCCACGGTCTAGAACAGACATGTCAAACACAAGGCCCGGGGGCCGGATCCGGCCCGTGAAGTGGTTTCATGCGGCCCGCGAAGCCATCCTGGAAACAGTGAGGGAACGGCCCCCATTGCCTTGGCCCTGGCCGAGAGACCCTCCTCCTGCCAGAGACCCCCAGATCTGTCCCACTCCTGCCCAGGCCCCCATAGGCACCCTTCATGCGAACGATGTAGAGCTGGGCACGCCCACCCAGTAGGCCATACGGACTCTAGCCATGCCCACCCAGTGGGCCACGCCCACCCTGGTCATACCCACCCAGCCTCCTGTGGGCAACCGCAATGCTGATGCGGCCCTCAATGAAATTGAGTTTGACACCCCTGGTCTAGAACTTTTCTAATTTTTCAAAATATATAATTGAACAATATTCCAATGTGGATTACACAATACATATATAGAAATTATAGTGTAGATAATCATTGATTTTTTTATTTTTTATTTATTTTTTATTTTAATCCCATTTATATCCCGCCCTTCTCCGAAGACTCAGGGCGGCTTACAATCTAAGCACAAATCAATGTGCTTAGCAATAGCCTTCATTCTATGTATATGCCTGCTTATTAGGGCTTTAGCCCCCCCCCCAGCGGCATTATTACAAAGTCAGCTTAATTGCCCCCAACAATCTGGGTCCTCATTTTACCTACCTCGGAAGGATGGAAGGCTGAGTCAACCTTGAGCCTGGTGGGACTCGAACCTGCACTAATTGCAGGCAGCTGGTGTTACTTAAGGAGGCATTAGCCCACTGCTCCACCAACTGCCAACGTAGCAGTTCGAAAGCACATAAAAATGCAAGTAGAAAAATAGGGATCACTATGGTGGGAAGGTAACAGCGTTCCGTGCACCTTTGGCGTCCAGTCATGCCGGCCACATGACCACAGAGACGTCCTGGGACAAGCGCTGGCTCTTCGGCTTTGAAACGGAGATGAGCACCTAGAGCCCCTAGAGTTGGAAACGACTAGCACGCATGTGCGGGAGAACCTTTACCTTTACCTAAGAACTTTAACTGATATATTTAAATAAAAGTAGAACTTTCAATTCTATTAGTATTAGAATTAGAATACAATTCTATTCACTTCCTGGTATTCAGGATGCTGCTTATAAGGGGTATGTGCTTAGAGCTCAAAGCATTGTTAGAGACCCCACACACCCACTTTACGGTCTGTTTCTGTTGCCCCACTCTGGGAGGAGGTTTCAAAGTATTTCTAGCAGGACTACCCAATTCCGTAATAGCTTTGTTCCCTGTGCCACCCGTCTGGTAAACTCGCAAGATTCATTTTTTCCGCCATGTACTTGTATACATAATCCGAATTAGACTGTGTTGTTTCTCTGTGTCATATAATATATGTGGGTATATGCATAATTCTGTATTTATTTTTGTCATATTTATGTAGTGTATATTGGAAGTGGTGACCCTTTGGGAGCTGTATGCAACAAAATTTCATGTTAATGTATGCCGATTAGTGTACATTCAAAGTGACAACGAAGTTATTATCCTATTCCATGCCATTCCATAGATTCCTGAGTTAATTGCTTGGGTCATTTACCAGAAATACAAGACTGTTGTAAAAACGTCTATAAAAGCAGGAGGGATATTCTTACTTGCCCTTTCTTTAACTTAAAATTTCAGAAATCATCACTCTAACATACTTATGACCGTTGCTGTTTCCCAAGATCATCTGATCACCCATTGCAAACTTCTGTCAAGCAAAGGCTAGATTCGCTTAACAAACAGGTTACTAACTTATCAACTGCAGTAATTCACTTAACAAATGTGGCAAGAAAGGTCGTGAAACGGGGTAAAATTCACTTTACAAATGTCTCACTTAACCACAGTAATTTTGGGCTCAACTGCGGTCGTGGGTCAAGGGACTGCCTATAGTTGTCTTTTTCCATAATTATTTTTGATTTTCCAATCTACGTTAATCCCTCCACCCCCCCCCCACGGGGATTTCCTAGTGGTCTCCCATTCTAACCAGCTCTAGATCTAAAGCTCCCAGTTCTAGCCAGATCTGATCCTGATTAGCAGTTCATGATCAGCCTAAGCTTGCTATCTAGCGGAGGAAATTGAATAAAATATTTTATCGACTTACTTGAAAGTAGGACTCCTTGACCGCAAAGGGACTGAATAGGGACTGAAAAGGGCAGCTCTGAAGGTGGGGGTGGCGATCGCTGAGCCCCTTTTAGCCCTCCGTACAAAGCAGCTGTAGCGGCACCTCCTTCCCGGACAAAAGAGAAATAAGCCCGAAGCCACCAAGAGCCGCTCCTGACTCCCTACTACGCTAAAAGCTTCAAGCAACCAAGAGAAGGCAAACTTCCCGCTCGGTCGGACTGCGCTTGCGCCGGACCGCCTCTCGACTTCGGTGGGAGGAGCACTGAGGACTGGCATAGGAAGCGGGCATCCGGGACGTGACTGGGAGCCGCCCAGGCTTTCTCGGAGAAGGCGGGAGAAGGTTTCGGCAGCAAGCTTCTATTGGTCTAACAGGGAGAGGGAGGAGGGGGGAAAGGAAAAGGATCGCCACGCGCCTCTCATGATTGGCAGGCGTAGGTGGGTGGGGCGTAAAGCGCCACGGTGAGTGGCGGGCCGAGGTGAATCGACATTCGGGAAAGGAAGAGGGAGGGAGGGAAGGAAGGGGAGGACAGGGAGTGGGCCGAGCTGGTCGCGCGTGCCGGGGAGCTGACCGACCGGCCGATCGATTCCCTCGGCGGGCGGGCGAGACTGGCCGGCCCGTCACACGCCAGCGGGCAGGGGGGGCGGAGCCTGATCCTCGCCTTGCGCCGCGTCTGGAGGCGCGGGCGGGAGCCGCTGGCCGAGGCGGAGAGGCGCTGCCCAGGCAAGGCAAGGCAAGGCGCGGCGGGCGAGGAAGCGGGCTCGCCCCGGGACACCGGCTGGCTGGCTGCCTATCCGGCTGACAGGTATCGGCGGCCATTTGGAAGCAGCCGGGGACCCGGCCTGGCATCTTAGCGGGCTACGGCCGAGCGGGATGGAGCTGGGCGGCGGGGCGAGGGTTCCTGGCGATGGGTTGGGGAGGGGAGCCCTTTGGGCGGGGCCCGCCCGCCTTGCTCGTCAGGCTACCGCCCGGCCGCCCCCCTGGCTTAAGACCCGTCAGCTGCCCTACGGAAGAGGAAGGTGGCGCCCTCGAGGCCTGCCCGGGCATCCGGGGTCTTCCCTCGACCGGGAAAAATCTTCCATCGAGCAGCGCTTCGGCTAGCTCGGAGGAGGCTCTCTACGTCCTAACCTCCGTGCCTTGGAATCGAGGGGCCGAGCCCACCGGTCCTCCCCGCGCGGGAAGGAGCTTTTGCATGAGCCTCCCACCCCACCCCGGGTCCCGCTAAGCCAGGGGTCTTCAAACTTGGCCCTTTTAGGACTTGTGGACTTCAACTCCCAGAATTCCTCAGCCAGCAAAGCTGGCTGAGGAATTCTGGGAGTTGAAGTCCACAAGTCCTAAAAGGGCCAAGTTTGAAGACCCCTGCGCTAAGCCTTCTTTCACAATCCGTGGAATTACTCTTTTAAAGAGGTTCCGCCTCTTTAAAAAATAAAATAAAAGGACTGGGATTCTTAGGACCAAGCTGTGAGCCACAGCCCATTCTCACATCCTGGCGGTGATTGACATAGGTCAGGGGTCGGCAACCTCGGCTCTTTTATGACTCGTGGACTTCAACTCCCAGAATTCCTGAGCCAGCATAGCTGGCTCAGGAATTCTGGGAGTTGAAGTCCACAAGTCATAAAAGAGCCGAGGTTGCCGACCCCTGACATAGGTGGTGCAGCCTTGAGAGGAAAAAAAACAAAACCTTGACACGTTTGACACGTCTTAATGTCAAGCCAGTCCTTCTGTTTCTTCTCTCTCTCTTTTTTTTTTTTTACTTAATGTTGCCCACGGTGATCTCCGAGGGAGATGCGAGGGAGATGCGATGGTCTTGTTGGATCAATTGAGGTGACAAGTCGTTTGCTGTGCATCGCTTGCGCAGTTGGATCGTTTGGACCTTTGCAGGGATCCTAAGCAGTTAAAGCTGTTTGATAGTGAGACTTTAGCAGAAGCGCAAAGAAGAGCAGCTGAGATGATTTAAGGCCAGGAGACTAAAACATACAAAGAACGGGAACTGGGCACGGCTAGTCTAAAGAAAAGAAGTTGTGGGTGCTCCATCACTGGGGCGAGAGGGTTAAGAAGAGATTGGACAGTCATCTGAAATGGTATAGGGCAGGGGTAGGCAACCTTGGCTCTTTTATGACTCGTGGACTTCAACTCCCAGAATTCCTGAGCCAGCCATGCTGGCTCAGGAATTCTGGGAGTTGAAGTCCATGAGTCATAAAAGAGCCAAGGTTGCCTACCCCTGGTATAGGGTCTCCTGCTTGAACAGGGGTCTGGAGTAGATGACCTCCAAGGTCCCTTCCAGCTGTATTCTCATTGACTGATGGATTTATAGATTCATTCTCATTTACAGTACTTGACTTATTCTTTCCTCCACTAATAGGCTCTTTGAAAATATGTGGTCAATAGTAGATAAGACATTAAAGTGGTGATTTTTTTTAAAGTACAGACAAAGGGTACTGAAAGAGATAGGATTACTTGGTAGGGCAGCCTGACAACTCTAGTCATTTCCTATTTTAAAAAAATTCTATGAAAATATGCTTTGATGCCTTTGTCAGTTTAAATAGATAGCCCCCTTATAGATACAGAGAATTATTCTTATATATCCTACTGCATAATATAATATAAACTTTGACATATGTAGACATCATTTTAAAACTCATTTGAAATCACTTCAAATATAGAACAATTGAGGTTGAATTAAATAATTCAAAATAATGAATTTGTTTTGACTTGATTGGTTCAGAAGAGATGTTAGAAGCACTTTGTATATGTCTGTTGCTTCACATGTTTGGCTTGGTTTGTAATAACTTACATATTGTAGACCTTTGTCTCTGTTCAAATAAGATTTTGCTATTTTTGGTTAGCCAGAAAGCAGAGCAAACAGTTTTCTTATTTAAAAAAACACATGACTAAATGAAATTGGTCCTCTAATGAAAGGGAGAGGTCCGTTTTTACTTTACCTTCTAGAAAACAGTAGGAGTGGTTTGCTACATTTAACATTGATTTAGATACTATTCATTATATTTCAGGCCAGAGAGAAAATATGATGAGGGCCACCTTAAATTTAATATCTTTTGTTCCTACTCTAGCAGCAGACTTTAATATGTGATATATCCTGCTTAACCCACTGTTTAGAACAAGGGGTGGCTGCTTTCTATTAAATGACTCTCTGCACTTTATGAAATCCAATGTACTTTAGCTACACAAGCAACAGTAAATGGTATTGCGTACATTATGAAATCGGCAGCTTTCTGCTCTTTGTTCTGTTCATGAGGAATTGTAGTTCTATTCAGAGTTCCACTGTTGTCTAGGGCTCCGAGGATAGCAAACAGCCATCATTAAAATGTTTCTTTGCATCTGATCAGTTGTGGCTTGAAAAAGGAGAACAACATATGATACATGTTCCAATAATCTCAGAAGGCTCATCCTTTTATCTGTTTTTATTTCAAGCAGCAAAGTGATCTGTTAAAAGTCAAGTCCTGTGGCCAAGACTCCAGGCCTTCCACTTTGCAAATTTAGATCATCTTTTTTGGGAGTTAACCATTTTTTTGTTTGGTCTGCTCCTTGCTGACCAGGAAAATATTTGACAATAGGCTGCATTTTCCATTCCATTCCAACTTACGTTATGTCAATGGGAAAAATGAGTCTCTACACCCTACTGACATTCATTTAAAATATGTTGTTGAGCCTTGGTCTTATCTAGTACCTGTGATGCTTCTGTTATTTTGTAGGCTTATGCTTTAAATGAGGACCCAGATTGTTGGGGGCAATTAAGCTGACTTTGTAATAATGCCGCTTGGGGGAGGTGTGAAAGCCCTAATAAGCAGGCATATACATAGAATGAAGGCTACTGCTAAGCTTGTAAGCCACCCTGAGTCTTCGGAGAAGGGCGGGATATAAATGGAATAAAAATAAAAATAAATAAAATTAATAAAAAATGCTTAATTGAAGGAAATTTTGTTATTTTAACCACTTCTTTTAAAATGAAATTTTAATTGGTACAAAATAAAAACATGTTCTGCTAGGGTATTTTTGTCAGAAGTAGCTTAAAAGTTATTTTTTGTAAGTATAAAGAAAATATGAAATAATGGTACAGTATTTCAAAATTAACATTAAAAGTGGGGGGAAGGAGCAGCTTGAAATTTTAACCAAGCTCTGAGTCTGTATAACAGAAATAGTAGGATTAAATCAAATTAAGGGAACCATTTAGAATTCTGTTAAGCATCAGAAAGCGAATATTCAATAATTTACTAGGATGGATAGTTCTATCATATTTTTTTTTTATTGAAAAGTTTTAAAATACAGTTTTCCTTTAAAAAACCCCCCTTCCCCTGCCCTCCTCCCCCCCTACCTCCCCCCTCCCCCTCCCCCCCTAACTCCCCCCTTTCCCACCCTCCTTCCCCCCTACTTCCCCCCCTCCCCCCTACCCCCCCCTGACTTCCCAGAGCTAAATACAAGGTATATATCTAAAAAAAACAATCATAAACAATCATATACTAACAACTATAAACTCTAAAATCCATCACTCTCTAGCTTATATAAAATAAACCAATCCTTAATAATATTAAATATATATAGAAAACTAAGATAAAAAAAACTAGCGTCATTCATGTTAAAAAAGAAAAAAAAACAGAAAACCTTCCTCCACTGTCTACATTCTTCCACAATTGTCTATTTACTAAACAAATTCTCATTTACACACCACAAACACCTATCCCTATTATCCTAATCACTCTCTAACCAAAATAGTCTATAATAGATAATTCTTACACAAATTAACCCACATTAGCCCATAAAGCTTTCTTCCATTTCCTCTGTAGTAAATTTAATCCATTAGTTCCACTGCTTAACTGTAAGTATTTAGTAAATTTAGTCCATTGTCCACTGCTTAGCTGTAAGTACATTATAGAAGTTCCATAGATTTCTGCAAGTCTTATTTTTTAATCTTCTTTGAACGTTTTAAAGCAGCACGCGTCACTCTCTGTTCTCTAGGGTCATCCAAAAGATTTATGGCTTGATCTCCTCCTACACCCTTCTCATCTGTTTGTCCATCTTCATCCTCTTGATATTCTCCTTCTCCAGATCCCTCTGCATCTTCCGAAAGTATTGATGGGATTACTTTTAAAACATTGTTGTAAAAATCACGCGCTTGCTTCACAGTAACCAAACAATACCTTTTGCCTTCATACGTCAAGCTCAAGCCAAGTGGAATCTCCCATCTGAACCTTATATCTCGTTGCTTAAGCTCTTGCACAAGAAATATAAAGTCCTTCCTTCTCTTTAAAATCTTTGGAGGAATTTCTTTTAAAACCAGAACTTCTTGATCAGCAATCACAACTTTAGTATCATAGGCAGCTTGTATAACTTCATCTCTAATTTCCCTTTTTAAAAAATAAACCACCACATCTCTAGGCAGCTTTCTCTGTTTAGCAATCCACGAGTTCACACGAAACACTTTGTCCATGCCTTGTTTTATTTCAGATGCTGGCTGGTTCAATACCACCTCAAAAGCCTCTGAGACCAGCTGCTTTAGGTCTTCCTTAATATTCTCTTTTAAACCTCTAATTCTAACAGCAAACTGCATCTGGTAAAATTGAGCCAGACTCAGTTCGTTATCCATTTTGTCTTTTAACTCTTCAATTTCCAATACTTTTGCTTCTAATATAGCATTCTTTTGAGTCAAATCTTCCACTTTTTCCTCCAGATCTTCCACACATACAGCTACTTTATGCACTGAAGTCAAAATGTCTACCTTCATCTCTCTAAATTTCTGTTCCATCCTCTCTTCCATTCTCTCCTCCAATTTCTGCAATTTCTCCTCCATCTGTAGAAATTTAACACCCATTGATTCCAAAATTAACTGGGTATGCTTTTCAAGATCCTTCAATGTCAATACATCAGAAGAATGCAGCGCCTGCAATAATGAATGTTGTTGCACCGGAGAATTTCCTGCACTCCGGAAAGTTTTAGGAGGAGGTTTAGCCGCCATCTTTTACTTACAGTTGTGACGCACTTTCACTTTAAGTTTTAGAAAAAGTCCATCAAGCTCGAGAGTAGAATAAAATAATCCTCTTCATCTTTCCCTCTTGTACCGCTCTGCCTGCTCTTTTCCTTTCATAGTCTTTCCTTCAGGCAGGGATGGTCACAGACGCCTGGCTCTGCTCCATAAAATCCAGAGCAGAGACGCTGGCCAGCTGGGAGCAACCCAGGCTACGGGGGAGTTCAATCCTTCAGCCGCCCAAGCTCAAAGCTCAGGCAGCCCTGGAGAACTCTACCCCTACCTGGGAGCTCACCCCCTCCTCTTCTCCCGAGGAGGGGGCTTCAAATTCGCCCGAACAGCTGATCGGCGCTGTTTCGGGCGAAAATCACACAGCTGAGCCGCGGGCAGCCCGGGAAGGCTGTCTCCAGCGCCGGCGGAGCCACCGGAAGTCCCGATAGTTCTATCATATTTTGTTTGTAGTGTTAGCATGTGTGTGTTTTGAAATACGCTAAAGTGATAATCGCTTCTTTCCCTAAATCATTCATTGATTTTCATACACAACCAAGGACTTTAAATCAAGTGTTCTGAGTTCAAATCTAATACAGGTAGTCTCCAACTTGCAACTATTCGTTTACTGAGCATTTGAAGGTTACAATGGCACTGAAAAAAGTGACTTATGGCCGTTTTCCACACTTACGACTGTTGCAGCATCTCCATGGTCATATGATCAAAATTCAGATGTTTGGCAACTGGCTCATATTTATGATGGTTGCAGTGTCCTGGGGTCATGTGATCACCTTTTGTGACCTTTTGACAAGCAAAATCAGTGAGGAAGCCAGATTCATTTAACAACTGCATCAAGAAAGTTGTAAAATGGGGCAAAACTCACTCAACATCTCAGTAATGGAAATTTTAGACACAGTTGTGGCCATAGGTCAAGGACTATCTGTAAGTGTGCTTGTGGTGAAAGACTTTATCTGAAATTATTTAATGGGATGTGGATGGGTTTTGGTTCTCATTATACCACATTACTGATAGAATCAGTGGCTCTGTCAGGAGTATATCTTTTGCTGCGTGATCAGAATTTTACACCAGTTGAATATTCTGTAATCATAATGGTTCTTTTTAAAAATCTGCTTCTGGTAACAGCTTAGTTTTCTTTCAAAGGCAGATTCAGAGAAAAATTTTCATGCAGATTTGTTTTTTTTAATATAGTAGCAACTGGTATGTTTGTATAACATTATGAGCAACTTCTTTTTAATCAGTAGTAAAGTATCTGATCTTGAGAAATCCATATAGAAAACTAAAGAAATCAGTATAGAAATGGAGTCAGTTTAATGTGGTGTATTTCTGATGCTGCCATTTCAGAAACTAGATGATCAGAAATAATTATTTGACTTGGCAATGAATGTCAAGATTTTATCCAAGTACCCCTGATCATTCCTGAATCTTGATGTGATTTTTTTCCTTATTTCTTGCCTTACAGATTTCTTTTTCTGTTCATTGTATATACAACTATTGTATATCGGTACTGTAGTTTAAAGGAAAGGAAATGGTTTTACAAGGTGTTGATGATCAGAACCTGAATATGTATCAGAAGAAATATAAAGCCTATTCATACTTTTTATTGTTTACCTATCTTGTACCTAAATGACAGGATGTAATTATGAGAAGTCTGATAAAAAATATTACATTTTCTTAATGGATATTTCAGCCCCACTTCCTTTAACTAAAATCAGTTCCAAAATACTATTAATAAAAACTAGTCATAGGGAAAGTAAATGAGCATGATGGAATTGCTGTTTTCATTTGTAGAACATAATTTTTAGGGTCTGTTCAGTGATGAGAGCATACTTGCTTATGTTGTTGCTTCATGTCAGAATAAATGACACTGAATTGCCTCATTCTAAATAGTTCTGTAATAAGATTTAGGATAATCTGTGTACCTGTACCTTGTCTGTTTCTCCGTGGACTCTTTGCACATAGTTTGCCTCTTTCCTGCTCTCCTCACTGTGTTTTTATCTGCCTCTTGCCAGATGTGCTTTTAGCTCATCTTATTACATCCAACAGTCTGGGCTTCTTCTCCACCCACAGCAATTTATTTTTTATAACTAGTCAGTGAGATACAAAAATGCCTCTGTGACAACTCTAATTTGAACGTGCCTTGACAAACTATATAATTAAGTACTTTTGTGCAGATCTTGAGAGCAAACAAATCCCAGCTCCAGAGAGTTAAAGTCAGGATCTGTTTTCCAGCACTGACATCAAGCATGTATCCACATCTAGAGACATGATACAGTTTAAGTTATCCAAAGCTGAAGGAAATAGGGATCTATTTGTAATCGAGAAGAAGGACACATGGACTATTTGAATAATAAGAACAATCCCCATTATAACTTCAGAATGAGACAAATTAATAACACTGAGTAATTTCAATAGCCATTATGTTACTGATACTCTGTCTTGCTCTGCCAGTTTAGATTCAGAATTTTTTTTATTTGGGTTACTGTATAAAGAAATTATGACAGTTGAGGGTAATGTTTACATTCACATAATCATGTATGGAATCTACTCAGTTTTACATGACTTAGGAATCCTCAGATTATTCCTATATAGAGGCAGACATTTACTGATACTACACCTTGATCATCTATATGAAGCAGATCAGTACATAGAAATCATTTTCCTTATGCTAATTTTCTGCAAACACACAGAAGCAGCAGATACCGTAGTTCTTTCCAGAATTTGGTAACTGAGAAAGCAAGTGTTAAGACTAAGTGTTATTTTCAAGTTCAGTATAACGTATTTCTGTATCTTGCCTGTCAAAGACATTTTACCAAATTGTAACGAGTAATGTAACTAGAGTGACGCGGTGGCTCAGTGGGTTAGGACGCTGAGTTTGTCGATCAGAAGGTCGGCAGTTTGGCGGGTCGAATCCCGAGTGCCGCGTAACAGAGTGAGCACCTGTTACTTGTCCCAGTTTCTGTCAACCTAGCAGTTCGAAAGCATATAAAAATGCGAGTAGAAAAATAGGGATCACTATGGTGGGAAGGTAACAGCATTCCGTGCGCCTTTGGCGTCCAGTCATGCCGGCCACATGACCACGGAGACGTCCTCAAACAAGCACTGGCTCTTCGGCTTTGAAACGGAGATGAACACCGGCCCCTAGAGTCGGAAACGACTAGCACGCACGTGCGGGGGAACCTTTACCTTAATGTAACTAGTGTCATTATTTTTCCTTTCCATATTCTCTTGTACTCCAAATGTCCCTTAGGGATATGCAAACATTTTGATTCAAATAGAGTTATTCAAAGCAGTTTGAATCAAAATGTTGTACACATCATTTCTTTCTCTTCTGACAGTCTAAATATATGATTTCAAGATCTGCTTCTATCTGTATTCCATTCTATGTTCTTTCTTTAACTTCTCACCAATTAGAAATTCTACACTTTCTACACTGTTTCACTTCAATTACATGTTTTTTATATATTGAATAATCGAAAACAGTTGATTGGTAGCTTTTTGTTAAACTAAGGCCATTGCTTTTTTGCCTTCACAATGATTTCATTAATTTTTTATTTGATTTCTGTAGCTGCCCCTCTCAACCAGCGACTCTGGGTGGTGTATATCATAAGTGACACAATGCTATTAACCATGCAGTAGTTGTGGTTTAGACCATGTTATTAATCTGTTAAATGTTTTGAAATCCTATAAAAAGGAACAAATCTTTTATTTATTGTCTTTTATTATTATCAATGCCATATGTCACTTCTTAATCTGTGTTATACTATGATGTCTGAAATATTTACTAGCAGTGTCTCTGATAGATGGAGTTTTTGACTTCAATTTAATAACAAAATTCTAAATTTCAGCATTAAAATCTAGTGACTGACTCTTAAAAAAATAGCGCAAATCTTTGTACCACAATTTTTAAAGGCATAATAATTGCATTTATGTTGCTGTCTTTATCATGATTTTCTATTGTTAACTTGGGCATCTTGTTTAATTCCTTTTTAATTTTTGTATTTTGTATTTTTATATGTTTGCCCTGTTCACCGCCCTGAGTCCTTCGGGAGAAGGGCGGTATACAAATAAAATTATTTATTTATTTATTTTATTATATCTGGGGTATTTTTTTTTATGTATGCATAAGGAATTGATAGATGTCACAGTGCACAGAAGTAAAGACAAAGAGAAGAAAAGTAGATAAGCTTGCAAGTATTATATGATACAGATTTTGCAAATATTCCTGAGAGAGATTCAAAATAATTTAAAAATATTAAATTTGCTTTCCTAGAGTAAATAATACACGATGTATTTGAACTCTTAGTAATATATGGAAATTTAAAGCATATTGAACAATATTTAGCAATGTAATAGATTGTGGGAAATTAGATGTTGATACTTTTGTTTCTGTTTCAGATGATTGGCATCAAAAAACTGTGATTTCAGGAATGAATGCTTGGACCTAATGTAAAAGTAACTGGCCTTAAGAGTAAGAAAATTTCAGAGAAGTCATAATCAAATTACATCAGAAATTCAATCATGTATGGAAGTGCTCGGTCAGTTGGGAAAGTTGAGCCAAGTAGCCAGAGCCCCGGGCGTTCACCAAGGCTGCCACGTTCACCACGATTGGGCCATCGTCGAACCAACAGCACAGGGGGCAGCTCTGGAGGTAGCACCGGAGGTGGAAGTGGCAAGACACTTTCAATGGAAAATATCCAATCCTTAAATGCTGCCTATGCCACGTCAGGCCCTATGTACCTAAGTGAGCATGAAAACGTGGGCGCAGACACACCTAAAAGCACCATGACCCTTGGCCGATCTGGGGGTCGTTTGCCTTATGGTGTTAGGATGACTGCAATGGGCAGCAGCCCCAACATTGCCAGTAGCGGGGTTGCCAGCGATACTATTGCATTTGGAGAACATCATCTTCCTCCTGTGAGTATGGCTTCTACGGTGCCTCATTCACTACGCCAAGCTAGGGACAACACCATCATGGACCTGCAGACACAACTAAAGGAAGTGCTCCGGGAAAATGATATATTGCGAAAGGATGTAGAAGTGAAAGAAAGCAAACTTAGCTCCTCCATGAACAGTATCAAGACATTCTGGAGTCCTGAGCTGAAGAAAGAAAGGGCCCTGAGGAAAGACGAAGCATCCAAAATCACGATTTGGAAAGAACAGTATCGGGTGGTTCAGGAAGAAAATCAGGTTAGTAAACTAAAGACTTAGGCAGAAAAAAAAGGCTGTGTGGGGAAAATGCAGTGGTGATAGTAGATAGGTTTTGAATAAGTCATTGCTGTGAAATTCCATCGTGAACTCCCATCATCTTACCCCAATTTGAGTGGTTTTAAAAAGCACTCTTATCACGTGAAAAGATTCTGTCTTGGCTCTTTCTATATTACCTGGGTAAATAAAGTAGGGGCAACTTCTTTGACGGACGGGTTCCATTATGGTCAGAACTCAGGGTCTATGTGTATCCTATAGGACAGGGGTGTCAAACTCAATTTCATTGAGGGCCGCATCAGCATTGCGGTTGCCCTCAGGGGGCCGGGTGGGTATGGCCTGGGTAGGCATGGCCTACTGGGTGGGCATGGTTAGAGTGCGTATGGCCTATTGGGTGGGCATGGCCAGCTCTACATCGTTCGCATCAAGGGTGCCTGTGGGGGCCTGGGCAGGAGTGGGACAGATCTCTGGCAGGAGGAGGATCTCTGGGCCAGGGCCAAGGCAGTGGGGGCCGTTCCCTCACTGTTTCCAGGATGGCTTTGCGGGCCGCATGAAACCACTTCACGGGCTGGATCTGGCCCCCGGGCCTTGTGTTTGACATGTCTGCTATAGGAGATTTTAAATCTCCAAATGAGGTTGAGAGTGGGGGCAAGAACACCTGGCTTCTTTAGCCTCCTGAGATTTGAACTGAGCCTGCTGTGACAAATTTCAAAGGGTTCTGGAAATGGACCGTTTCTGAGAGTTTTCAACAGTTGAGAAAAAAGAGAGCAATGAGTTGAGAAAAGTTGAGAAAAAAAGAGGATGCTGAGTTTCATACGGAGGGGGTTTAAAGAGTGTATTTATGGCTTTTAGAATTTTTGTTGAGGGTTTTCCTTCATGGCTTCTGAAGGAAGTGAAATGAAGAAGGGCAAGGCTTTCAGGCAGTTGGGTTTTTTTTGGCTGCAGCCCCCATTTTACAGGATAGTCTTAATCTAGAGATTAGGCTGGAATCCTCATTGCTCACTTCAGGAAACTATTTAAAATAGAGCTGTTCTACAAGGAATCAGGGGAATGAATGTCACAACTATACTTATTACATTAAGATAGCTATTTTTATATGAAATGAAAGCAATTGGATGTTGGGTTTTTGTTAGGTTTTTATGATAAAAGCTGTCAGGAGTATTTTTTTTTAATTCTGGCAATTTATAAACTGGATGGATGGATGGATTGTCCTCGTATCTAAAAGGATAAAATATTTCTTTTTAGTTTAAAAATGCATGAAAACCTATGGCTTTTTTGGTCAGCCAAATAATATTTAACAGAAGAGGATGCAGTGACATTTCTACATAATTCTGCACACCCTTTCTAATTGTTCATTTAAATCCCACTATAATTACCACTGTAATGATAGGCTTGTCGAACAATGGCCCAAAAAGGAAGGGTATTATTTAAAAGCATGGTGAAATATATCATGAGATGTGAAAGCTTGGTGTCCTAATTTGCCAGTTCATGTCTAAATTGAATTTTTTTACACCCTCTATATCAGGGGTCTTCAAACTCGGCCCTTTTATGACTCATGGACTTCAGCTCCCAGAATTCCTCAGCCAGTGTGCCTGACTGAGGAATTCTGGGAGTTGAAGTCCATGAGTCATAAAAGGGCCGAGTTTGAAGACCCATGCTCTATATCACTGGCAACTAGTGATCTCTGCCCTTTATACAGAAGACCTGGATACTGAAATTCACTTTAAAGAAATATCCCCACATTAGACTTTCAGTTATGGCTTATTTGGATATTTTTAGCTGAGCTCAAGCCACATTCATTGATGAATGTAGTAGTGTAAAGCAATCTTGAATAACTCACTGCCCCAAAATGACCCGAACACAGTTTTCATTGTTTCTAATGAGTATTGTCAGTGAACATGTACTGTAGACTGAATTACTGAAATTGTAATTCAACTTGCCTGGTTTGGAAATCCTAGTATAAAAAATTAATGTGTAAAGATGCTAGAAACATTAGATGAGTTAGATATTTTCTGCTGAAGAAACTGATTTGGCTAACTTATAACTTCAGTTTCAGCTTCTTATACAAAGGGCATACTTGATATGTTCAGAAAACAGAATTATAGGTAGTCCTCAACTTACAACCACAATTGACCCCAAAATTTCTGTTGCTAAGTGAGACACTTGTTAAGGGAATTTTGCCCCATTTTACAACCTTTCATGTGACCGTTAAGTGAATCACTGCAGTTGTAAGTTAATAACATGTTTATTAAGTGAATCTGGCTTTCCAATGAACTTTGCTTGTTAGAAGGTCACAAAAGATGATCACTTGGCACATTGACACGGCAAGTGTCATAAATATGAACCGGTTGCCAAGCATCTGAATTTTGATCATCTGATCACCGGGTTTCTGCAACGGTCATAAAGTGTGAAAAACAATCATAAGTCACATTTTTCAGTGTCATTGTAACTTTGAAAGGTCACTAAATGAGCTGTTGTAAGTTGAGGACAACCTGTACTGTAATACCCATATTTCCCCATGTTTTTTTTCTCCATAGTTTTTTTTTTTTTTTTTTTTTTTTGCCTCCAAAAGAGGCACCAGGTCTTACTTTCGGGGGATGTCTTACCTCCATCACCGACAGCCCCAGCCAGCAGGTCCACTTCTTCTGAGGCCCAAGGAGCAGCTTCATTTTGCAGCTGCATTCCAGTCTGCATTTTGCAGTCAGGCCTTTTCGGAAGGCCTATGCAGCCGAGTACTGAGCTATGGATTTAATCCATGGCTTGGTCCTCGGCTGCAGAGGTCTTGCAGAACAGAGCTATAGAAAGGCCCCTGACTGTGAAATGCAGGCCTTGCTGCAGAAGAGGCTGCAGAAGAAGTGGGATAGCGAGGAGAGGCCTGGTTGCAAGGTAAACTGGGTGCAGGGCACGTGGGGCAGTTCCCACCCCGACCCTAGCTTGATTTTTAGGTGTGTGCCTCACCCCAAAACTAGGGCTTGTTTTTGGGGTAGGGCTTATATTGGGCCCACCTCCAAAAATCAAGCTAGGGTTTATTTTCGGGATAGGACTTACTTTCGGGAAAACACGGTATTAAACATTTGTGTGTTTTTTAAGAATTAGAATCCTACTTTCCAATGCAAGAGTTCTACATACTTGTGCAATGTAATAACAGTATTGGTGTACTGCTTTCCATAGTATCATTTATACCTATACTTTACCTAATAAAACTCTTTTTCTAAATGTCCAAGTGGTAGAAGGATGTATAGCACTGCTCAACTCAAAACAAAATTAGTTACCTGACCCTAATAAAGCCTTTATTTAGTAGACCTTGTTTTACCCAACTTTACATGCAATAGACTATATTTCTGCAGTGATTTACCTAATTTGCATGATTACATAGTGATGCAAATGACAAATTAATGACAATAGGTTAAGCCAATGATGGCAAAACCTTTAGATACCGAGTGCCCAAACTGCGACCCAAAACCCACTTATGTATCGTCGGGTGCCAGGTGGGCATGACCTATTGGGTGGGTGTGCCAATTGAGTGGGCATGGCCCATTGGGTGGGTGTGGTTGCAGTGGTAACGGCAGACTAGGTGGGACTAAAAAGTTCAATTAATACCAACTTTGCGAGAGATTTTTTTTCCGCAACAAGTTGAAATTGATTGATTAAACCTTTTTTTTTTTGGCACACGGCGGTGGAGACCTAAAGTGAAAAGGTTTTATAAAAGCCAGCTGAAGGCCTAGGACAAGGGCAATGGCATGCGTGCCCACAGAGAGGGCTCTGCATGCAACGTGTGGCACGCGTCCCATATGTTCGCCACAATGGACTTAGGGTTAGGTCACCATGACCTCATAAAGTAAAATGGACATTGCCAACAAATTTGGAGTGTTTGGGTATGGTTAGGAGGGCACTTACTTTTCTAGATTGCCCTATGTTTCCTGGTAAAATACATGGGAAAATCCCATTGAAGGAAAATTCCACTTATGGTTAGGTCACCATGAACTCAGAGAGCCAAATGGACATCACCAATGAATTCGGACTGCTTGGGTATAGTTGGGGGCCACTTACTTTTCTAGCCTGCCCTATCTGTGTTTCTTGGTAAAATACATGGGAAAATCTCATAGGAGGACAATTCCACTTAGGGTTAGGGTTAGGTCAGGATGAACTCATACAACAAAATGCACATCGCCAACAAATTCGGAGTGCTTCGGTATGGTTAGGAAGGCACTTACTTTTCTAGGCTGCTCTATCTAGGTTTCCTGGTAAAATACATGGGAAAATCCCATTGGAGGAAAATTCCATTTAGGATTAGGATTACCTCACTATGAGCCCAGAAGAAGCGCCGATCAGCTGTAATGTTGCAGCATCTCCAGGGTCTTGTGATTTACATTCATATGCTTGGCAACTGATTCATAGTTATGATGGTCAGTGTCCCAGGGTCATGTGAAGTGACCAAAATCTGCTGCTACCACCCAGCAGAGAGGGGGAATAAAAACCACACACACACATACACACACACACACCTGCCAATCCTCAACAGAAATGCTCACAACAATGAAAACCTCGGACAAGAGGAAGAGCGCCGCCGGGCGGGCAGGCAGGTGTCTTGCTCGGCTGTGGCTTGGGGGGCACTTTTTTCAGTGCCATTGTCACTTCAAACAGTCACTAAGCGAACAGTTGTAAGTCGAGGATTACCTGTACTTCACAGTTTTTTCTTTTTTTGGTCATCAAGTTTTTGCCACCTTGCTAGGCAACTGGTGGTACTCGGATGTTTCCAAATCCTAAAAGTGGTACAATGGGTGAAAAGTTTGAAAAGCCCTGTACTAGGACTCCGAGATCCCTACTATTGAGCAAGGTACCACCTATACTATACCTGTGCATTTGCTTTTTCTTGCCTAAATGTAAAACCTTACTTTATTCACCATTGAATTTCGTTTTGTTAGATAGCGCCCAATGTTCAAGTCTGTCAAGATCCTTCTGTATCTTAAGCCTAGAGTGTTGGCTATTCCTGCCAGCTTAGTGTCGTCTGCAAATTTGATGAGTTTCCCATCTATCCCCTCATGGAAATCATTGATGAAGATGTTGAAGAGCACTGGGGCACCCCACTACATACTTCCGTCCATGTAGATGCAGTTCCATCGAGGAACACACGCTGAGTATGGCTGGTCAGCCAGCTACGAATCCATCTGGAGGTGATCTTGTCTAACCCACATTTTTCTATTTTATCAAGTAGTAGATTGTGGTCTACTTTATCAAATGCCTTACTGAAGTCCAAGTAAAAGACCTTATGAAAGACTGTACCTTCTGACAACAAAGATGTCATCTCCCTTGGCTCCTGGCACTCACTGGGAGCCCGGCTTGACTAAATTCTTTTTAATGAGAAACCATATCATCTGTGATATATATAATATTTTTGAGTACACTTATGACAGGCTTTTCTGGTACCAGCCTAGTAGCCATGGAGCACAGGTTGCATTTCCATGTTACTTCTCAAAACTTTCATATGATCAGGAAATGCTTCTCAACCCTTCAAAGTAGACTAGATCAGAAAACAAAGTCTTTTAAGTTATGGACTATTAGAATTCTTTTGTTGCAGGAACTAATAATAGAATTTTTAAAGCTTGACAGACTTTCTGCCTGCCTGCACTTATTTCAAACAAAATCAAGAGGGGGTAATCTTGAGGGGTATTTTTCACTCCCACCCGCCTTTCAGAACTATGCTGATTTTTTTGCTTTTCCATTCTATCAAAAGTATTTCCTTCCTCTTCTACCTGTTCTTACCTTTGAATTGGTCTTGCAGAAAAAAAATGAAATGATAAAAATGGCATTGAACCATAGAGCTGTTTTCTGAAATATAAGCAAATTGATTCCGGTCTTTATTCTGTTTGATTATCAGGCACATTCATCAAAAAATCTCCCTAGTAACATTTTATTTCATGGTTACTATGACAGTTGGGTATGTACTACCTTTTGAAAATGGATGATTCATCCCGATGTTGTTGCCACTCTTTTTGGTTGATGGAAAGTCTTAACACTAGATCAATTTATTTTTATTGGCTGTAATTAATGACAGATCTAACTAACAGTTCAATTAAGAAAAGTAAGCAGGCATGCTTTACATGACTTTCTTTTTTACTATCTTCATACATGTTTTTATCATCTTAATTCAAATTAGAATTTAGGAACATTAGAATATGAAGTTTTGAGATGCAGTCATTAGGTATAATTTATAGATATTAAAAAAGCATCACATGATTTGTCATAGCCTCATTTTTTTAGGTTCTAGTTTAAAATCTCTGATAGTTTTTTATTGTTTTTTTTCCTCCAAAAGTAATTAGCTTCTAATATTCCTAACCAGTTCTCAGGTTCCCTGTTTCAATTTGGCTGATAAAAAGTATGCTTATCATAAATAAATGTGAAGTCTGCCCAAACTTCATAGTTATCTTGACTTGCAAATGAAATATTTAAGAGCATTATTGAATGAGCAACGATCAAAAGTGGAAGACAGAGGATTCAAGAAAGAGTTTATACAGTTAAATACTAGATTGGCTATGATCCAAGAAATTATTTTCTCAAACATGTCCTAAAAAGGGAATGGGAAATGCAAGTAGAAACTGCCTGTAAAATAAACAGTAGTACAGTACATCCTTTTCTTAGGCAAATAGTGCATCCAAAAATGCAGCGTAGGGATTAATTATCTCAATGGATAATTGAATAAGCCACTTTTGGTAAACCCTTGCCAGTCACGAAGGATACAGCCAATCTGTGGAGGATCACTTTTATGTCAAAACACATTATCTAGATTGGTGATTACAAGTAAATGAAACATCATATAAGCATTCATCATTGAAATAATATTAATATGACTGTTCATCATAGCACAACTCTCCCTTGCTTTAGGAAGCCCAGAATAATCCAGTCCAGATAGCAACTGCTGGTAGTGGAAAGGAGAATCAAGTCTTACAAAATTATAATTATAAAGAGCCTTAGTGGAGCAGTGGGCTAATGCCTCCTTAAGTAACACCAGCTGCCTGCAATTAGTGCAGGTTCGCATCCCACCAGGCTCAAGGTTGACTCAGCCTTCCATCCTTCCCAGGTAGGTAAAATGAGGACCCAGATTGTTGGGGGCAATAAGCTGACTTTGTAATAATGCCGCTTGGGGGGGGGGGGAAAGCCCTAATAAGCAGGCATATACATAGAATGAAAGCTACTGCTAAGAACATTGATTTGTGCTTCTTAGATTGTAAGCCGCCCTGAGTCTTCGGAGAAGGGCGGGATATAAATGGGATTAAAATAAATAAAATAAATAATTGTTTCCTGATGGACAGAGAATGGGTAAGCCCCCTGTAGTTCTTTTGCCAGGTGAGTAACATCAGTTTTCCAAACATAGCTGGAAGTTATCTAAGCAGGTTTTCTTTGAGTCCATCAGTTACGGCCTTCACTGGAAATCTTAACTGCAGGACATGAGTGAGAATGCTGCTGTTGCTTGCTAGTATGTTGATATACCTCTAAAAGACACATGCACCACTACAAATAGCGTCGAGCACTTTATTAAAGCTAGGTTGCTCAGCAACATATGAAACGGAATGCCAAGTTCTTATGCTCTGTGTAGCATCTTATTTAGGTTCCCTTGTTGTGGGTACAGACAAAAGATGATACAGACATTGTATGTTGGGATGTGGCCTGAGAACAGAAGTGAACAAGAGTATTTATTGATTTTATCCAATTTAGAAGCTGCCCAGACCCAATTAACTCTGGGTTGCTCACAACATAAAAAAAACAACCAGACAGACTTACAGACAGACAGATCAATCTAATATTTAGGCATGAAGCTGAAAACCAGGAGACCTTGAGTTCTAATTCTGCCTCATGTATGAAAGCTGGCTGGGTAATTTTGAACCAGTTTCTCTCTCTCTCTCTCTCTCTCTCTCTCTCTCTCTCTCTCTCTCTCTCTCTCTCTCTCTCTCTCTCTCTCCCCCCCCCCTCACTCCACGGGGGAAAATAGTAGCAGAAAGGTCTATTACAGGGGTAGGCAACCTCGGCTCTTTTATGACTCATGGACTTCAACTCCCAGAATTCCTGAGCCAGCATGGAAGTCCATGAGTCATAAAAGAGCCGAGGTTGCCTACCCCTGGTCTATTAGGTATGTCCTCTGCATTGAGTTATTTATAAAAATAACAGGCAGGATAAAAATAATCTCCAAACACAGAATCCATTCCCCCAACGTCCTCCCAACAGTAGATGTCCATAGAACATATACTAATAAGGGTATATTGGAGCTGCGGCTCTTTTGTTATGCATGATCACAATGTAACAATCTTCATGACCAGGGTTAGTTATTAGTTATTAGTTATTTCTTATTTTTAAACTTTGTGTTCAGCAGAAAAGTGATTCCTCTTTCTGATTAACAGAACTTAACCTCCCCACCCCCCACCCCGAAAAAAAAAATCTGGAAAGTTTTACCGGCAAAGAATAAACAAAGAATCAAACATATATTCTGCATATATTCTCACATATTCTTCATTGCAATTAGTCAAATAATAATAAAGCATTTGAAAAATTGAATAAAATATAAAAATTACATTTGGCTCGATGGAATATATCCTACTGCGCATATTTGAAAAAAAAATCCATGTAGAACTAAAAGCCAACATTAAATGACAACTGAAGGCGGGCTTGAAATGAAAAGGAATAATTTGTCATAGCTGACTTCTAACCACCAGCAGGATTTACTCAGGATGTGAGTCTTCCCTGCAGGAATATGTGATCATTGAATGCTGTATCTTAAATGTCAGGTCTGTAGTCTATCTTTTATAAGGGGCAAAAGAAAACATTAGGACTATTTAATTAGTCTTTAAATAAAAATAGCCCAGAAGGAACAGGGGGGAAAAATAAAGACATAAACCAACCCTGATAGAACAAGAGGCTGTAGCCATTAATAGGAGAGCAACTAGTGGAGAATAGAGAAGTGACCACGTTGCAGAAAAGGGAACAAAGCAAAAGAGCCCAGAAGCTAAATAGAAAACAGGGTTATAAAGCTGTAACTAGAGCTTAGTGTTAAGGAGATGCTAAAGGCAAACAAATGTTATGCTTATTAAAAATAAATAAACCCTGAATCAAGACTTAAACCAGGGATTTCAAAAGACTGCATGGCTGTGGGCTCATAGAGCTTTGGTTTCCATCTTTACTTCCAAGGTTGCAGTTTCCCAAACAAAACTCGATATGCATTTGGGGTGTGTGTGTGTTTCCAGACGCGGAGATCCTGCTGAAAGAGCAAGTGGCAGGTGTGGCTAGGAAGGCCTTTGCCCAGATTCATCTCTAGTGCACCAGTTGTACCCTTTCCTGGATTGATATTGCTTTCTCTTGGGAGAGAGGAAGTGAGCCTCCTGTGTTGTGGTGCCTGCCCTCTGGGACAGCATTCTGCTGGCATTTCAAAGAGGCCTGATCCTGTCGTCCTTCGAATGGGACTTGAAGACCAGGCTTTTTCTGCAGGCCCCAAAATAGGTTGCAGTATGTGCCCATTTGAGTTGAACTGTTGCTGTGGGTCTATTTTTCTTGATATATCTTTTTATTTCTTTTGTTGGTCCAGTGGACCGTAGTCCAGTGGATTATGGTTTTATTTTTAATTGGTGTTGCCGAGGCTCACAGTTGATTTGGGTGTCCATAGAAATCTAAATTAGAAGTAAACAAGCATCTAAAACCCTGGCTGAGATTTATGGCTTTTGGAAAGTAATGTGATATTGGGAACAGAGAAATTTTTCTGCATTGAGATCAATCCCTTCAAGAGATTCCTTCAGCTTTCGTTGATTGTTGTTCCATTGTGGTCTCTTGTCTGTGTCTCTTTGGAGCTCATTCTTTCTGAAGTGGATAAGCGAGAGCTCAGAGACTTCTTTCCTTTTGAAGCATATGTTTGGATAAAACCACAGAGCACGTTGGGAGTACATTCATGCACATATTTTATTTCATTGTGGTTAAAGAAAAACATGAAAACCCCAAGTTAAGAGAGTATTTATACCCACCCACCTACCAAATATCTCTGTCTCCAGTCTTGATCAATATTGGGTATGAATCTTGAATGTGTTGGAAAGCTTGAATGCGGTTAAAGATAGATGGAGCCAGCAGAGCTTTGCTTTCAGGTCATGCTTAGAGAGCAAAGAATTTTAGAGAATCGAGTGAGGAGGAAAGTATTTTACTCATTCAACAACAGTACAAAAAACAATTTTTAAAATCACACTGAACTACTTTAGTAGCCATAGTGAATCATTGCATAGAAAGACGGAACAGAGACATCTATGTTAATATGGAAAAAAAATGAAAAGCCCCGATACATTTGCATGAGTCATTTCATCAAACACTTAAAAAAAAGATTGATTTGTTTCAAACTAGTGGGGACCTATTGTATGGAAATATTAAAGTATGCAGGTTTAAGGATCATGAGGGCAAATTTTAGGGAGTTTGAGTAAAGCAAATAATATTGTACTAACACATACCTATATGCATTTCAGTGTCTCTGTCTCCCCCTAGTTCAGGGGTAGCTATGCTGGCTCAGGAATTCTGGGAGTTGAAGTCCACGAGTCATAAAAGAGCCAAGGTTGCCTACCCCTGGTCTAGATGTTGTTGTTGTTATAATAATGAAATGCAAAGGAAAAAAACCTTACACTGGATAGTAGAAGTTGAATAACACAAGAATAAATTATAAATAATACATAAATAAAAACATGGGGAAACTGTCTAGTAACACATTTTCCCTTCTATTGGGTTTATTTCTCCAGCCACTAACCACAACCTAGGTATAAATGCTCTATGTCAGTGGTGGCGAACCTGTGGCACGCGTGTCAGAGGCGGCACTCAGAGCCCTCTCTGTTGGCACGCATGCCACCGCCACCAGCAGCAGGTCCATCAGGCTGCCACTGCCGCCCAGAGCAGGAGCCCCGCCCAGCACAAAGGAGGCGAAGCAGCCGACTAGCAAGCTCGAGTACAGGTGGCAGAGCAGAGGTCACCAACCATTGTCGATTGGTGGACTGGAAGAAAAGGGAGGGGGAAGCATTTTACATGCGTCCATGTGCGCACGGGGCTGTGAGCACGCACACGCTGCAGATGGAGTGGGGCTAGTGCCTGCGTGATACTCACTAGCCCTGCCCCGTTCTTGCGTGGTCCAGCACCTTGTATCTGTACCCTGCGGTGCGGCAGCGGCAGCCGTTTTTGCGCCTTGCTGCACGAAGGTCCATTTTTGCGCCCCTGGTTTTTGCGTGCCAGAGGTGGCACTCAGAGGCACCTCCCTGCCCCCACCTGAGGGCACCACAATACTGATGCGGCCCTGGCACTTTGCGATAAATAAGTGGGTTTGGGGTTGCAGTTTGGGCACTTGGTCTCTAAAAGGTTCGCCATCACTGTTCTATGTTAAACCTTAAAGATTATTGCTACATTTATTTGAGTCCATATTCCAAATGTCTAAATTTGCCCTGCTTTTTAATATAGTATAATGGGAAACCGTTTTTGCTGGTTGAACTTCTGTTATAGATATACATTGTCAATGAAGCCATTGCTGCTTGTTCCCCACATTTGGACTTCCAATCTGATATCATCAGCAAAGTTTCTCTTTTCCAGTATTGTGCTAAATTTGTCCTTGCTGCCATCAGAATATGATAAATTGTGCTAATATTCGTTTATGTTTTCTGGAATTATACCTTATCTGGAGATCACATTCAGGAAGGAGAGCCAGCTGCTCTACCCCTCAGCCTCCCTGTACATTATGGCGGCTGCATGACCTCATCCCAGAAGTGGACATCATTTTGGAACAACCACAGTTCCTTGTAGCCAATCCCAAAATGGTGCCCATTTCTGAGATGGCGCCAGACAGCCTGGTTGTCAGAAGGCTTTTATGATGAATCAGCTGCTTTCTGAAGGAGATCTACAGAAGAGGTAAGTCACCGAGACATGATGGGGGAGAAAAATGGGGAAACCCAGCGTGGTGGGAAGCAGGCCCAAACCCTGGAAGGACTCAGCAAGGTGGGATGGGGAAAAAGATAGGTGCACGGTAGCATCTCTGCATTCAGTCACAAAGTGGGTGGATTGCCAAGTGCCTAAATTTTGTTCATGTGACGGCAGGGGTGCTACAGCGGCTATAGTTTCCAACAGGGGTCATAAGCCCCTCGTAAGTTCCACTCCCTCATAATTTTAGATGGTCGCTGAATGAACAGTCATACGTCAAAAAACTAGTTGTATTTCTTTTGAAGTTTTGCATCTATTTTATCTTACAGTTTTCAATTTATTCTGTCCGTTTCTTATTGCAATCAATTTATATATACACTGTGACAAGTGATCTTGATTTTTTATAAATATTTCAAATTCTGTCAGCCCTTCTCAATGTCTCTTTTTTTTCTTCTAGCTATTTGCAAGTACATCAATTATTGTACATTTCTAATAAGCAGTTCTTGCTAATGTCTTTAGACTGTTTCATGAGTCTTGATGCAGCATATTGGCATATGTGAATACATATTTCTTACTGTAGCTGTCCTTGAAATAAAAGATATTTGATAGTGAAGCTAATGGAGAAGTCACCAGACTTCCCCTTATTTTTAGAAACAAGAGATATAATTGTTTCACTCACCAATTAATACTATACATTGTCCATGAAGCATGTATGACTTCTCTCTGGATGGTACTACAATATTTTATAATACTGTAGACTTTCACCTACTAAAGTTTGTTCTGTTTTGTTCAGTAGAGTCTGTAGACTAAGCGGTTAATACTACTACAATTTTATTACATTTTGTTGAATCTATTATTTTTGATTTTAAACTGTTGTAAGATGTTATTCATTAGAAAGACAAGAGTCAAATTTCAATATCAATAAAAATAATCTTTCCTGTGTTATCAAATCATTCTCCCTTTGTGTGTTTTATGGTAGGTTACATTGGAAGAAAATGCATCAGGTCTTGCTAAGATACAGTAGCTATTTGAACAGTTCTAGCATGTAAAATTGTAGTTTTATTTTTTGATACCATTGGAATATCTTCCTATTTGCTTTCATAAACAAAAAAAGTTTTCTCTGTTCTATGAATCTAATAAAATGTATTTATTTATTTATTTGTTATTGGGACTTACCGGTATATGCCGCCCTATGCCAAGGTGTTTCTGTTCTTTCATATGTGGCATACTTCTGTTCCTTGGATTCGTTTTGACTATTTTCTGTTAATGTAGACATGAACAAAATGTTCTTTGCTTGACCTAGTTGACTTGAAGTGTTCTACTGACAAGCTTCTTAATTTGTAAACATTTTTAATCTCTTTTCTACTCTATTGCCTTTCAGATTATTTAACAACAGAGTAGTTTTAAGATCAACTTTTTAATGTAAAATTCTACAGTATGATAGCCCTATTAGACATCTGTTATTAACTCCTTTTTTAGATATTCTATAAGGGTTTGAACAACATGCAATAAATTTTATTGATTAAACATCTGATCATATCAAAAAGCTACCGGAACACTACCCAAAACACAGTAAAACATATTCATACCAAATGGTCACCTGTGCTGTCAAACTCAATTTGTTTTAGGTAGGCTATCTTTTTAATAATGGTCTTTGATATGAAAATTGCAGCCTTCCTAGTAATATGCAAATTCATTCCCTATAAGAGGTATACTCTTTATCCCGATTATCCCAATATTAGTTTTTAAACAAGATTCTAAGTAAACATCCATTTCCTCAGGATATAGTTTGCAGTTATACAGGATTTATATGATACCTTCAAAAGCAGATGCGCCAACATATACAATCTTTCTGCAAATGAAACTCTATACCGCCTGGGCCTTGGCCCTTTCAGAACTGGGCCACGCAAGCAGTGGATGAGTTTGTGAGCACATGCACGCAGCTCCACTTGTGCAAGTGGTGGGTGTTTGCGCTCACCTATGAAGCTACATTTATGCGGGCTGTGGGCGTGGGTGCTTGCCGCTTGCACAAATGGGGCTATGCACCTGCCTACTGCTCACACAGAGCTATCCCCTCCCCCCTGCCAGGCTGCCAAGCCGGAAAGGTTGGAGACCGCTGTTCTATGCAATCTCTCATATTTTAATTGTTCAAAACATGTCCTAAATCTGTACTGTATTTCTTCTTAATGAAATGATTACTGATTCGGGTGTTTATTTTTCAGCATATGCAGATGACTATTCAAGCTCTTCAGGATGAGCTTAGGATCCAGAGGGACCTGAACCAACTTTTCCAGCAAGACACTAGCAGTAGATCCAGTGAACCGTTTCTGACAGAACTTACAGAAGAAAACTTCCAACGGCTTCATGCAGAGCATGAGCGCCAAGCCAAGGAACTCTTCTTGCTACGCAAAACCCTGGAAGAAATGGAGTTACGCATCGAGACTCAGAAACAGACCTTAAATGCTCGTGATGAGTCAATTAAAAAGTTACTGGAAATGCTGCAGAGCAAGGGATTGTCTGCAAAAGCCACCGAGGAAGATCATGAACGGACAAGAAGGTTGGCAGAGGCTGAAATGCACGTTCATCACCTGGAAACCTTACTAGAGCAAAAGGAAAAGGAGAACAGCTTGCTCAGAGAAGTGAGTTATTCACTTAATCCATCTAATCTTGCACTATTTTCCCCTCCCCTTGTTTTATCTTTCGATAGACGCAAGCGGTTGCCAATTTTTCTAACCTGTTTAAAGCAGTGCACACCTTACTCTGGAACCTACACTTGCTTGAGTGCAAAATGGTTTCTTATTCACAATTCATTCTGACCTCACATATCATTTGATAAATTCTATGTGTGTGGAGTTGGGATGTATCTGGGAATGATATCAAAATATCAGAAAACGATTGGAAAACAATTGACATTTGAAATTTTGAGTTGTGAATATCCATATATATTTATGTCTGGATTCATACATTGAGAGGTTATCACTCAAGAACATGTCTAAATAAGCAACATATTTATGAACTTTACTTTTTGTTCTTTAGGATTCATTCTTGTGCAGGGAAAATACTGGGATCAATCAGGAATTTATCTTATTGTTATATAATAGCAAGTCTATTCTGTTTGTTTATAAATGTAGTCTACCTGAATCACCACAATGTTCGTATTTGATTTTACTGTCTACTTCTGTCTACTTCTTTTACTGTCTACCAAGAAATCTGGGCAGCAATAAAGAATGGCAGTTCTATAGTTTCCATAGAAACAGTTACTTTACTATGAAGGAAGTTTGAAACCATTTGCTGTTTTGCATCATGTTTCAAGTGGAGTAAGCATTGTTCATTGATTTTCATGTAACTTTATGATTAAATTTAAAAATTTGAAGCTAAACAGCTGAATTATTTTGGACAGAACACATTCATATAAACAAAATCAGAGATGCATCATATAGGGCGCGGAGGCTTTCTTATAGAGAAAAATTTGCATTCCAGATTTCTTTTATAGATTAAAATCTTATTTACAGCAAATTAAAGTCAAATGATGTAAGGAGACTGGACAGCTCTATGGGAGATATACAGTACAGGTATACAGGCCTGTAAGAGGGCGCTGAAAGCTCTAACAATAAAAATACTGAAGGAGATTTTTGAAGAATGGAATCAGAAAATAGAGTCAATATCAACAATGTCAGTAATGGTGTCTCCTTCTGTGGACAGACTACATCTGAAATTAAATAAATGTTAGATGTAGAAAAAAAACATATCTAACAAAATAGAGGTGATATTGAAAGTGGATTTACAATTCACAACCCAAGAGAATGATTTAGAAAAGGTTGTTTCATTGGATGTACAAAAAAATTGACTGAGACTTTAAAATTTAAAAGGGAAGTATAAATAACGAGAATGACTTGAATAATTTTCTACTGGAAATTTATTTATTTATTTATTTTGTTACATTTATATACCACCCTTTCCCGAAGGACTCAGGGCGGTTTACAGGGTAATTAAAAACCAAGATACAAAAGTTAAAAAAAATTTTTAAAAAATATTTGTTCCTGTATAAATAAAGCCCCAATTAAAATAAGATTAATCCTCAGCCTGGGCCAGAGAGCTCGAAGAGCCAGGTCTTCAGGTCCCGGCGGAATGAACGGAGGTCGGGGGCAGTCCTCAGCTCCACTGGCAGCTGGTTCCAAAGGGCAGGCGCCCCCACTGAGAAGGCCCTATCCCTGGGTGTCGTCCGGCAGCAATCTCTTACCGGTGGCACCCTGAGAAGACCCTCCCTGTGGGAGCGCACTGGACAAAGGGAACTTGATGCCGGCAGCAGGTGTTCCCTCAGATATCCCGGACCCAAGCCATTACAAAAGAGGCTTCTTAAAGCCTTGAAAAATTCTTTGTGATAGGACAAAGAAGAAATGAAGTTAAAACAAATTGTACAACAATATTTGAACGAACTAAACATTACAACTTCTAAAAGTAAAATGAAGGAATATAAAATTGGTTTGTTTGATCAAGATTAAAATAAGTAATCAAAATAATTACTCCTGGTCCCTGAGTGGATTTTCAGCTAACACCACGACTGAAAGATGATGTTTTATAGATTTGTTTAGAGGTAATAGATAAATGTTTATAACCTTAGGAGTGGTGAAAAGTCATTAAACTTGTCTATACTTGTGATTAATTTTGGAGATCACTTCTTTATATATTTCTTTTCTCTTTTTTATTCGATTCTTTTCTTTTTCTTTTTTTCCCCCTTGCACTTATTACGGTACTCCTTTCTATTTTCTTTTACTTTAGTCTTGATGCTTACACTACACCAATATTTAATATCTTATGCTAATATATAATGTGATTTAATATTTCTGGATCTTTCATTATGAAAATTGCTCTAAAAATGGGAGGAAAATTACTGCATGATTTGTTTGTAATTATTCTAGTCCAAGAATAATTGTGGTCTAGTGTAAAACAGTTTTTGTGTTTTGAATGTTTTAGTCCAAGCATTTTTGTTTTGCTTTTTCTTACCTATAGAGCAATTATGTCAGCTGCACATTAATTGTTTTGATGAACAGTTCCTTGTTATCACTGTGGAAAAAGCTGTCGTCATCAGTAACTAGGTGGTTGCTACTCTGGGCATGTAGGAGTATTGCTGGCACAGATGCTTTATCAGCTTGTTAAGTACATACCAGATTGTTGCTGTTATTTATTAATCCTGTTTTTCCCCCCAAGTATTTTGTCCTCCTGGAAGCTGAAAGTTTGAAAAGATCATTGCTAATAGATATTAAAAATGTTTAAAGTTGTTTAAGCTATTACTTTTGATTATGCTGGGTTTTTTGCAGAAAATTACTGGTATGCAGTTCACTGTAGCTGTTTCTTGGTTGTATAAAAAATAATAACCATAGCACTACCAGGAAAAAAGATGGAATCATTTACCTAGAATACTTTTTCTATGAAACCGAGAAGTTAAATTCGATGCTGTTGCATTTAGGTATCTACCTAATGTATATTCTTCTTAAACAGGAGATGCACCGTCGTTTTGAAAATGCTCCTGATTCTGCCAAAACTAAAGCTTTACAGACTGTTATAGAGATGAAGGTAAAAGAAACCAATTCTTTCTATCAAATTGGAATTGTTTTTCTCTTTAATTTTTTGAATTTTCATCCTGACATGTTGTATAATACACTGATTCCTTTTTAGTATTTCTGCTATTGTCAGGAGAATTTTAGAGTATTGGTGTATAAATGTGCAGGACTATTTGTATCTGGTTTATGTCATGTATGTGAAATGAATGTCTCCTTTACCTATTGTCATAATTGCTGTCACTAATTTTTTTAATGTATGCTTATTTGTTTTATATTCTAAATAATTGGGTTTCATGGGAAGGATTTTAATATAAAATAGTTTCAATAACAAGGAAATACTTGTTCTATTGGAAACAGGAATAAAATATTACAGAAATTTTTAACAAATAGTACATCCTTTGAAAGGACTTGTATGTCAGCATAGCTGTTTTCATTGAATGTACAGATAAATAGTTCTGACTGTTGCAGAAATGTGCACATTTTTTTAATTTGCCTCCAAGTTCTCAATGTATTCACAGTGTTATTTCTGTGTTCAAAATGTCAGTTTCCATTAAAGTATCTCTGTTTAAATTGTGGATGTCTGTGGAGATTCTCAGTCATCCAGGTCATGGTTGTCCCAAAGATGTTTTTTTTTTTCAAAAGGCAACTGAACTTTCTTGTTTTTTTCCTTGAAGATGTTTCACTTCTTATCCAAGAAGCTTCTTCTGTTCTGCTGAATGGTGAAGAATCCTCCCATTCTCCACCATTCATTCAGAACTGAAGAAGCTTTTGGGATGAGAAGCGAAATATCTTCAAGGAAAAAAACCAAAAAGTCCAGTTGCCTTTTGAAAAAAAACACCTTTGGGTTAAATTGTATATGCATATTTAATAATTGCTATAGTTAAAAATTATGTATAGCCCAGTGCTACAGGGAGAAGTTTCTCAGGCATAGTCCCTCAACTCAAATGATGTTAGCAAAATTTTGGCATTTTTTGAGGAAACTAAACCATTGTTCCATGTATCTGAAGGATTCTAAAATTTCTTCTATGGAACGTGGACTCCGAGACTTGGAAGAAGAAATCCAGATGTTGAAATCAAATGGTGCACTCAGCACAGAAGAACGTGAAGAAGAAATTAAACAAATGGAGGTGTATCGTAGCCATTCCAAATTTATGAAAAACAAGGTAATAACGAAACAATGCATGTTAAAAAAAATAGCTTACAATTCCCCCCAAAAGTTAATGCATTCAGTGAATCATAGAACGGATAAAAGATTGGTGATCTATCTTCTCTACCAGAATTCCTTCAAATTAAGTGAAAGTGCTTAAGCAAAGCTATAAATCCATGTTACCGTAATTTAAGATTGGTGAACCAAATTTGATTTAAGGCGTAGAAACCAATTTAGGCAGGTCGAACTGCCTCAACATAATAAAATAAAACTGTGTATTGTTCCTGCTCTGGTAAAATACTTAAGGGACATTTCTTGCATGAATTAATGTAAACAACTGTCCATGATATAACGAAGTGTCTTGGAGAAGATGATGACTTTGAAATTTAAGACAGGTACGGGTGGAAGATCTCAAAAGGTTACAAGTGGTCCTGCATCACACAAACTATAATCAATATAAATGTTTTTAGAGTCTGTTTAATGTCAGAGAAAAAGGAGGGAACTCCGAGGGCTTTCTTTGAAAATGCTGAAATTGGGGTCTGCGTTATAAATTGCTGTATTAACTTTGGGCATTAGAGTAATCAGATTAAAATACACAAGCACAGATTTGCTTGCCTTATTATATGTAGCTTCCAATCAGTTCAGCATTTGATATGGTTGTGATTAAAGTACTAAACTGAGCTGAAAATAGTGAAAGGAAGCCAACTAGCAAATCAAATAAGTTTTTATTACAAGATTATTGTTTATAAGACATAAGTGAATAATATGGTAACTTAATGCCAAAAAGATTTATCTGACTCCCCAAAGAGGCGCTATTCAGTAATTCTATATTTGAAGTGCCATCACCTGCTCCCTGGAAGGTATCTGTCTCACATCACTTAATGAAAGCACAAGTAATAGGTCTTCCCGAAAGCATTCTAAGGGGTGGTTCTACATTAAATCCAGAAATGGACTGGGTACAAATGCAGCAAATAAAGTGTAACATAAATGAAAAATCACTTTAGCAATCTTGTTTCCTTATTTTGTATCAACTGCAGTTACCAGTTAGTTTTCAAGAGTAGCATCTTGTAATAGGCATCACAGTAGTCTATAAAGAGGAGATCAAGGGGATAAAAATGATCAGAATACTCAACTACCAAAGGATTGATAGCATGTTCTAGATCAGGCATGTCAAACGACGTCACGTGATGTCGCGCAACGTATTGCGACTTTTTCCCCACTGCCGGCAATGGGGTGGGCACAGTTTCGGGATGGCGCGTCCTGTCCGCGGGCCGGCAGTTTGACATGCCTCTTCTAGATGATGTCTTCTAAGACTGTGCGAAGTATGATAGCCGTTGCATATGAGTTTAAGAGAAAGTAGTTATTTTGAGGAACTGGTATTTAATCATGGCAAGCTGCTGGTATGTTTTCTACTCTTTGCATCTCTTCAAATAGAGGAAGGTTAAGAGGAAAATAAGGGACGCGGTGGCTCAGTGGGTTAGGACGCTGAGCTTGTCAATCAGATGGTTGGCAGTTTGGCGGGTCAAATCCCGAGTGCCGCGTAACAGAGTGAGCACCTGTTACTCGTCCCAGCTTCTGCCAACCTAGCAGTTCGAAAGCACGTAAAAATGCAAGTAGAAAAATAGGGAGCACTACGGTGGGAAGGTAACAGCGTTCCGTGCGCCTTTGGCGTCTAGTCATGCCGGCCACATGACCACGGAGACGTCCTCGGACAAACGCTGGCTCTTTGGCTTTGAAACGGAGATGAGCACCGGCCCCTAGAGTTGGAAACGACTAGCACGCATGTGCGGGGGAACCTTTACCTTTACCTTTTACGAGGAAAATATTTTGCTCTAAATGTAAAAAAAATAACAATGTCATGGCAGGTAGAGCAACTGAAGGAAGAGCTGAATACCAAAGAGGTTCAAGGGGAGGAACTGAAAAAAAAAGTGACTGATCTCCAGACAGAGGTCTCTGCCGTAAGACTGACGTTTCTTTATACAGCGCCGCTCTGCCAGCTTTCTGGGGTGGCTTACTTTCCTTACTTTACCCTCTGCAACTCTAAAGAGCAAGAAAACTAACAGTTCTGCATCTGTCCTTATTCACACCTGATTGATATATTACAGTATATAATCTGCTCCTTTGAGCGCCCAATTTTAGTTGCTCAGCTTAAAAGATCACTACAGTTGCATGAATTGTAATTTTAGCGCTTACAAAGAATAGGAAAGGAAATTGTCACAGCACGTTGCATATCTTTTGAGATGCATGTATTAAGCTTTTGAAATGAATAGCAACGTTTGCCCATTCTAATTTGAGCTAGCACAGGTAATCTTGTTTTAATAAGCTGGCATAGTTTTAATAATCTGTTAGGGGCATAAATATGTATCTTGTGTTGCTTTAACTTCCTGGAATGATGCTTTTTACATATCATGCATGGACACATTTGATGTCTTCCATAGTTTTATGATTTATTGTATGCAGCAAATTCAATTTCTAGTTCTAGTAAAATGCAATTCTCTGGTATATATTAAAAAGAGAAATTTTACTATTTGAAAATGTGTGAGTTAATCTTTGATCTTGAATCCATTCTGTGCTTCTTTCTAGGTGGAAACATTTTTTCAGATTTTTTTTTTAAATCCCGCTTTTATTATTTCATAAGTAACTCAAAGCAGCAAACATACCTAATACTCCTTCCTCTTTCTATTTTGCCCAGAACAACAACCCTGTGTGGTATGTTGGAGTGATAGAGAGCAGTCACCCAGTTGGCTTTCATGCCTCAGGCTGGTCTAGAACTCACAGTCTCCTGGTTTCTGAGCCAGCATCTTCACCACTATGCCAACATTTGTGTGTTTGAGAGACTTGATTTGTTGATTTTGAAAGTTTCTGAATGTTGTGTCCAGTCTCATGAATCTAGTTGTCTAATTATCATATTAGGAAATAGGAAATTACTATTTTTCATCTTAAAAATTAAATCTTAAGGCAAAACTGAAATGAAGATAACACCTGTCTTTAAGGTCAAGTATAGATAGTATTCATAACAAAGGAAGACTAAATACTCTGCTTTTTGGCATCTTGGTATTACTATTAGAGCTAAAGATATTTTTAAACAGCTGGAAGTATATTGAAGGAAAAAAAAGATTACTATTTATTATTTAAATTCCTTCCATGGGCTGGGGTCAACAGTATGATGCCCACAGATATAAAAGCATATTTTGGCCCCAGAAGATTTTACCCAAAATGATGGAATGAATTGAGATTGCTAATTTTTGTCAGATTTTGACTTTCTTGCTCAATTTTACTGCATGAAATTTTGTCAGATTTTAATGTTCTTGTATGAAATCTAGCAAGATTTTGCCATTTTCACATAAGATTTTAAAATATGGCCAGCATATTATAAGACTAGCTACACTTCAACTAGTAGTTAATTATCCCCAAGCCTTGAAAACAAGCTTTGAAATGAACTGAAACTACGTTTGCCCGTGCATGTTGCTCTGCTTTACATTTATATACTGCTCAAAAAAATAAAGGGAACACAAGATAAGACATCCTACTATTAAATACAGTACATTGTGTTGTTTAACTGTTCCCTTTATTTTTTGAGCAGTATATTTTATCCTGCATCTCTTGAGGTCTGAGGAAGCATATCAAGCTAAAATGAAAAAAGATGTGAAGAAATAATAATGCAGACGTGTCATAAATCCTAGTGATAGTTTTCATCAAATCTGAACAATTTCTGCTTATTAAAAGCCAGGGTTTCTTTTCCCGCTGTTTACTTTTGAATGCTTGGGGTGGGGGGAAGCTTATGCTATGACTGATTTCCTTGGCATTTGGGCCTTTTTCAACTTTAGCTTTCCACAATTGTGAGGCTATTGGTTATAAGAGAAGCTATTTACTACAACTGTAGTCTTAACGGTTTTCCTATCAAGGAGTTTTCTTGTAAGAATGCTTTATTCTTTTTTCCTCAAAAACTCTTTTAACATTACACAAAAGCATGCTTTCAGATTTACTATTCCTTTATTCAGATCCCTTGATGCCATACCTTGAGACTGCTGGACATATTGTTCTAAACTGGAATTAATCAATTTCCATAAGGCTTCTGAAAGTTTTCTGCTGTGCATTGTTGCCATTTGATAACATATATTCTCATACTTGACTCTCCCTATAGATTGGTCAAGTGAAACAGGAACTATCCCGGAAAGATACAGAGTTGCTGGCTTTACAGACAAAATTGGAAACCCTCACAAACCAGTTTTCTGATAGCAAGCAACATATTGATGTGCTGAAGGAATCCCTCACAGCAAAAGAACAGAGGGCTGCCATCCTGCAAACAGAGGTAAACAACGTATCCTTAATACCAGGGAGTTCTGCACAATGATTAAATTATTGGGCTGTGAAATGTGCATTCCTTCTGTTTTTTTCTCCAGTTCTTACGTTAGAAGGAAAATCTGTGACTTCCCAGTTCCAAACTTGAAACATCTCTTTAAATCATAAGCATAAGAAAGAATCTGGTCTATTCAGCAATGTCCATTAGTTAATCTATAAACATAGAACAAAGGTAATAGTTCTCTCCCATTGTTTATCAATTGTAGCTAGTGACAAACTCTAGAAGATCTCTGTCATCCCCGAATGTTGATAATTCTCATGGCTTTTGATAAATGGAAATTCCATTCCCAATTACTGACATTAAACTAGAAATATTCGTAACTTTGTATCATCCATAAGCTTACCTTTCCAAATGTGATCATTTAGCTCCCGATGAGAAAAAACAATTTATTTTCATCCAGAGTTAAAACTGCTTATCCATTCCTACCTCTACTCTGGGTTCTTTAACTAGCCTATAAGACACCTTGTTCTGTTTATCAGCTACTAAACTTGTTTACATCTGCACTGAAATTAAACCTGATTAAAGTTAGCTTCTTAACATCGTGGCACACTTGGATGTTGTTGTTAAGCAACTGCGTGGGTTGTTAAGCAGACAGAGTAAGAAGCATATGGGGTTCCTTGGCTGATATGGGAGATCCTACGAGGCTCTGCTCAGGCGATGAAAATCCTCCCTGTCAAAATCCAAGCAGGATTTTCAACCCATGAGCGAAGAGACACTCATGCATGGCTTGTGCCAAACCTCCCAGGATCACACTCTTTACCATGCCATGCTGACTCTCTGCTTGGATTTCATCTACCTCTTTTCTCTAGAGGCTGGCTGAAAGAGCTGCGTGCTGAAGGAATTCAGCTTCCCTCTGTGCATGATAAGGAACTCCTTTGGTGAGATGCAAGAACAAAGCTGAAGGATTGCAGCTCCATTTCTGGACTCCACCGAAGGGGTTCAGCTCCCTTCCACGCATGGAAGCAAACTCCTTCAGTGGGCTGCAGGAACAGAGACAAAATCTTCAGGATTTTTGGCTCTGTTTCAGTGCCCCCCAAAGGAGTTAAGTTCTCTTTGGAAGGTATCTCTTTCAGCCAGCCCCAAAGATAAGAGGGAGTCCTCTGGGCAGGAGGCAGCAGCTTGCAACCTTCTCTGCCAGCTTCCCCATCGTCATTCTAGGGAAGCCGGAAGAGAACATTGCAGTCACATGATCATGGGCTGCTTGGCAACTGTTTGCAAGTGCTAACAGGTTACCAAGCACCTAATCACGTGACCTCAAGGGCAGTGGTGCAACATTTTGCGATGGCCAGGAGTACTTTATAGGCTATAAAGCATCCTTTCCGAGGCCCTTGTAATTCTCAACCATCATTACATAAATAGTCATAAGTTGAGGACTACTGGTATGAGCAAATGGTACACATAAAATTATCAATTTCATGTTAGGGTTCAGGTCTTTAAAAGAGAGAAGTTCATTTATAGAAGTCCTTTGATCTTGACATTGAAAAATGAATGGCAGGGAATTGGTTACTTGGTTGCTCTAACAGTGGTATTGCCATTGGCTAATATGTTGGTTTGACATGTATTTGTGTGCTATAGATTAAATATATGTTGTGGCAGAACATGTGTACTGAAAATAATACAATGAGTGGGTTTTCTTACCTGGCAAAACTTCCATTACATTTTTAATGGAAGTGCTCAGTGGGTTAGGACGCTGAGCTTGTTGATCAGAAGGTCGGCAGTTTGGCGGGTCGAATCCCGAGTGCCGTGTAACAGAGTGAGCGCCTGTTACTCGTCCCAGCTTCTGCCAACCTAGCAGTTCGAAAGCACATAAAAATGCTAGTAGAAAAATAGGGACCACTACGGTGGGAAGGTAACAGCGTTCCGTGCGCCTTTGGCGTCTAGTCATGCCGGCCAAATGACCACGGAGATGTCCTCGGACAAGCCCTGGCTCTTCGGCTTTGAAACGGAGATGAGCACCGGCCCCTAGAGTCGGAAACGACTAGCATGCATGTGCGGGGAAACCTTTACCTTTACCTTTTTAACTGTATGTATGTATTTGTGTGTGTGTGTGTGTGTGTGTGTGTGTGTGTGTGTGTATAATTGCTTCCTTGGGCTAACTAAAGTTATGTATTAGCCATAAGAGGGCGCCAGTATATTATTTATTAAAATTTGTGTTCTGTTAGAATCATCAGAATAAAATTAAATAAATAGCAAATACCTAATTGGGAAACAGTTTGCAAAATACCAAATCATCACTTTCATAGCTATAAATTGAATTCTTTTTTTATCAATTAAACAATTGTTTCATTTCATTGCTTTGGTGCTCAAACTTGAAATATCCTAAATTGACAAAATCCTAAATTTCAGAATATTTTTACATATGTTATTTATATTACAACTGAAAATGCTTTTTTATTTAACATTAATTTGATTTACAAAATTTATACTGTTCTTTAAATGTTTAGCCTAACAATCTGCAGTTACCTAATTTATAACCTTTCCATTTAGCAGTTTGAGGAGGGGCAAGACAGTCTGTGTAAAATATTATTGAATATTCCTACAAAGAGTCTGAAAGAGAAAACAAAAACTGTGCTTGAAATTGTATGATAAAAGTTATATGTAGAGCACTTTTGTGAAGCATAATGAAAAACAAAAAAATTGGCTCCAGTGGTATAGGGTTGAAGATTTCTTAAATCTGTATTACAAATTTATTTTGTGGTCTGAAAATCTTTCTCTCTTTTTTTGGCCTTTAAAGCAGTATGAGCTTCTGTTATTTAGTACATAAATATGTATCTTCAGAGAACATGAATTAATAACAGCTGCCCGTATATTTCACATTTGTCAGTGGCCAAGAAATTCAATATGTTTCTGCATAATGAATTTCTTGGTAATTAATGAATCAGTGATATGAATTACCACGGATAACATTGGATTTATAGATTTATATTTTATGTTTTTATGTGGTATGTCTATTTTGTTTTAAGTTGGCTAAAGTTGGCAGTGACTTATATAATAGTGTTCTGAAATGCAAAATATCTTGAACTTGTTTATTCCAAAAGGCGGGACACAGGATATTGTATCAAGTTTGAATTTGCAAAAGAGGCTCTATAAATAGGCCAAGAAATTTAGAATATTTTTGTAAAAGCAAAATATAAATCAACATTTATTTTGGAATAAAATGCTTCATCTATTTTAAATTTTATTACTTTGCACATGATCACTTTGGCTTACATGAATATTGCCAAATACTTTTCTTAAAATACTTTTTTGTTTGTTTTGGGATTTTTTTTTAAAGTGCCAGTTATTTTGGCCTACTCCTTACCAATTCAGTGTAGAAATATAAATTCAGTGCCCAAGAAATTTATTATTTTCTCCTGTGAAATTATTTACTAACATTCCAGTTTTGTCCTTTCTTCATATATAAAGTAAACCTCTGCTTCTATTTAATATTTAAACAAAATATTTAGGACACTCACTGTGATTTTGAATTTTAATTTTACACATGCACATTCACACGTACTCACAGACACATAGACAGGTATCCCTTGGTTAATGACTTCTTGTTTAGCAACCATTTGAACTGATTACAGCTTTCTAATAAATCTAATAATAAATAAATCCCTTTTCCCTGTTTGCCTAATATACACAAAAGAAATTGTAGGAAGTAATAATTTAGTTATATTGCCTAGAAGTCTGAACTACAGTGATAGTAGAGTACATCAATTTGGTAGTCAACCATACTGGATAGCAAGAGCATTCAAAGATATAGTTTATTCCAGTTTCTAGTATAATGAGAGAATTTTCCTGGTTCTTACAAACTTACAAAATACAATTCGGTAATTCTTTTGAAAAGTTCCTATTTTTAACCTTCTCCATCCCTAAATCCTTTTCTAACAGTAATTCTTCATCATTTATTATTTGTTAATGAAATGTGTAAGCCTGCCTATCTATCCAATTTAAAACATCAAAAGTTAAAGAAAGAAGAAAGAAAGAGAGAGAGAGAGAGAGAGAGAGAAAGAAAGAAAGAAAGAAGGAAGGAAGGAAGGAAAGAAAGAAAGAGAGAGAGAAAGAAAGAAACTCAGGTCAAGGGCCTCTTGTTAAAAACACAAAGTACCAATGCTATATATCCTCACTGAGATATCCAAACTAGCAGCCTGGCCAGTACCTGAGAGAAGAGCTAGGTCTTCATGACTTCTAAAAACCCAGTAACACTGGGGTTGCCCGTGTTTCTGGGGGAAGACTTTTCCAGGAACTACTTCCTAGGACCTACCAGGGATCATTACCTCACTGAGGGGACTAGGAGTATGCAGAAACCATTGGAGCAAGTAACCCGGCCCCATACCATGTAGGGCTTTAAAGATGACAACCAGTACCTTGAATTGCATCCAGCAGCAACCTGGTCAGCCATAATATGATCACTTGGTGGCTGTCTGCAGAACACTGTGGGTAACTCTGTGGGTCTGGGACGCCTAAACATGATCTGATTCAAGCCCACCATTGCTTGCTCATTCCAAGGTTGTGGCTTCAGCAGAATCCTATACCATAGCTTTAGGATCTACTCTAAGCTGGGTCCATCAGTTGCCTGGGGCAGATTGAATAAATAGGTCCTTCTCCCTATAGTGGGGAACAGCAACAGAGAAACACAAATCCAAAAGGGAGAGATCTGCCCTCTCGGTTTACTAATTCTTAGTGGGGAAAAGAAGAAGATAAATACAGTACACGTCTCGATCAATTATTTGTCAGCAGTGTTTACTTGCTTAAAAGCATTTTAGTGAGAAGAAACTGATTTTTTTCTTCTTCTTATGACTGAACGCAGGTAGATGCACTTCGGTTACGCCTGGAAGAGAAGGAGGCAATGTTGAACAAAAAGACTAAGCAAATTCAAGAGATGGCTGAAGAGAAGGGAACTCAAGCTGGAGAGATTCATGATCTCAAGGATATGCTTGATGTGAAAGAACGCAAGGTTAACATTCTTCAAAAAAAGGTAGACTTACCAAGTATTGTTTTTAAAAACTGAACTCTTTTATTTTCACCAGAATGTACTAATAGTCTTAGTTGTAAAGTTGCTTTCTGAAGCTCTTGACTGAGTCTTCTTTGACTCTAACAACAGTGAACGTATTTATATATTTATATCTCTGGCAATGAACGTATTTATAAATCCATGATAATTAACAATGATTCCTATGCTAAATTTGGCAGTACATGAATTGTAATCGATATGTGAATAAGATATCCATCTGATTAGCCTCAACTGTATTCACTGTAATATTAAATTAGTGGCAGATTCTGCATCACTTGCTAGAATGATTATGCAATCAGCACGAACATATATGATGTTTCATGCAGATTATGTAAATCACACATGCAGGTTTTTCAAAGAATAGCCTAGGACACAAGTCCCCAACCTGTGGGCTGAGGCTCATTAGTGAGCGATGAGGAGATTGCAACCAGGCCATGTAACTCGGTGGCTAGCATGCACACGCATCCTCACTTGCATGAGCACCAGGCAAGCATGTGCACGTGCACTCCATTTGCGTGAGCAGCAGGTACATGTGCACACTGCTCATGCAAATGGAGCTGCATGCCCACACTTGCTGGTCATTCACGTGGAATCATCCCCTCCCCCCCCACCTCCGCCAGTCCACAAAGCTGGAAACTTTGGGGAACTCTGGTGTAGGACTATTCTGGTTCTTTAGTCATAGACGCAATGATTTCATACTCATCCAGAGGGAGTATTTTCTATTTGCAGAAACTTTTAACAAGTGTGTCTTCCTGATCACTTGTTTCACAACACAATTGATAGTATCACTGAAAACATTCTATGAACTATTTTTTTTCCTTTCATCAAGTTCCTACTGAACTATTATCTCTAAGGATAATTTTGTTTTAGTTTTATTTTTTGGTTGCTGCATAATTACTATAGTTCGATAGGGCGAAAGTACAGGGGCTTTAATTTTTTTTTAAAAAAAACTATGAACTTGGATGCTTGCCACATAAAGCCATAAGTTGATACTTTTGTAAAGTATGAATTAAGTACATGTTAACTACTATTTTTGTTAGATATTCATGAAGTAATGATATTATAGTAATGATACTATAATCAACCTGCTTCCTTCCAGATTCTTTGGGATAACCCCATCTTCTTCAATAATACAGGCAGTAGTAAGGAATCATGAAATTGTAGTTCAAACATCTGGTGAAACCTATGCTTCAAATACTTAATTGAGCAAAAAGTGGAATATAAATTGAACAAATAATGTGATTGAAGATATTTTGAGCAGTCCTTCTTTTATTCTAGTCTCTGCAAATTAATGGTTAGAGTTAACCAGGACAAGTCTGGGGGAAAATTGTTTCATCAAGATATACAAGGACTTAGTTACAAGATGTTTAAGAGTACATCTTGAGTATTGTAACTCTTCATTGCCGTAGAATGTAAAAGAAGTCTTAGTCATTTTTACTTAACTAATTCTCATTCAATTAAAACATTATTTGAATAACAGTATTGGTATCTCTTTGTTGACGTTTAAGTGCCTATCAATAATTATATTCAGTAATTAGTTTAAGTGGGCACAATTTTGATTGTAAGACTGCCAGGAATTCTATAAAACATGCAGAAAGCCTTTTTTTGCTTACTGTTAATTCATATTATTATACTTACATTCTACTATATTTTAACATAAATAAGTATTACAGAAATAAATCTTTATTGACATTCTTAAACATGCATTAAGACTGTGAAAAACTTCCTGACTATTTATATATATATATATTTATATGTTTGCTAATACTAATTGAGAGAAAATAAGCAGTGTGACAGCTTGTACAAGAAGTTAAATAGATTTATAGAATAAAATGTCATACAGAGTTTGTATGTCTATGTTACAAGTTTATTCTAATTTTAATAGATCCTCTTTAATCTTCTTCCCAGGGTGTGTAAGAGGGGGAAAGCAGACACAATGGATCAATGAAATATGCACATTCCTTTTAGATAGCTCAGAGTTTTACATTTTAAATTGATTTAAATAGGGTATTTCCCTTATTCCCATCTTAGTTCTATTTATTTTTAAAGTTAAGACACATATATATGCCTGAAATGTGTGTATGTGTGTGTATATACATAGATACATCATACACACATACACTTCAGGCGTGTGTGTGTATATACACACACATATACATACATATACAGGGAGTGCAGAATTATTAGGCAAATGAGTATTTTGACCACATCATCCTCTTTATGCATGTTGTCTTACTCCAAGCTGTATAGGCTCGAAAGCCTACTACCAATTAAGCATATTAGGTGATGTGCATCTCTGTAATGAGAAGGGGTGTGGTCTAATGACATCAACACCCTGTATCAGGTGTGCATAATTATTAGGCAACTTCCTTTCCTTTGGCAAAATGGGTCAAAAGAAGGACTTGACAGGCTCAGAAAAGTCAAAAATAGTGAGATATCTTGCAGAGGGATGCAGCACTCTTAAAATTGCAAAGCTTCTGAAGCGTGATCATTGAACAATCAAGCGTTTCATTCAAAATAGTCAACAGGGTCGCAAGAAGCGTGTGGAGAAACCAAGGCGCAAAATAACTGCCCATGAACTGAGAAAAGTCAAGCGTGCAGCTGCCAAGATGCCACTTGCCACCAGTTTGGCCATATTTCAGAGCTGCAACATTACTGGAGTGCCCAAAAGCACAAGGTGTGCAATACTCAGAGACATGGCCAAGGTAAGAAAGGCTGAAAGACGACCACCACTGAACAAGACACACAAGCTGAAACGTCAAGACTGGGCCAAGAAATATCTCAAGACTGATTTTTCTAAGGTTTTATGGACTGATGAAATGAGAGTGAGTCTTGATGGGCCAGATGGATGGGCCCGTGGCTGGATTGGTAAAGGGCAGAGAGCTCCAGTCCGACTCAGACGCCAGCAAGGTGGAGGTGGAGTACTGGTTTGGGCTGGTATCATCAAAGATGAGCTTGTGGGGCCTTTTCGGGTTGAGGATGGAGTCAAGCTCAACTCCCAGTCCTACTGCCAGTTTCTGGAAGACACCTTCTTCAAGCAGTGGTACAGGAAGAAGTCTGCATCCTTCAAGAAAAACATGATTTTCATGCAGGACAATGCTCCATCACACGCGTCCAAGTACTCCACAGCGTGGCTGGCAAGAAAGGGTATAAAAGAAGGAAATCTAATGACATGGCCTCCTTGTTCACCTGATCTGAACGCCATTGAGAACCTGTGGTCCATCATCAAATGTGAGATTTACAAGGAGGGAAAACAGTACACCTCTCTGAACAGTGTCTGGGAGGCTGTGGTTGCTGCTGCACGCAATGTTGATGGTGAACAGATCAAAACACTGACAGAATCCATGGATGGCAGGCTTTTGAGTGTCCTTGCAAAGAAAGGTGGCTATATTGGTCACTGATTTGTTTTTGTTATGTTTTTGAATGTCAGAAATGTATATTTGTGAATGTTGAGATGTTATATTGGTTTCACTGGTAAAAATAAATAATTGAAATGGGTATATATTTGTTTTTTGTTAAGTTGCCTAATAATTATGCACAGTAATAGTCACCTGCACACACAGATATCCCCCTAAAATAGCTATAACTAAAAACAAACTAAAAACTACTTCCAAAAATATTCAGCTTTGATATTAATGAGTTTTTTGGGTTCATTGAGAACATGGTTGTTGTTCAATAATAAAATTAATCCTCAAAAATACAACTTGCCTAATAATTCTGCACTCCCTGTATACATACACACACACACATACTACACACACATACATATATAGATACATATATTATTCCAGCAGTTTGGGTGATGTTTTTGTATTTGCACTATAATAGAGTAATTTGAGGTTTCCTGTCCTGTCCTCCATCAGTGCATACACTTTTTTCCTGGGGGGTTTTTATTTTGTATCCACAAGAAATTAAATCGGACAGTAATAGCTGATTAGACATTTCTCACATGCAGTTTACGATAAATGCCATTCTCTGAAGACTTTCCCCTGTGGATTTGTGTTACAGATTTCTGAACTTTGTAATAAATCATTGACTTGGAAAATAGAATTGATGTTTCAGTTAAAGTCAGTTTGGGAACATGTGTTAAAATAGTAGAGATTCCTACTTACTGGCTGCTATAAATTCTAAGATTAGATTTTCTCTGTATGCTTATAAAGACCCTTCATATTTACTTTTATTGACTATGTTTCTATTATAGGCCACCAACTGATTAAAGATACATGCCTTAGTCTTCTTGTTTAGCTACTGTTTAGCTAACTTTAACCCTTTGCTGAAAGCCATCTTTCTGATACCAGAGTTACTCTATGCAGAGTGAAGCAGAAAGTGCTATTCCCCCGTCTTGTGATTCTGCACAAGCCTGGACTTCAAAGAACTGGATGACCATCAGTTATCAACATAGAGAACTTTCTGTATCTAGCGGTGGTCTGGATTTTTGCAGCGCAGGCATTGTGGCTGAATTGCAGGACCGTAATAAAAATAACAGCCTAAGAGAATAGTAGCTATGACATCTTTCTCTGCTACTCTCTAATAGAGAATAGCAATTAGGATGATCAGATCCTGATAACTTTGATCCCTAACGATGGCCCTTCAGTTTTATGGTCTGTGTCCTTCCCTTAAGATTGAAAATCTTCAGGAGCAACTAAGAGACAAAGAGAAACAAATGAGCAGTTTGAAAGAAAGAGTAAAATCCCTGCAAGCTGATACCACCAACACCGATACTGCCTTGACCACACTAGAGGAAGCACTTGCAGAAAAGGTAAGTCCGGAAGAAAGGAGTTAACATTATTTAAAGATGGTGCCTTCATCACTGTAGACATCTGTTTGAGAAGTAATTCTCTATGTCCTCTTTCATTTATTTTATTGCTTGAAATAAAGAAAAAATATAAATGTACACCATGGCATTAACAGTATAATGCAAAGTTATTAATCCTGGTAATGACAAAAAATAAGAGATATTTCTTTACCAGATTCATCAGTATCACCAACCATGGCAGTTTTTAATGCATTGCATTCACCAGAAAAGTCCTTAAAAATTCAGGAAAACATTCAGAGATGTATATGCCTTGCAAGTTGTCCATGTTGACCACAGAAAATGTTTATGGCAGTTTTTTGAAAATGTCATAAAAACGTCATAAATGTTTTATAAAATTTGCCAAATTTCAATTCGACTGCAGTCATGGGTCCCAGATATTGGACACATTATCTAAGTTAGCCCATTTGAAGTGCCTTGGTTCAAAAGGTTTTACCCTGACTTGAACCATTTTGCCAGTCAAAGGTTAACAGACATGAAAGTTTTAGTAGTATACATATTTTTCTGTAGAGAAATGGTAAGTATTGTATATTAAGGATCAGTCACCTATACTGCGGATTGAATTCTAACCTCTTTTGCTTTCGCTTGCCTTTTGCCTTGGAAAAAGAATTGCAGATATTGACATCTTAGTGTGGTTACAGTCACTCTAAAGTGAATTCATAAATTTGTAAATGGTTGTTTCAAAGTAATCAGTGAGGTTTCTCCTTTTTAAAAAAATCAGAACTGTTATCTTTCCATAATTTGCTTGTTTTAATGTTTCTCATATAAAGCCGGATGCCTCTTTTTTGCAATTTATAGTATTATATTGCATCCTTTGTCATTTTTGTTAATATTAGTAATGCCTTTTTAGAAACAGTGAGTCTGCTGTCCCAATTCTTAGTTTCTGGAAATAAAAATCTTTGCAAGTTATTTAATAAATTCATTTATTTCAACTGTTGACCATTTAATGGTTTCAGAATAAAATTATTACAAGCATTTCTTTAAAATCACACTTCTTTATATCCTTTAAACTCCAATAAATTTACTGGCGCTTGTATTCTGAATGAGATGGGAACTCTTTGGAATCAATCATGTTTATGTCCATTAAAAGATGGTGTTTCTTTGACAATAATATTTTATTTTTGCCAGGAGCGTACTATTGAGCGTCTCAAGGAGCAGCGTGACAGAGATGAGCGAGAAAAACAAGAGGAGATTGACAACTATAAAAAAGATATGAAAGACCTTAAAGAGAAAGTCAGCGTCTTGCAAGCAGATCTTTCAGAAAAGGAGGTTAATCTCAGAGACGCAAATATACGTTTTGGAACTGCAACATTAAAATGGGCTTAGAATAGTTTATTTACGTACTGATATTGGTTAAAGATAATAAAGTTCAACTCTGAATTTAGATATTTCAGATGCAGTCTAAAGTCCATTGAAAAAATGGACAAGAGGGAGGATAAAAATACATAGCTCTGAAAAAGAACAAAGACAGCATAAAATATACTGTGCTGAGAAAGGTATTCCAGACTCCTTGGAATACCTTTGAAAATAGCCACCTATTGAAATGGCCACCTACTCAATGGGAGGGTACCTAAACTAGGCTCTCCAAAGGTGATCTTATTGCAGGGGGAAGGGGGGGAATAAATCAGTGGGAAGAGCCGTTCCTTCAGTCTGTGGAGTTCGAAAACTTTCCCTTGCTTAGAAAAACTTTAGAATCAGTTTGTCTGATTCTGAGCTGACAACTAAGTTAAGTCAGCAATGACATCATTTGCATAAGCTTGTATCAAAAGTAGGGGCGTGCAGAACATTGGAGTTTGAAATATTTCATTTGTTACATGCTCAGAATGAAATGTGCATATTCTAAAAGTTGTTTCGAGTTCCAAACAAGTCATACTGTTTTCTTCGGTACTTGGACCGGTATTTCAAGTGGTATTTTCAGTATTTCACATGGGAGCACTTTCAGTCTGGGTTGCCTTGTGCATTGTTATCTGATTTTTTTTTTAAAAAAAAAAACCGAAAATCCAACTAAGCTAACATAGTAGCTGTGACCATCCATAAGCTATAACAAAACAACAGTTACTTAAATCTACCGCTTAGCCTTAGACCTAAAGAGCCATTGTGTATCTTGCAGTATTGTTAGAGACAATCAGGGCTTCACAACTGAGTTATTGCAAAAGCTCCTGAGTTGCAGGTTGTAAATGCAAGGGCCACTATTATTACAATACTGAGTTAGTATAGTTTAAGCTGCTCTGTTGAATTTTGGACTATGTGTGCACTGTTGCTAATGAGTCTGCAAACGGATGGATGTAAAAGCTTGAGGCATAGGTTTGTTTTGTCTTTTCCTTATTTAACATTAATGATAAGCATGAAAAAGTGCAGCAGACGCACTTTTTTTTCCAACCCACAAAACCCAAAGCAGAAGACAAATCAGACCAATTGTTTTTTGCTAGGCTTCAGCTTTTTGCTGTTGCTTGCAGTGGTTTCTTACTGGAATTTTTAAAATAAAAAACAATTATCTTGGTGAATTTTCTCTGCAGAATGGGTGACACCTTGGAAAAATTAAGAAGGGAAAGACTTGCTCCAAATCCCATGGTTTTCTATTGCCAGAATACATGAAACGTATTTTTATTCTGTTGAAATGATTGAATTGCTTCTATATTTGCTTCACAGGAAAATAATCTATTTAGACTGTTTTGGGAAGAGGCTTGTTGTTCTGAATACACCCTTACACATTCTTTATGTTGCAAAAAGGAATAATTTCTCAAATTATTTTTTTTTAATTTACAGCAAATCAAAGCTTAAATGCATTTAATATTTTTATTAGTCTTGAAAGTTCCTCCCAAATTCCTATTGCTTTTTAAACAAATAGACAGCTACCACACTGAAAATAGCATGATAGCTATTTTTAAAACATATATGCTTTAAATGAGTTTTAAACATTAGTAACTAACTTGTAACTAAACACTTCAATTTTGACTCTAAAAATAGTACACTCCATATAGAGTGGAGTGGAGTGGAGTGGAGTGGAGTGGAGAGCCTATGAAAGATCACAGTAAATATTAGAGAATGAGAGCAATATCTGTCCTTGCATTTATTGTCTTATAGACTACACTCCTGGATTTGAAGGAACACGCCTCATCGTTAGCATCAGCAGGATTGAAAAAAGACTCTAGGCTGAAAACATTAGAAATTGCTTTGGAGCAAAAGAAGGAAGAATGCCTGAAATTTGAATCTCAGCTGAAAAAGGTAAACATTATATACCTGTTTCCTCATAAATGAAATTTTATTTTTATTTTTTTGTAAAAGTTTTATTGATTTTTTTTTACCATAACAGTCTTAGTGCATGGTGTACAGCGTGTTGTCTTGGTTCATGATATTTTTTTTACAATCAGTAATAGTTAATTAACAGTCAATAATAATGTTTATATTTCCATGAAATTTTAATTTACGACTAACCTTATTTCATTGTATCGTAAGTTAAATGCTATGCAGAATAAGTTGTAAAATCTTATTGCACTTCTGTTTGGGAAGAAGTTCCTGCCCATTTTCATATGATATTTAAAATAAGATAAACTGCTTCTTTGTAGCATAAGCATTCAAAAGGTTTAATTGATATCATTAAAAACCAGGGTCCACAAACACCGGATGGCAGTCAAACACCTCGATCCCAAATACTTAATCTCTGCCCACACCAAACAGCACCAGTTCAATTGCAGTAATGCAAAAAATCATTGGCCACTCTGCCACCGGCCATGCTCGTGAGTTTATCGAAGCCTGGCACTCCACAAGCAATTCCATTAACAGACCTACAACCAGCCTAGGAACCCCTCACAATCCAGATCAACTGCACAGCCAACCAGAGACAGCACCAACCCTCAACCAACCCTTGCAAGCCCCCCCCCCACCAGCACTTCATCTCCCAATGACCCTTACCTGATGTAACCTCCCCGTTACAAGACTCTCACTGGTGAACCACAAGACCTTGACCTGATGGGACCCTCACCTGACATGACCTCACCATCACAAGACCTACTGACCACACAAAGCCCTTATAAACAGAAGAACACTGACATCCCCTAAACTTCACTGAAGATGTTGCCTAGCCTGGTAATGAAACGTTCAGAAGCCAACCCACAAGCTTGGAGAATGAACCTTCACCCTCATCCTACACCCGAGCTACAGATATTTACCACTATTGCTAATCTATCTTTATACTGTCAGAAGAACTGGGCTTCATTTTGAATTCAATGGCTCTTCTTAGCATGGATGTGCAAAATAACTCTTGGAATGTTTTTCCCAAAAGGCTTATGAAGCAACCGTTGAGGCCAGGGCCAGTCCAGAGATGAATGATAGATTTCAACAGTTCGAAAAAGAGGTGGCCCAATATCGAGAAGAGTCTACCAAGGCTCAAGCTGAAGTTGATCGCCTGCTGGAAATCCTAAAAGAGATGGAAAATGAGAAGAACGATAAAGATAAGAAGATAGCTGAACTGGAAAGGTGAGACAGGTGTAAGAGTGTGGGGGAAGAAAAGACAAATTTCATATTTATTAAACTTCTTTTAAAAAGCTAAGGGGGGGTACGTGCTTAAAACAATGTTTCTTAATAATTGAGAGGTCTGCCATTTTTTTGACTATTCCAAATTTTGGGACAGTGTCTTGTGAAGTATTTATTTTATGAAATAAAATGCATCTTTTTTTACTAGAGACTTCCTTAATATACTCAATATGGATTTGGTGATATATTTTACTTCTAGGCACAGTTTAAGGTGTTGATTTTAGAACTTGACTATCTAAGGAACTCCCTATCTCAATATGAATCGTTCTGGACATTATGGTTAGTAGCAGAGGCGCTTTACATACTTTGTTTGCCGGGTACATGGGAAAGGGCCTTTTCCTATACTGTGTCCAAGCTGTAAAATGCACAGAGAGCTTCACTCAACCTCCGGTTTTCTAGGACCTCCCTCTTCAGCCAAGATTTTCATGTTTAAGCCACTTTAGTAGTGATTTAGCCACATTTATAGGATTTTAACTGATTGCTTTATTGTTTTAATTGTTGATATCTTATGTACCATATGGGCAGAAAATAAGAATATAAATCCTATAAAGAAATGCATACCACCACAAGCCAGTAAAATTATATAGATTGAAGTCACTTCTTAAGGAAATTTTCACTTAATCCTCGAAATGAAATAGCTTCATAGAATCGCTATTTCTTATCTTCTGTGTTCTTTCATTTGATATAATATTTCAATGGGTCAACAAATTGATTCAGAAATCTAACCCTAACCCTAGGCCTAGACCAGGGGCAGGCAACCTTGGCTCTTTTATGACTCGTGGACTTCAACTCCCAGAATTCCTGAGCCAGCCGGCTCAGGAATTCTGGGAGTTGAAGTCCACGAGTCATAAAAGAGCCAAGGTTGCCTACCCCTGGCCTAGACCAACATAACATGGAGGCAATATATTATAGGTAAAAGCTGTATATTTAGCATTGCCAATTCTCAGTGTAATCTTCCACATTGAGATTGATGGGGAAGTACAAAGTAAGCATTTTATTAAGAACGCACTAATAACTGACCACAGTAAATTCTCAGGATTGGATTACCAGCTCAGTTTTGTCTTTGGATGGTACTTATCCTATTTATGGTCAAAGATAGTTTTAAGATGCAGAGGCGTTTCTTGTCACCTGTTATCCTAGAAGGCACATCATAAATGAGAAGAAAACAAGAGTTTCCCCATTGCTGTTCCCCACAAATAATAGAAAATCAGTGCAACAGTCAACTAGTAGATATAGGAGAGTATGCTCTGATATATCTGTAACTGTCAACCTTTAAAAATTATAATTTATTATTTATTTCTCAGCATGTTTTACTGAAACAAAAAATTATAAAATATTTTTTTCTTGGGGTTTGTTGAGTAATTATTTTGTGTATGTTTATTGCATCTTAATAATGCAATTTTTATAATAGTCAATCTAGTGGCATGAAATTAAAAGGTCTTCAGAATGATATATATATATATATATTTAATCTCACCCCTTATTCATTTGTAATATTGCTGTAAATGTCTAATATTGCTGTGCATAAAATTCCCAATACTATCTCTTCATTAATTTTGAATCTGTGTGCAAATAAGTACAAAATTGAGGAAACTATTGTAAGAGCATAGTGAAGCATAGAGCATTTGCAGCATCCTCTTTGTATGAATCAAGGGGTTTTTGTACGAATCAAGGGTGTTTTTTTAACTATAAGAACAAATATAAATAACAGGCACTGGAAATGAGAATAGAATAGAATAGAATAGAATAGAATAGAATAGAATAGAATAGAATAGAATAGAATAGAATAGAATAGAATAGAATAGAATAGAATAGAATAGAACAGAGCTGGAAGGGACCTTGGAGGTCTTCTAGTCCAGCCCCCTGCTTGAGCAGGAGAACCTATGCCATTTCAGACAAGTGACTATCTACTCTAGTCTCTTCTTAAAAACCTCCAGTTATGGAGTGCCCACAATTTCTGAAGGCAAGTGTTCCACTGGTTAATTGTCTTCACTGTTAGGAAGTTTCTCCTTAATTCCAGGTTGCTTCTCTCTTTGATCTAGAAATAAGGATGTCTTGAAAAAGAAACATAGTTTTCAGGAAATATGAAAAAGTTAGCAAGGTTCCCATTAAAAGATACAGCTTTTAATAAAGGGAGTATTATAAAGAAAAGGGTTTTGCTTTATTAAAATCATTAGATTCTGTTATTGTTTTAGTTGATATATAAATTAAAATTTCATTATGAAAGTTATACATTTGTTATATAGCTCATAAATTCATTGATCATTTAAGGGATTGTGATATCTCAGAATCTGAAACTCCCTTATACATTATGAAAAGTTCAGAGTTATATATAATACAGTACTTTGGAGTGTGTGTGTGTGTATGTTAGTTTTTACTGAATTTCTCTATTACAAACAAAATTGTTTTTTTGCCAACAGTTCAGTTGGCATTAATGGCGAGGGTCCGGGATATCTGAGGGAACACCTGCTCATCAAGCTCCCTTCGTCCAGTGCGCTCCCACAGGGAGGGTCTTCTCAGGGTGCCACCGGTTAAAGATTGCCGGCGGGTAACACCCAGGGGTAGGGCCTTCTCAGTGGGCGTGCCTCCCCTTTGGAACCAGCTGCCCGTGGAGCTTAGGACTGCCCCTGACCTCCGTTCATTCCGCTGGGACCTAAAGACCTGGCTCTTCGAGCTCTCTGGCCCAGGCTGAGAATTTTTTAACTTTAACTGGGGTTTTTATTTTTTTCTCAGGGAATGATGTAATTTTTTAAATTGTTTTTAGCTTTTGTATTGATTTTCTTTTAAATATCCTGTAAACTGCCCTGAGTCCTTCAGGAAAGGGCGGTATATAAATCTAAATAATAATAATAATAATAATTAATACAAAATCTTTTTAAACGTTCCTCCCTGAAATCTCGAATATTTGTGTCAATCAGAGATTCTTTATTCTTCTTCTGTATTACCACAAATAAAAAGGATATTTCTGTTATTGTCCAGATAAAAAGTACTATTCTTCAGAAGTGTACTTTTAGGACTCTAGAGCAGACGTCATATGAGGTCGCGCGATATATTGTGACTGTTTTGCCATTGCCGGCAATGGGGTGGGCACGGCTTCCGCGTGACGCATCTGGCCCGCAGGCCAGAGGTTTGACACCTCTGCTCTAGAATAACACCTTTGATAAACAAAATCCACTGTATCAATTCAGGTTGTATAATCTTTTCAAATAACTTTATATTGCTAACATATATATTAGAAACTATTGTCAACACTGAATTGTTAATACTAAATAAGAGGACAGAGTACAACTATTATTGTTTTTTTCTATTGCATCTCACCTCTGCATCTCCGAGTTGGACTTGAATAATAGGTAACTTGAGAATAATATGCAATACAGTATTTCTAATGAAATCTAATATTCATATATTACTTAAGATTTTTCACACATATGTTGCTTTACAGGGAGTGCAGAATTATTAGGCAAGTTGTATTTTTGAGGATTAATTTTATTATTGAACAACAACCATGTTCTCAATGAACCCAAAAAACTCATTAATATCAAAGCTGAATATTTTTGGAAGTAGTTTTTAGTTTGTTTTTAGTTATAGCTATTTTAGGGGGATATCTGTGTGTGCAGGTGACTATTACTGTGCATAATTATTAGGCAACTTAACAAAAAACAAATATATACCCATTTCAATTATTTATTTTTACCAGTGAAACCAATATAACATCTCAACATTCACAAATATACATTTCTGACATTCAAAAACATAACAAAAACAAATCAGTGACCAATATAGCCACCTTTCTTTGCAAGGACACTCAAAAGCCTGCCATCCATGGATTCTGTCAGTGTTTTGATCTGTTCACCATCAACATTGCGTGCAGCAGCAACCACAGCCTCCCAGACACTGTTCAGAGAGGTGTACTGTTTTCCCTCCTTGTAAATCTCACATTTGATGATGGACCACAGGTTCTCAATGGGGTTCAGATCAGGTGAACAAGGAGGCCATGTCATTAGATTTCCTTCTTTTATACCCTTTCTTGCCAGCCACGCTGTGGAGTACTTGGACGCGTGTGATGGAGCATTGTCCTGCATGAAAATCATGTTTTTCTTGAAGGATGCAGACTTCTTCCTGTACCACTGCTTGAAGAAGGTGTCTTCCAGAAACTGGCAGTAGGACTGGGAGTTGAGCTTGACTCCATCCTCAACCCGAAAAGGCCCCACAAGCTCATCTTTGATGATTCCAGCCCAAACCAGTACTCCACCTCCACCTTGCTGGCGTCTGAGTCGGACTGGAGCTCTCTGCCCTTTACCAATCCAGCCACGGGCCCATCCATCTGGCCCATCAAGACTCACTCTCATTTCATCAGTCCATAAAACCTTAGAAAAATCAGTCTTGAGATATTTCTTGGCCCAGTCTTGACGTTTCAGCTTGTGTGTCTTGTTCAGTGGTGGTCGTCTTTCAGCCTTTCTTACCTTGGCCATGTCTCTGAGTATTGCACACCTTGTGCTTTTGGGCACTCCAGTGATGTTGCAGCTCTGAAATATGGCCAAACTGGTGGCAAGTGGCATCTTGGCAGCTGCACGCTTGACTTTTCTCAGTTCATGGGCAGTTATTTTGCGCCTTGGTTTCTCCACACGCTTCTTGCGACCCTGTTGACTATTTTGAATGAAACGCTTGATTGTTCGATGATCACGCTTCAGAAGCTTTGCAATTTTAAGAGTGCTGCATCCCTCTGCAAGATATCTCACTATTTTTGACTTTTCTGAGCCTGTCAAGTCCTTCTTTTGACCCATTTTGCCAAAGGAAAGGAAGTTGCCTAATAATTATGCACACCTGATACAGGGTGTTGATGTCATTAGACCACACCCCTTCTCATTACAGAGATGCACATCACCTAATATGCTTAATTGGTAGTAGGCTTTCGAGCCTATACAGCTTGGAGTAAGACAACATGCATAAAGAGGATGATGTGGTCAAAATACTCATTTGCCTAATAATTCTGCACTCCCTGTATGAGCAATGTATAAAACCTCAGTTTCACCTAATCTGTCCTCTTACTAAATTTGGCTTCCTCTTTGAGATACTTTTTACAAATAAATGTTAAATTTGACTGAGGAACAGCCAAAAAGGAACTTAGAATTGTCAGGATTTTAACTTTCCCGCCATCTAAGATAAGAACATTTCCCGAACATAAAATCTTAGCTTTTCATTGTGATCCATACATTGCACTGAGTATTCTTTCAGTATCACTTTTGTACGGTGAGCCCTGAAATAGTTTTTTTAAAAAAATTATTATTAATATTATTATTAAATTATATGCTGCCCATCTCGCCAAAAGTGACTCTTGGAATCACATGTTATGTATGAAAACATATCATCTAATTAGATGGCAGAAACTTTCTCAGATACTGAGATTTGACTGAAAATGTCTTACCTTGCTTTCTGGCTCTGCTTTCTGACACTGTGCTGCTTTTCTGTCGCTCTTCTTGATGTGCCAAGTTTGGAGTGTGTTTCTCATTAAATCTTTCTCTAACTTTCTGTTTCTCATTCCTTACCTTGGACTTGCTGCTTGCTTCAGCCTCACTTCAAGGTCAGTATGTTAATTTAAATATTTTATTAGACTGCTACATCTGAAATTTGTGATGAAGCACAGCAGCTCTTTTTTCCTATAAAAAAAGAAATTAAAAATCTTAAACTGATGATTTTCTGCACAACAGATAAAAAGTGTGCTTTATTCAGATATTGACAGCGTTCTTACTAGTGTGATAAGTAGGAAAGGGTGGATAAGCTTTTTCCTTCATCATCTCACTGACATAGTTTTTTCTGTGCATGTCTACGGAGATTCTCAGTCATCCAGGTCATTGTTATCCCAAAGATACTTTTCCATGATGAGTCAACAGCTGAAGAAGCTTCTTGGATGAGAAGCGAAACATCTTCAAAGTAAAACAAGAAAGCCCAGTTGCCTCGTGGAAAAGCATCTTTGGGATTTTTTCTGCGCAGTTTTCATCTCTCTCATATTCATTTATCTTCCTTTTTGATCACGGAGAAGAGGGGCCAATAACAAAACCATTTGCCAGACTTAAACTATTATTTAGTTTGATTGTTTATTTTCATTGTTTATTATTAGCTTTTGGTTCAGTGTTTGTACAACTTCATTTATCATTTCAAAAGCTCCGTCATACTGCAAACTTTGTAACAATCCCACCCACACCACAGTTTATTATGTATTAGACATGGTATCAGGTCTTAGAAAAAATTATTTGGTTTACCTCAAAAAATGTTTATCATTTTTATTTGCTAAAATATTTGGTGTGATCCTGTATATGAGAGGAATGTTAGTTAATGGCTCTATAAATGTTGCTCATATATTATGTCGCTCAGTGACTCCCACCCCTGCTCTTCCCAATGTTAAGTGACCATGTGAGTTGTCAAGTGGAGCATTGGATGTCTCAGGAGTAGAGGAGGCCGTTGGAGGCCTAACATAGGCCCAGGCCTGCTTGCCCCATGCCTCCTAAGGCCTGTCTCCCAGTCCCTGAGGCACCCTATTTCCCACTAAGTGCCCAAGCTGGCTATAGAAGCTGCGAGAATGCAGTTTCCTGGCAGGTAGGGAAAATAGGCAGAAGAGCCGCTGCAACATCTCTGCATAAAGGCGGATGACTGGGGTGGGGTTGGTGCTGTAGTGGCGGTAACTGTGAAACTGGGTCACAAGTAGCTTTTGAACGATCTGTCAAAACTTTGAATGATCGCTAAGAAACTGGGCATATGTTGAGGACTACGTGTATGTGTTTGCTTGTACATGTGTAGAATTTCAGAAGAAGAAAGTTTTAGAGATTGTCTGGCACATGTTCTTTCCATATAATTTGTCCCTGTATATCTTGAAAATTATCCACGTTGTAAATCTAGTGTTCATTCATTTCCTCTTTTAAGTTTGAATACATGGAAAGCTTTAAATAACAGGGAGGAATTTCTCAAATAAACTATTTTGCGCCTTTAATTTTTATACTGAATCCCCTATGCTTTGCTTGCTTACTTCCTTGACTGACTGACTGACTGATTGATTGATTGATTGATTGATTGATTGATCGATTGATTGATTGATTGGTTTTGGTTTATATGGCTTCCCATCACATTGTAACAACAACAATAATATAATAATAATGATGTTGGAAAGAATCTTGGAGGTCATCTAGTCCAATCCCCTGCTCAGGCAGGAAACCCTACCTTGATTCTGGGTAACTAACAACAATTTGTTCTTAAACAACGTAACAACAAATACATCAGCAGCAGCAAAACAAGACATCAAAAACCAACATCAGCATAACCATCTCATGGTTTCTGTAATACATTCCTAGCCTCTTGCCCAGTGAGATAGTCATATCTTCCTGATCAAATGGACTTGGGCTCCCTTCTAGACTGAAGGATTTTCTGTATGCCACATTTCCCGTACCCTATCGGGGAATAAGGATTCAACTCTGGGTTCTTCCCTCTTCATTGCTTCTGAGGGAATCCTGGTTAGTTTCTTTTCTTCTACCAACTAATATGCTTACACTCTGTAGGTCACCACACCTGAACTAAGGTTGCTTTAAAGATACGACATACTTGCATATGAACATTGCTTAGATTTTAGGGCAAAGCCAAGTTCTGTGCAGGTGTTATATTTATAGGCTTTAGAAAGCATTATATTTTAGAGTCTTGGCCTCTAGGTTCCTAGAAGTATTTTTGTTGCTAATAGGGCAGGGATCAAGATCATAGTGCATATGTTCGTATGGATTCTAAAATTGACATCTTTGAGCTGAGAAAATGTCTTGCTAAATGGTTCTGCAGAGGATCCTCTAATTATAATTAAGAGTTTTACATCCAAAAGTATTGATTTTAAACCTTGTAAATTTGGATGTCATTTGCATGTCCCACCATGCAGAATTATAGATTGTTCTACAAGATTTACAATCTTTTTGTCTTCTAATACTGTAATATTAATATAGTTCAGTGGCTCCCTTCACATACGAAATTCTAAGAATTGACTTATCAAAATGAAAATACTTCTGGATGTTTGTACCTTTGAATTTTATTACAATCCTTTTTAAGGATTAGATGCAAAATTGTCTTCTATCCATCTCTGACCATTTTCATTTCTACTTCCTTTTTCTTTCCTGTATAGTTATCTATATATGAAATTTGTTTTGAAGATTTGAGTTTCCTGGTTTCCGGAAATAAAAATCCACCCAATCTTCTCTAAGAACCCATTTGGGACTTCTTCCTGGCACACATACAACAGTCTAGTTATAGTTTTGTGAGTTTTAAAGGAACATTGTTTTTATTGGCATTGGATACCATGTCTTATAAATGCAGTGGAAAAAGGAATAGTAGCAGGGTAAGAAAATGACAAGGACTTGTGGCAAAAGCTGAGAAAAGAGAACTCCTGTTCGACTCATAGGTTTTCACCTTAATAGTGCCACATTAATATTTGTCCAAAGCATGGTAGCTTTTTAACTTTATGTTGGGGATAGCTGAAAAGAAATGGGAAATGGATTTTTATCATTTTAACAATATTACAAGGTAGATATTGTCACAGGTTCATTTTTTGATATAGAGACAATTGAGCAGAATTCTGTTTCATTCTTCCAGGGATGTCTTTATTGCTTTGTTCTTAATAAAAATGAAGTCTTTATCTGTCCTATTCCTGTGCCTGTTTAATTCCTACTTCCTTACCATCTGGCTTGGTGTTGTTGTTGTTGTTGTTGTTGTTGTTTTATCTTATTCACTTACTTACAAAGTGCTTGAGGTATATTTTGTTCCCATTTTGAACTTTAAATATGAAAACACAGTAAGCTATGCATGAAGTAAGCAGTTACACACACACACACACACTCTGCAAAAGTGGTGGTTGTCTCTTTAGATCAAACCTGTGCGATTAGCAGAGGAGAAGGAGCCACATGGATGAATTGAAAATATTTGCAGGCCACCAAGGAATACCTGGCAAACTGATGGACTGTTTAGCAGCTAGCAATGGGGTTGCAGTGCTGCAGTTATTGGCAGTGAGGCTTGGAGGTACTCAGCAGCCTGTCTTTTGATGGGAAGTGAATTGACCTTTTAAAAATGCCAGCCAGCTTCACAGGCTTCTTGATGGTGCTGCTTGTTGTGCAGGCCTGCTTTAGATGCTGGTAGGCACCGGTCAGCCATTCTTCCCATCCAGCCTCCCCATCTTCTCCAACAGAATGTGTGCTAATCTGCTTATTAGCCTTGCAATTATTAGCCAGACAAAAAAGCACAACTAGGAATACTAGCTCTATTTTTAGGCTGCAAGTCTTGCAAAACTGAAAGTATTTCTCCCTTCCATTTTTTTTTATTCTCCAGAAAATTAGGGGGTCTCCCTTCTGAAACCAGGCCATTCCCCCTTTCTGTGGGCTGAGACATCTCTTACATGCTAGTTGTCTAGTCTATGGCTCTCTCACACCCTCTCCTGTCTTCTTAGATCAGACATGTCAAACACAAGGCCCGGAGGCCGGATCCGGCCTGCAAAGTGGTTTCATGTGGCTCTCGAAGCCATCCTGGAAACAGTGAGGGAACGGCCCCCACTGCCTTGGCCCTGGCCCAGAGACCCTCCTTCTGCCAGAGACCCTCAGATCTGTCCCACTCCTGCCCAGGCCCCCATAGGCACCCTTGATGCGAACGATGTAGAGCTGGCCACACCCACCCAGTAGGCCATGCGCACTCTAGCCATGCCCACCCAGTAGGCCACGCCCACCCTGGCCATACCCACCCAGCCCCTTGAGGGCAACAGCAATGCTGATGCGGCCCTCAATGAAATTGAGTTTGACATCCCTGTTTTAGATCATTCCCACATGCCGTTATACTGCTGGTTCCTCATAGATTGCAGGTATTTGAGCTGTTGGAACCAAGGGAATAAAATAATCAACAATTAAAAGAGAGGAACCCCCCCCCCAACAGCTACCTTACTGAAAAGAGTAGAAAGAGATTTGTAAAAATGAGTAAATTTTTCAGTCGCCTGCTGAAATATTTTACTTTCCTGATTTTAAACATTTGTATTTCTTATTAGGATTCTCTGGCCACTTTAGAGCTTTCTGCTGCTGGTAAAAGATATGATCTAAATATGACATTACGCTTCTAGTTTCCTTCCATAGATGGCATACTTGCAAAGAGAAGAGCCTTCCATATCTTATATGTCAAGAAACCTCTTCGGTTAATTGTCAAGAGAACAGATAGGATGCAGGCAAGGCCGTAATCTTCTCTGGGTCATCTGCCAAAGCAAGCAAGGTCAAAACAATATCTAATCAAAGAATATCCAAATGTCTAATAATGTATATAGCTGAATAGTCATTATTTAGCTAACAGCTTTTAAAGCCTCACTTATCTTAAAACAGCAATTCTTAAACGTTGTTATACTACAGGCTACTATTCTGGTTTTCGTATCCTTTGCCATGCAAAGGGCATTCAGAAAACTTCTACATAAGTAGGAAATTCATGATATAACTATGGTATGTGCATGTGTGCACACACAGACACACATACAGGCACAATCAGATAGACACAAATCCGGATACTTCAGATAGAATTTTCAGTGCCCCTCCCCCATTGCTTCTCTTCAGATAAAAATGTTCCATTAAAATAGTAGTCTTAATTTGTGATGAAAGATCTTAAGGGCCATTGGGATAAGTAAAGTAGCAATCTTATCCACTGCATGAGAACTCTTGTCTTCACCCTGTTCATTTATTCTTCTGGTCAGATAACAATCAGGAATTCCACTACCATATATATTTGATTGTACTGCTGAAAAACAAATCATTTCCACATTGAAATAAAAAAAAATCATTTGCTTTTTTGCTTTCCTTGGTGGTCTCGCGGATTGTCTGAAAATTACTGTGATCTACCATGAGTCCTATTATAAAGGCTCTACTGCTAATGGTTATTTTATGATGCATTTTTCATGTCATTCTGAAATATTTTTAAGTGCTTACTTTTTTTCTTGTTATATTTATTTAATACAGCTGGGTTTTATTGTTTTTCACTGCCAGAGGAGCAGAAAGTAGTAGTCGTGGCCTGGTCTGTAGGAGTTCCATTTTCCTGGCCAGAAAGTCCTTCTGACAGTCTGCAAATTTTAATTATTTGCTGCTACGTTTTCTGCTACATTTGTTTGAGACAGTGTAAGGATCCAGGCAGGATACTGTGCATCCTGTTGCACACAATCTTACCGAGCTAGCCAAGATGGTTTGCCTTTAAACTACCTTGCACATATTATTTTGGGAGATCTATGTGACCTTTCTGATGTTGCCCAGTCAAGAGTGGCCTAGAATACCCCACGGATCTCTCCCAACCCCACACGTACAGCATTATACAAGTTGTTTATGTTACTCTGTTTGGCTGTATAGCTAATATAAAAATGGGGGAGCTATCTGTAAATCTGTTGTCGTGGAGAGATCACTTTCTCGTCAGGTTTGGAATGTCAGCTGTTAGGAACCTCTGCAAAGAAACAAGCCAGCTAAAATGATCCAACCAAGGGACTTGATAGATTTGGACTTTAGAATGTGCTTGAGGAATTTCTCCTTGTCTGTTGATGATACGTTCAAAGTTGTGTATGGTTTGAGAAATATGGGGATAGGCCAAGCAAATGATACTGCTGCTTTTAAGTGGTCAAATGGAATTGAGAGCAGCAAAGGACATGGCAGAGGGTAAGACCGCAAGTGGAGGTACTCTTGCAACAAATCGGTACAATCAAAGATCAGGGCCTTGTTTGGGGTGGGGTGGGGGACACATTTAATGTCCTGTGCCAGAGCTGTAGATGAGCAAAAGAGCTCCTATATCCATGCCTTCATTGCATCTGCAAAGAACAGGCCGGTGCTGCTCTACCATACTGTTTAGTACAGGGGTAGGCAACCTTGCGGGTGAAGAAGGAGAGTGCTCTTTTCAAACACAGTTTATCAGATTTTCCTCAGTTAGGAGTCCTATAACCTTAATTGGAACAGAGTGCAAGAAGGTAACTTCTATAATTTCTTGTTTGGATCTTTCAATCATGTAAATCCTCATCTGAAATCCAAGAATTATATATTTGGGGTCAAGGTTTTATTATTTTTTTCCTTTGCTGGAAGAACACAAAAAAGTACAATACAATGTTGGAACTTGATTTCCCTGTCTAGGATTAGAGTTTTTTTCTTTCTCTTTCCCTCTTTCTTTGTCTCTCTGTCTCTCTGTCTCTGTCTCTCTCTCTGTGTCTCTCTCTCTCTCTCTGTCTCTCTCTCTCTCTCTGTCTCTCTCTCTCTCTCTCTCTCTCTCTCTTTCTTTCTCCCTCTCCTTTTAGTGCAGCTGCTAATGGATTGTGAAGATTAAAGGGTTCTGTAATTTGTAGTATAGGAGCTTTGTTCATGAAGAACTTCTATTCATTTCTCCTTCCCCTTTTAACCTATTGTTCTGTAAGGATAAACAACACAGAAAATAAATTGCTGTTTCCTGACAGGTCATTAGAAGTTCTACCTCCCAAGTGTGTAGATTTTTTTTAACTTGTCTTTGATCAATATTTAAACTCTCCTTTTTCTGTTGTGAAGGGATGTACAACTTCCATAGTTCATTCTAAAGCTCTCTGAAAGCAATGGCCGCATTTTTAAAAGAATTGAAAGCATCTGAGCATTGGTAAATCAACACAAGTATGCATTTCAAAAGTAAAATGCACTACCTACAGCTGTTGACTTTAGCACTCGGCTTATAATTGAGTACTACTAGAATTCAACATAATTACATTCTGCAGAATCATTTTAATTTTTCTTCAGAGACTTAGTGTAACACAAGTGGATTTTCAGGAGAGAGATGCACTGTACGTGTCACTAGTATGTCTCCAATTACAGTCGCATCGTGTTTAGACAAACTTCTCCAAATTATTTTCCTCTTATTGTTAGGGCTTTTTTTATCCATTTCTGCATTAGCTCTTCACTGAAGAGTTTTCTTTTTTTTTTTTCATTTCACATATATGTTATGCTCAGTGAGGAGTTGGATTTTGACCCTTCAAAATTCTTGGAGCACCCCTCTTGCAAGAGCCAGTGTTCTGAGGTGATTTCTGTCCTTCTGGTAGGAAAGATTTTTAAAAATAAAAATTAAAAAAAAATAATACCTACCTATTCTTTCTGGGAGATTAGCATACTATATAACACCTTCTGCACTGTCCTATGTTCATTAAAGAGGCCAGATTAATTACTCTCCACCTAAGAACAGTTCTCTGGGAGCAGACAACTAAGCAGTTCCTCAGTTCCTCCTTACCAGTCTAGTGTCCCTACTATAAGAGCATTGATTTTCCTCTTGAAAACACAAAATTCAACTTTAGTGAATTTCCTCAGTGAGTCTACATCAACTCAACAGCTGTCCTTTTGTGGATTAGGGTCAGGAATATGGAATGCTAATTCAGAAAAAAAAATATTCACAACCAGAGAGCTTCATAGTAAAGTAAGTAGTTGAGAAGTCTAAAACTCAACCAAGCTGACTCGTAAGAGAGAATCTAGAAGATAAACAAGAGAGCAGAATCACAGCACAAATAGTTTGGACACCAGGAGATAAAGTACATCAGGCAGTTAGGCAGCCAGCAGGACAATAGACAATTCAAGGCAAAATGGTAACAGTAATAGTTATATAAACCTTGAAAGCAGTACACATTGTTTCCAACACTGAACTACTCTCAAGCAGAAAATTTTAAATTAGAAGCGATACTTTCCCACCATTCCTCACATCATATTCATCAAATTTTATCTGCTTGCAAGATTTCCCTTCCCTGTTAAATCTGATTTGGCTGCAAAACTATCCAGCATCTTCAGATGTGGAAGATGAATAGGAAGACGCATTTCAGTAGTGCTCACTCCGTGCTGCCAGGCCCCATCAGTAATGCTAAGCCAGCAACCAGCTGTACCACTCTTGTGCTCTGGACCCTTCCAGACCATGAGCCTCCTCCATCCAATTCTTGAGAACAGTGCATCTGAAAATAGAGCATAAGCAGCCAGGCATAAGAATGTTTGGCTGTGCCAAGAAATACTGGGAACTGACCAGGACTAGTTAGGATTTATTGCTAAAGGAGGCACACCGTGATCAGAGTTACTCAGGAGAGTTTAGTCTCCTGGTATTTCAGAAGCAGTCTAGAGACATTGATGGTCCAATCTATTTTTGGATCCTTTCTGCAACTTGACTTGGATTGTTTCTGGTTCTCTCTCTTACTTGCTCCTTTAAATGCTGTTTTTGTTTGAATGAAACTTGGATTGAATACACAGTTGACAGATAAAGCTTATAAAATTTTAATATGATTGTAGCCCAGATAAGAGCTGTTTGTGAGGCCAGGACATTGAGACATCTTAGGCTGCCTGCCTTATTTTTAAGTTGTTCTCCTTTACAAGTGAGTGCTTCCGTGCCTCTCTTGAGTTCTCATATTTAACTCATCAAAATGATGAATAGCTACCACACTACCATGGTAGTGGCGATCAGATTCCTGGACAGAAAGTTCTGGTAATAAAGACCAATTCCGGTTCAGATGCTGAACCAGATGGAGAAGGCTTAATGGCATTGACTAATCCTCATAAAGAATTGCCCTCAGACAAGGTCACAAGCCTTTGCTGTCTTGGAAAGCTGCCTTTTTAATTTTGGTGGCCAGTTGAGCTAACATATTATCCAATGTACGGTGTATGTCATGCATGAAGGCAAGCTAATTTTGCCTCCTGAGATCTCATTTCTACCACAGACTGTCTCTCATTCATCTGAGCCAGGACACTCCACCCACATACAGACACACATCCTATAGCTTGGAGCAATATTTGGACTCTCTTGGTGCCTTTAGAGCAGTGGCCTTTTGCTGAATAATTACCAGTTGTGGGAGAGATCAGTTCCTGAGTTATCACTGTAGCAGTTCTTAAAAGAGTTGTAACCACTATAAGGATTTGCTGTGATCTAGAAAATTAGCGGTGTCCAAGTCACGATAAGGAAATTGTTGAGACACAGCTGTGAGAACCCTCTGGATTTCCTTCAGTACATTCTTTGCCAATGTACTTGGTCACAATATCCAAATATTATGGATGTATAGAAAGACGTGGCATTTGGGATCTTTTCTTCCTATACTTTGTGATCATTCACCTATGTCCACTCTTCACCCATTCATGAGAATCAACTGGTGCAAAGAGTTTGATGGCAGCTAGGAAGATTAGTGAAAAGTGTGCCAGAAGCATGTGGAAGACTCATCAAAATTCCTAAGCTTAGGAATGTTCCAAATAGGAGTTTTGCACAGCTAGAGAGTCCATTTGTGGCTACTCAAAGAACCATAATATTAATAAGTAACCAGTTCTGCAAAATTTTACCTTGCTTGGAGTGTTGACAAGAAACAGATTTCTTAAATGAATAGCTTTCCTAATTAGCATCAGTTCTGAAGTATATTTTAGAGGTTCTGTGCAAATGTACCATTGACTCTTTTTTTTCCTTTTAAAAAAGCCTGATACCTAAGTAGGATTTTCTTTTTATTAAATCTCCAGTGGTTTTCAAGTAAATTATTAATGTAGTTTTGTAATAATTCTCAGTGTCTACCATAGTGAGGAAAATTATAGCCTTTTTGCATATTAAAAAAATTTCTAGCTTGCAATCTTGAGTAGGAATTGTTTGTGTGTGTTTGTGTGTGTGCGCGCATGCATGAGTGATCTGTTTGTGTTCATTGGAATTACAATCTGGAGAGCTGCTTTTTGGTCAAAATCTATAAAAGATGAATTTCCAACCTTCTTAAAATTGCAAACAAACAAGTTAGCATTTCAAGGACCAGAATTTGTAAGTTCAAATAGAAATTAAAAAAACAAGCAAACTGTTTTCAGTTATAGGAGAAATCCCATATATAGTGTTTAATCCAACAGAGTGGTAGAAATTATTAAACTTGGGTTACATCTAAAAATGAGATAGCAGAAGGAAATGCTGGTTATTTCTAAAACTGGAGAATCAGGTATCATTTAAGTTATCTGTATTGAATGCGAAAATTCTCTTGCAGTACTTGCTATTTTCAAATGTATGTAGGTTGCACAAGTGTTTGAATATTTGGTTTCCTATTTGTAGGCAAATTAAAGATCAGAATAAGAAGGTAGCAAATTTAAAGCACAAAGAACAGGTGGAGAAGAAAAAGAGTGCACAAATGTTGGAAGAAGCAAGGAGGCGGGAAGACAATCTTAATGACAGTTCCCAGCAGTTGCAGGTAACATCCTATTATATATGTAATGCACGGTCGTCTGAACTGAACTGTTGTGCTTCGCTTGTTTTCTTGCTTTAAAACTTACTCATAATGAAGGATTGGTGTATGCTTAAAGATGTTACTTTGCCCTCATAATATTCTAAGCTTCTGAAAAGAAAAAGTCATTTGGCTTTATCACTTGAGTCTCTCTCTCTCTCTCTCTCTCTCTCTCTCTCTCTCTCTCTCTCTCTCACACACACACACACACACACACACACACACACACACACACGGATTGCACTGTACAGTAGTCAGTTTTTAGTTCAGTCAATAACCAGCATAAAACAAAAGCAATCAAAAGAGTTTAAAGTACAAACAAGGAGATATCATTTTAAGTGACCTTTGGTATAAGAGTAAAATATTGTGACAAAAAGTAATTTTAAGTAAAACTGTGAGTAAAATAAAAGGAGTAATAGTAGTAACACTAGAATACTAAATCTAATACACTGCTTTTGATCAAAAGAGAATCATAAATTTCCTTGGCGCAATAAAGTTTTTTTTATATATTTCTTCTGAAACAGCCAACAATAAAACATTGAACTCTTCTCAGTTTGGAAATGGAGATAAAATTTAAATATCTGGCAAAATAAAAGAATTTGTCTGCTGAGATATTGAGAGATACACAAACTTCAGTAAATATTGTCAGACTTACAGAAGTGTGTATTTCGTGTATATTTCCTCCCATTCACAGAGTCACTGTTCAGCATTGACTCATCACAGAATATTTACAGGTGCTATACTGTATATTGTGGTAAGCATATACAACAATGCATTTATGTATAATAAATGCTGTATTCCCATGAATCGATAAGTGTGCATCTAACAGTTCCATGGCAAAAATGTAGGTCTGATTGCTACTCCAGCAAGTAATAGTTTAGAGTAGTTCAAAATAGATTGTCCTGTTTCTAGGCTTACATCTGACTGGCTCATGCCAAGTTCAGTAAGATTTTAGGCAAAAAATGCAAACTTTTTCCCAAAAATCTAATTTAAGGGATTAATGTATAACTTAAGCATATGACTGATTCTCAAATGACGATTTATTTATTGATAGCTAATTGTTTTGTGATAGCAACAGTCGTCACTTGCATTTAATTAAATTTTCCGGAGAATTTGTTGAACAGTAGTATAAGTATGTTTGTGTGTATATTTCTGAATGCGTAATATATAGAATTTATTTAAACTTCAAATTAAATGTTCATCTGATTATATTATAATATTAAGGGCCATCAATTATAAGTGAGACAGAATTATCAATGTTCTGTATATTTCACATTTTTGAAAGTAGAAATTAACTGGATTAATTTTATTTACAAAAATAATTGTTCCTTACCACCAATGCAGAGTATATGGAAATCTATTAGATAGCTATGCTTTTTTTAATCTCATATTTCTACCTAATTGTTAAGAGGTGTTGTACTTGGACAAACAATTCTTTGCAGAAGGTAACAACTAAATATTCTGAATGTGATAGTCTGGATTCTGATATAAGGTAGACAACGTAATAAGTATTTTTCCTGTCTATGTAGTTAGAGCAAACAGCATGCTATAATTTTCTAGGGCTGTCTTTTACAGACTGACTGAGTATAATTCTAAGGCTTTTAGCAGAGTTATAAGAAGGTAGTCAACAAAGCTGAAGAAGGCATAAAAGAACTAGTATTCTTGACGCCATACTAGTTGCTCCATGAAGGTCATTCAGTGATCATCTTTGTTGGTGGAATATTCTGATATGAACACTTTTTATCTGTTAGATCGCATTCTGCTCTTGTCTGTCTTAATACACATCCATTACTAGTAACTAGGAAAGGAACAAAGCTTTCTATTTCGCTTTCATTTTTTTCCACTGTATTCTATTTTCTTACAAGTTTCCAATTTAAAAAAAAGAAACAAAAAGTTGCCTGTAGGAATGCATTTCTTCTAATACTTGGATTTTTATATTCAACTTTATGTATAGTATGTATATTTTTGCCAGCCATTTTCTCAAAGGTAAATAGCATTTTTATTATTTGCTGTTAGCAGAATTTAGAAAGTGGTACCAGGCTTTAATTTGCAAAAATGATCAGCAATTCCTGATTTGACAGATTCTCCTTAAAACACATCCCAACATTTTCCATTTCCCTTCAGTTAAAATCAAGTCTTTATGCTCCACTCTTTGCCACATAAGTGTTTCCCTATCTTGATACTGTTTTTTTTTGAGCCTGTATATTTCACCCAACTAGCAGTATCACTCTTACGGTCACATTGTAGGCATTTTTCATCCAGAAAAAGCCTAGCAGGTCCTGATATAAATACCATTCATGGTAATTACAATGTTGTGTAGGATTCTACAGTTGTGAAATTGTCCTGTCATATAATTGGCAGAATCCAAAGCGCTTGGTAGATGATCATTTTATCATAAGAGCAAATCAATCAAATCTTTATTACGATCATAGACCAGCAAAAGGAAGGTATAAAGCTAGGAAAGGCAACTGTTTCAAATTCAGAAGCAGAAAAAGATCCAACATCTGCTATAAGGCATTTCAAGTTTTCCGGTTTGATTAAACATCTCTAGTTGGTTATACTTTCAGACACTTAGTGAATACTTAATGTATCTTTTTTGATCTATAAACATGTGTTTTATTATGAGAAGATTATTTTCCTAGTCATGTAGTACAGAATTTTTCAAATACAACTTGTTGATTCCTTTGTTTTCAGATTTTCACCTGATTTTTTTTTCAAGGGAATCAGTTATCTTCATAAGAAAGGTTGTTGAGAGATCTCAGTATTATTTTTTTAAAGAGAATTTTTCTTAAGTCATTTACTGCAACTCATGCTTCTTCTGATTTCTTGCTTTGGAACTGTCAGGTTGAGGGTACCTGGAAAGGAAGGGTAATGCTTGCTATAAATCTACATCTTCTGCCTACTAACCTGAATTGCATGTGAAGATGTGCTCTTGCACAAAAAACTACCTAGCAGTCTCTAGCTGTCTTAACACTAATTGCACTGCTACCGCTCATCTCAGTTTGCTAACTTTTGTCTTGGCTATGGATTTACTCCAGCTCTTCCTTCATTTTACATCTGGGATTTTCTTCTGTATGAAAACTTAACTTTGTGGAATTCCATTGCTAGAAACTCCCCCTGTGGGTGACCCTGGCACTTGATTTATTTGCTCTAGAAGCTACTTCATCTGGTGTCCTATCATTTTCCAGGATAGTTTGCATAAGAAGGATGATCGAATTGAGGAGCTAGAAGAAGCACTGAGAGAGAGTGTACAAATAACTGCAGAACGGGAAATGATATTAGCTCAAGAAGAATCAGCCAGGACACAAGCTGAAAAACAGGTCTGCATGCTTATGGTCAACTGGTATTGATATTTCAGGTTAATATGGGTAATATAAATAAACAATATGTTAAACAATGTGATGTATAATTAATTTTTTCCCCCATGTATACATTTTAACCCTGAAAATAACCCTTCTCAGTAATGCCATCACATTTTACTACATAAGAAGCAGACAAAATCAAGTTTATTCTAAGCATGTGCTAATATGTTGTTCTTGAGCACTGTTGTTGTTGTTGTTGTTAGCTGCGAAGTCGTGTCCGACCCATCGCGACCCTATGGACAACATTCCTCCAGGCCTTCCTGTCTTTCTTGAGCACTGTTAGGCTGCAATTTTTATAAATGGCTAACAGCATGGTCTTTGTTTAGAAATATTATTATCCAAAATATTTAAAAGCTGCCAGATTGACTACCCCTGAACTAAACCACATAAATAATGTTTAAGACTGCAAGGTAGAGAGAATGAACCAAATAAGTAAAGTGAACGATATGACAGGTACAGCTAGCATGACAGATAAAGCAGAGGGGGGGGGGAGGAAGGAAAGAAGGAAGATGCAGAGCATCAGGAAATCGTTTCAAAAAGAATCTGAACCTTTTCTCTTTGCTGCAATAAAGACTGCAACCACAGTAGACCTAAGAACACACAGTAGATCTTAAGAACGGTTATGAGGTCAGATCATGCACATGTTGTTTGAATATTTTTTTCTCAAAAACTATAGCTATCAGCTATCAAAATAAATCTCACGAAGTGCATTTTTCCACATAAAAATAGAATTATCGTACTCAAAGAAGAAATGGGGGGGATTTTTTTGCTTTAATCTTGACCACTACCCCCACCTCCCAAAATGCAACTCCAATGCAGTGTAATCCAAAGAGGATGAGGTCAGCAACTTCCCTAGCTAGCAGCTGTGTCTTGAGCCAGCTGCAGTTTTCAGGTCATCTTTGAAAGTAGCCCCCTTACGCTATGACTTTTATCTGCTGCTTCGGCAGGTGTCATAGGTTCCAAGGAATACCCTGGATCACCCACTGGCTCTTTCTGGGGAAGCGCAAGAACTGTTGATGGAATTCCCATGGAACTAGAGAGTTTCTGTACTAATGAGAGCCGTCTTGCTTGAATTCAAACACAATCTGTTTTATTTCACCTAGTCCCTCACAGTTTCCAAGCACTGGTCGGGACTTCCTATTCATTGCTTCTTTGGCCTGGAGACATGATGTAAAGCTAGGAATCATTGACATATTGATGTCACTGAAGCATACTGTTGTTAACGAAACCAAACCAACAGATGATTTCTCCCAGTGAATCATGTAGTTGTTAAATAAAATAGAAGAAAATGAATACCGCAAAGTAACCAAACGAGCTAGTTGGATCTTTCCTTGCGCAATAATATTAATCAGATACGTTCTTTCGAGAAAGGATGAAACCCCTGCGAAACAGTATTTCCGGTCCCCAGCCTGTACAGACAGTTCAGAACAATACCATGGCATTTGTATTGAATGTGCAAAGTGAAATAGGCGTTAGTGATGACCACTGTGATACTATAGTCAGGTTTTGTGTGTGTGTGTTTGTGTGTGTGTGTGTGTGTGTGTGTGTACTCACGCACGCATATCTCTGTGTGTCTATACTGCACACACGAATGCAGCCAGGTCTTTTCCCACCAAAGTGGTACCCGTTTATCTCCTCACAATATTTTGTGAATGTATGGGTATCTCCAATCGTCTTCTTATCTAGAGAATTTCCAAGGACCTGGTCTTCTCACTGGTTTCTTAGTCTCTGTTGCAGTCGTTGAGTCCATTTTCAGTTTGCCATACCTTTCCGCAGAAGGCCCTGAAAAACATTTCCCCTAAATATGATTATTGTCATCAGTACTTTGTTTTTCCTTTTTTTTACTTGAGAATTTTAGTCATAGAGAACTAGAAAAGAGAGACAAAATAACATTTCTGAATGTTGATGTGGGCTCAGTTTTAGGACTCTTTCCTGTAAATATAGCCCTGAGATGTGAGAGCTCATCTTCTTTACTTTTCTGGGGAAATGGAGAGACCCTGCCCACAAAAGACTAGCAAATCTACAGTGAGGGGGGGAAAGGTATTTGATCCCCTGCTGATTTTGTACGTTTACCCACTGGCAAAGAAATGATCAGTCTATAATTTTAATGGTAGGTTTATTTTTACAGTGAGAGACAGAATAACAACAACAAAAATCCAGAAAAACGCATTTCAAAAAAGTTATAAATTGATTTGCATTTTAATGAGTGAAATAAGTATTTGACCCCTTCACAAAACATGACTTAGTACTTGGTGGCAAAACACTTGGTGGTGCTCCTAATCTCAGCTCGTTACCTGTATAAAAGACACCTGGGAGCCAGAAATCTTGCTGATTGGTAGGGGATCAAAGAGTTCCTCTATGCCGCAGGTCTGCAACCCGCGGCTCCGGAGCCGCATGCAGCTCTTTCAGCCGTCTCCTGCGGCTCCCAGTCCTCTGCCATGTGCAGTCAAAAAAAAAAAGTGGGACTAAAAAAATTCAAACAATCAATTCAAATATGCAGGGTAGGTGCATATTTCGCCTTGGCTCCACTCTTCAGTCAAACCCTGTTCTGCGCATGCGCGCATGTACACCCATGCGCGCACATTTTTTGCGGCTCCCAGTTTTTCCTTTTGTGAGGGAACCGGTTCCGAGTGGCTCTTTCACTGTTTTAGGTTGCTGACCCCTGCTCTATGCAATGTCAGAAGCTTGATAGGAAGTTGGTAAGTGGATTCATAGGTATGTTGGTAAACTGAAAGGCTACTGTTAAAGCTTCAAAATATTTTCAATTCTTAATCTGCACTAGTCCTTCAAAGTAAAACTTGATTTAGAGAACTAAATCAACTTAATAATGTTAGTAGTAAAAAAAAACATAACGAGAAGGTCCTTCTGAGATGCTTTCTTGATCACCATTCCTTCTGCAGGCTGAGATATCTCTTGTCAGTCTTGGCTGTGACTCTTCTTCCAGTCTCCCAAGCCCATTATAGCATGTCTCCTCTTAAGTAAAACTGTAAGAAGTTGGGAAATGTATCTGTTGAGGTTGCATTAAATATCACATTTAGTCCGTAGAAACCCAAAGATTAGTTTCAGTAGCCAAGTCAAACAATCTGTTTCCAAACACTGAAACATACATTGAAAATGAACATCATCTTCCACTCTCAAAGGTATTTTCATAATAAAAAGCTTTCTTCAACTTTTCCAGATATTTGTACATCAGAGTAGCATATTTTTTCATAGGAGTCTCTAGGTTTAGGTTTATTAAATTTTTATACCGCCCTTCTCCCGAAGGACTCAGGGCGGTGAACAGGGCATATCATAAAACTACAAAAATACAAAAGTTAAAAAAGAAGTCTTATCTAAAAATTTTGTTGGATATTTATGGACTTGCATTGTTAGTTCTGTCCATATTAGGGGACTGGAGGCTAAAACATATAAGGAACAGTTGCTGGAATTGGGTATGTCTAGTCTAATGAAGAGAAGGGCGAGGAGTGACAAGATAGCAGTGTTCCAATATCTCAGGGGTTGCCACAAAGAAGAGGGAGTCAAGCTATTCTCCAAAGCGCCCGATGGCAGGACAAGAAGCAACGGATGGAAACTAACCAAAGAGAGAAGAAATCTAAAACTAAGGAGAAATTTCCTGACAGTGAGAACAATTAATCAGTGTAACAACCTGCCTCCAAAAGCTGTGAATGCTCTAACACTGGAAGATTTTAAGAAGAGACTGGACAGCCATTTTTTTGAAATGGTATAGGGTTTCCTGCCTGAGCAGGGGGTTGGACTAGATGACCTCCAAGGTCCCTTCCATCATCATCATCATCATCATCATCATCATCATCATCATCATTATTATTATTATTATTATTATTATTATTATTATTATTATTATTATTTTCTACTTTATATCTGGAAGCAGGTAGTGATTGCCATTAAAACACACAACTGATATCACAACCTAAACATGTAACAGTATATGTTATATATAGCAAAAGGAAGACAATTTGATAATACAGTATTTCAGAGTACTCTCGATTTCTGCGTCTTTAGTAGTCCATTTCTATTAAAAGAGTTTCAACACTTGGATCGTAAATCAAGAAGCATGGATTTTTGAATATATCCAGATACACATTACTCTGAAGGAATTCTAATACAATTTCTTCAGAGTAATAAGTCTATCTGGATATATTTAAAAAAATTTCATAATCTTAAGCATATGGGAAGAGAGTGTTTGGGAGTTTGGGAGTGTCAAGTTATGCTAAAAGTATCACATTTCTACATTGCTTCAACGAAGAGTTGGAAACTTGGTGCCCTATAGATTAGTGTATTTTGCGGGGCTTATTGAATACCCCAATATCTGTGGTTTTCCTTTTTTAAATCAATGCATAAACACCTTCTACTTCTGCTCTTAACAAATGCTTTATAGTCTGAGAGATAATATTTCAACATGCTTTGCTTCTTATTGTTGAATAATTGTCATAATCTGAAACTGAGGTTTGTGTACTATATGTTAAACTTTGGGGGATGGCCAGAAGAGAAAACAAATAGTTAGCATTGGGTTTTGAGGTTTGTAAATCTTAGTGACTCATAGATTTGTTAGCAATCATTTTAAAGAGGGGAGATTTGACTTGGAAGAGTTAAATTTTCAATTCTATTCTAGTTATAATTATAGTTCGCGTCTCACCGGCTCAAGGTTGTCTCAGTCTTTCATCCTTCTGAGATGGGTAAAATGAGGACCCAGATTCTTGGGGGCAATCTGCTGACTCTGTAAACCGCTTCGAGAGGACTGTAAAGCATTATGAAGCGGTATATAAGTCTATTGCTATGTTTTGAGGGGACGGAGTTGTACTGAATATAGTCATAGAGCTAGAAAGGGCTGAGTGAATTATTCAGCTGAATCCTCTACCCTGACTTGGGATATTTTGCAACAGAACTAAGTTACTATTGGGTGCTACTCAACCAAAGATATCATTAAACAGATGAGCCAATTTGGCCTGGTGCTTAAGGCATCAGATTCGAAACTGATAGCAAAGCCAGCTGGTTGACCTTGTACCAGTCATTTTCTCTCAAACCTAGGAAGGAGAGGATGGCAAACCGCTTCCGAAAAACCTCGCCAAGAAAACCGCAAGGACTAGTCCAGGCAACTGCCCCTCAAATCTATTTAAAAAGAAATCCTTCTAGGGCAGATCTGGAGGACTTCAGGAAGCCAGGGATGGGGGGCAGTGGGGGGGGGCAGGATTTAAATCAACAATGTTATGGTTATGTGTTTTATGGTTTGAGGGTTTTTACTGGCGTTATAAGCCCCCCCCCTTAGTTGTGTTTTAAAATAAATAAAACAAATTCTTTAGTGGCATGCATTCCACTAGTGATAGGATATTGTTACAGCAAGCGATATAATTTGGCAATACAATGAAAAATTTCTGGCCTGCAGATCAAACTTAACTTGCTTTTTCTATTCACTTGTGATAATTCTGCGCGGTTTTTCCTTTTATTCATTTCCCAGGAAAGGTGGGGCGTAGACAAACAGGACTGCTTGAGAGCCGTTGCTTCACTGTGCTGCGATAATGGTCCTCACTTCATCCCACCTTTGCCTTTCCCAATAGGAGATGGTATTTCACAAGAACTGTTGTTTCACGTTGCCCTCTGCAGTGTGACATTAATGAGAAAGACATCAGGGATATCTGTGGTTCTGTCTTACTGAAATCATCCAGGCTCTAGGACAGGGGTGTCAAACTCAATTTCATTGAGGGCCACATCAGCATTGCGGTTGCCCTCAGGGGGCCGGGTGGGTATGGCCTGGGTGGGCGTGGCCTACTGGGTGGGCGTGGCTAAAGTGCGTATGGCCTACTGGGTGGGCATGGCCAGCTCTACATCGTTCGCATCAAGGGTGCCTATGGGGGCCTGGGCAGGAGTGGGACAGATCTGAGGGTCTCTGGCAGAAGGAGGGTCTCTGGGTCAGGGCCAAGGCAGTGGGGGCCGTTCCCTCACTGTTTCCAGGATGGCTTCGTGGGCCACATGAAACCACTTCGCGGGCCGGATCTGGCCCCCGGGCCTTGTGTTTGACATGTCTGTTCTAGGAAGAGTCTGGACAAATAAATTTGCCTCTGAGTAAATCTTCTTCCATATCTACCTTTCTTTTATTGGTTTTAGCTTTAGTTAGATAAGGAAAGGGTTGTCTTTTTATCCTTCTGTTTCTGATTTCTTCAGACCAACCTATGCTGGCACGTTTCTCCTTTAGCAATCTACTCTTCCTTGCAATGTATTTTGAACTGCATCAGACATTCTGTCCTGATGGTCCAGCGAAGTCCAAGATGTTTCAAGAGCCGATAGATAAATAAGATGGTTCCGTCTGCTGCCTGTAATAAAACCATAGAAATAACCAAAATGGAATAGACCTCCAGCATAAATACAAAAATTTTCAATTAGTTACAGAACAACCTTCATTTCATATAAACTAAATTTTTGCTCTGAGCAAGAAAGATCTATTCAAATATTCTGAATATGCATAGGAGAGTTATTTTAATGTATTTGAGAATGTGGTAGTACCGTTTTGCTGAGATGCTGAAATTAAGAATATTGGCTTTGTAATTAAAATTTTGTAATGTAACTTTTCTATACATTTTAATGAAGGCAGGGCATAAAAGATTTATTATCCCCGATTATAAATCAAAAACCCAATAATGAATAGACACATGTGTAATAAAGAAGTGCTGCCTGTAATTCATAATAGTATCAATATATGTTATTTTAGACTAACCCGTGTTATTTCAACAGGGATAAATTGACCATTTGCAATATTTTTTCCCATCAGGCTATAGCTCTGGTGAATGGCAAATATTGTTTCATAATCACATACTTTCTCTCTTCTTCCTCTTTATCCTTCTTAAATTCCTTAGGTAGAAGAGTTGATGATGGCTATGGAGAAAGTAAAACAAGAACTGGAATCTATGAAAGCAAAGCTGTCCTCTACTCAGCAGTCTCTGGCTGAGAAGGAAAGCCATTTAACCAACTTGCGGGCTGAACGGAGGAAGCACTTGGAGGAGGTGCTAGAGATGAAGTATGTCTTTGTTTCCCTTAATGTTCCATTCTGACTTTTCCTTTAAGGATGCGTTGGTTAACTCCTGTTCACGTTATTGATGACTTTTTACTTAAATATTTGGTAATGGTAATGGCAACTTTTTATAAGGGGAGTTATGTATAAAAATAGAGAATATCCTGACAGAAGTATAATTTTTTCCTCCCAGCACCATATGCATTCTTCTACATAGATAGAATTATTTGGATTAGTCCTTATTTGAAATTTGAAATTACAATAAATTATTTATGTCAATATATATTATTTATGTATATATATTACGTCAATATATATTAGTTATGTCCAGTGCTTTTTTTGTAAAAGAAAAAGGTGCCGGAACTCACACATGTCATACAACCCACTTTGCCTACCCTACAAGATTCCATCCAAAAAAGGTGCCGGAACTCCATTCTGAGCGTTCTATGAGAAAAAAGGCCCTGGTTATGTCAATATGTGTGTGTGTGTGTGTGTGTGTATGTATGTATGTATATGTGTGTGTGTATATACACACACACACGCACACACACTTCTGCCAACCTAGCAGTTCGAAAGCACATAAAAATGCAAGTAGAAAAATAGGGACCACTACGGTGGGAAGATAACAGCGTTCCGTGCGCCTTTGGCGTCTAGTCATGTTGGCCACATGACCACAGAGACGTCCTTGGACAAGCGCTGGCTCTTCGGCTTTGAAACGGAGATGAGCACCGGCCCCTAGAGTTGGAAACGACTAGCACACATGTGCGGGGGAACCTTTACCTTTATATATATACACACACACACACATATATATATATATATATATATAACTATGTAACACACACACACACACACACACACACACACACACAGAGTTTTATATGATAATAGTAAAAGAAAAAAATGGAAAGAATAAAAACAAAAAGAAAAAAGTAGGAATACAATGAAAGAGAAAATAAAGAAGTGACTTCGAACTGTCATCATAAATAGAAACAAATTTAGCAACTCTTCACAGCCTCCAAAGTTACGATAATTATGTCTTCATCCCAAAGCCCAATTGTCATCTGTAAAGAAATCCATAAATCATCTCTTTTTTAGTTCTCGTGTCAACAGAAGGTCCATTAAGGATTTCCAGAAGTAAGATAACTTGTTTTAACTTTGATCAAATAAACCAACTTTATATTCCTTCCTTTTACTGCTAGTAGTATTAATCTTTAGTTCATTCAAATATTGTTGCCCATTTTCCTATTTACCAAGACATCTTTCTTATCTGGATTTAATTTCTGCTTGTTCACTCTTAAATAGACTATTTTTAAACTTAATGTAATTTGACTATTACATTAAGTTTAAAAATAGTCTATTTAAGAGTGAACAAGCAGAAATTAAATCCAGATAAGAAAGATGTCTTGGTAAATAGGAAAATGGGCAACAATATTTGAATGAACTAAAGATTAATGCTATTTACACCCTTAGAATTAGCTGGTAAGGAACAATAGAATTGGGTATCATAGCATGGAGACTTATATACCATGCTACAGTAGTTTACAGCACTCTATGAGTGATTTGCAACATCAGCATATTGCCCCTAACAGTCTGGGTTCTCATTTTACCAACCTCGGAAGGATGGAAGGCTGAGTCAACCTTAAGCCGGTCAGGATTCTGATAACATCCATTCCAAACCCTAAGTCAAACTTCCATTAGTTTTACATAGAAATTAAATAATATGGATCAACAACTTAGGTGTCAATCAAGAAACTCCTAGCAACATCTTCTGGATGTGGTCCGGCAAGAATCACTGCAAAATGATGTTCCCAAAGCCCAGCTACACCAAGATCTGTATTATCAAGACATCAAGAGATTTATTTTATTTATTTTAATTCCATTTATATCCCGCCCTTCTCCGAAGACTCAGGGCGGTTTACAAGCTTAGCACACACCCCCAAGCGGCATTATTACAAAGTCAGCTTAATTGCCCCCAACAATCTGGGTCCTCATTTTATATTCTACTTTCCTGTTAGTATGTGTGTGTTCTCATCGGCTCCCTTGTTTTTTTATTGTTGTATTGAAGGTTAGGAGAGAGAGATTAAGGCAAAAAAAGTCTTGCACAATAAAAAAAGGGTTTGAAGTTACAGAGATGAATACTGTATAATCTGATATTGCAAGTGGATCTATCATGTTAAAATTGCTAATTTACATGATAAAATTTGCATTTAACATGATCAGTTTTTAAGAAAATATTAGAGAGAAATGCCTGTTTTGCACTCTAATTTTTGCTTGTTTATAGAAGGAAATGCTAGTTTATTGTTCTTATTTAAACCTTCACTTCTTCTAGGTTTCTTACATGTTTACCAAAGATTTAAAAGATGTACCCCCAGATTGGTTAATTATTCAACAAATATTTGAAATTCCCCGATACATTTTGACAGCTTATCTGGTGTCATATACCAGTGATTTTATAAAAATTTTCTTTGATTATAGTTCAGTGTAAATTTCAACCTTTTCTTCCACATACTCTCTCATTGATCCAATTGTATAGTATATCCCCCCAAAATTGCCCATTTAATAATAGAGTCTTTAACTTCTTCATCCTGTTTGTATTTTCAATAAAAGTTTGTATATCTTAGCAATATCATTTGTAACGAACCCCATATCAGATTCAGTTTTACCATTTTTGAATTCATAATCCTTATAATCAACCTTAAATCTTTAATTAACTGAGCATAGGGAAACAAACCATTGACATGTAAGGCCCTTCCAATTCGATGTTTTCTCATTTTAAAATTTTCCTTGGGAAAAAGTCAGCAGGTCAACAAAGGTTAATTTTTGTGTAAGTATAATTTCCCTTCTTACCAAAGCTTCTTGGATTGACAACTGTAAAGGGATAACATTTTAAAGATAAAATTTTATCTTATACCTATCTATTTTCAATACAGCACATCCAGTAACATGATTTTTAAAATCGACATTAATTAATTGCACCATAAATAGTCATGCCAACCAAATCTTAAATTTCCAATTCCAGTAACTATCTCTTCCTTAAAATCACCCACTCGTTCATCCATAATAAAAAAATGAGCTGCAAAATACAATTTAAAACCTTTAAGATCTTCTTTAGTCTTTCTGCCAAAATTGTAGCAAAGAGTTTATATAGTCCAGTGATGGCGAACCTTTTAGACACCGAGTGCCCAAACTGCAACCCAAAACCCACTTATTTATCGCTGGGTGCCAGGTGGGCATGGCCTACTGCGTGGGTGTGGCTGTGGTGGTCATGGAAGATTGGGTGGGTGTGACCAAGGTGAGTGTTGTCACCTCAATGTTGCTCATGGGGAGGGACACCTGTGGGGGGCAGCTGGTTGAAGAGGGACAGTTGCCACCTCCGAGGCATGGCACGGGTGCCCACAGGGAGGGCTCTGAGTACCGCCTCTGGCACCCGTGCCATAGGTTCGCCACCACTGATATAGTCTTTATTTAATAATGAAATTGGTCTGTAATTCTTTGTCTTTCTGGTATCTTGGCCCTACTTCGATAACAACACAATATTTGCTTCCTTCCACGTTTGGGATATCTTTCCCCCCTGCAATATTCATTATATCCTTTAGTGACTGAAGAATAAATTTAAAAAATTGGAATAAAAATAACATTCTTTGTAAAACATTCATCTTAAGCACAGAAAATCATCTCAGTGAAATTGTACTTTTTCCCATTTCAGTGTATCTTTTTTAACTTCATACCAAACCTTAGCGTAATTATTTTGAAACAATATATAATCTGAATTAGTCAAATAACACCCAAATATTTAACTTTTTTCAACTTTAAAGCTATTCTTTTTTATTTTCATCAGATTGTCTTGATCTTGTGTAGTCATTTTTACCAACATCTTTGCTTTCTGTTTATTAATCTTAAAAATTGTTAGTGCACAAAATCTTTCACTTTTTTCATCAAAAATTCAATCTCTTTCAGAGGGTCTTGTAAAATGAAAAGCAAGTTATCAGCAAAGGCTCTGAATTTAAAAGTCAAATTTTTAAATTTTTAGAGCTACTATCTTTTCATCTTGTCTAATATCTATTCAAAATTCTATATCTAGAACCAAAATAAACAAAAAGTGGGGGCAGAGGGCAACTTGGTCTTGTCCCCTTCTGAATATCACGTGGTTTAGTCAAATCACCATTCAACCCCATTTGAGATACATATACTACTTGATTCCTTGAATAAAATTCTCTTCAAAGCATCTTCCAAAGCTTCAAAGAGAAATTCCCAGTTCAAATTGTCCACAGCTTTCTCAGCATCTGAGATTAGTGCAGCTTGTTTTAATATTCCACGTACTTTATACTCCCCATTTATACTCCCCATTTGCCCCATGTCGTTCAAAAAAACCAAATTCTAAAACCAAATGTGACTAGCAGTTATGTTATAGAGATACATTTTTTAACATGAGTGTATCTCATTATGTTTTGAATTCCAAGATCCCCGAGAATAATCCTTTAGAAAAAATGTGCTGTGTTATCTAAATGAGCCATGACAGTCTTGGAAGGAAGACCAAGCTGCTGAAAACAGGACCAGGTGGTGACTTAAGAGGCTTGTTCCACTCAATAATTGCTCAAGATGTGGATGATGTTGGGGAAAGGAGATTGATTCTGCTGTTTACTTCTTTCGCTACTACTGTACTCTTGTTTCCATTCTGTTTCAGAGTAATCTCTTCTTAACCACTGCCACTCCTCCTGAGTTTGTTTGCAGAGGGGGGTGCTATGAACAATAAGATGGCGCTGTAAAATTTGGTTCTCATTCTAAGACAACCCCAGAAAAAGCTAGCGCATCAATTCCAGTTGCAGGTTGGAGAGAATAAAACCTGTCTTATATTGTTTTAATTGAGTTAAAAGCTAACATTTCTAGTGGGATGGAGGACCCCACTCAGGAAGCTTTTTTAATCAGAACAGATGTCTGAATTTCAGTCAGCTATACACAACTTTGGAGTCGTTTTTCCTTTGTATTATTAGATTATAAAATGCTTATTGAAAAGAAGTTGGGGGGGGAAATCTTATGTGCTTCTGGAATGCTACATTTGGTGCCGTTGTTGGAAATCTCAAAGGTGCATTCTTTGTGGTAACTTTTGCAAGAGAGAGAGAGAGAGAGAGAGAGAGAGAGAGAGAGAGAGCGCTTGTGATAGGTGTTACGTGTCTGGAAGACAGAAACTAATAAACAACAGCAACTAACTAAATAATAAGGTAGTTCCAAGAACCAGATTTGAAGATTTAAAACTGCGATTGAGAGCATCTGTGGGTGTGCCCATAGCCCTTGTCAGGATCATCTGAAAGCAGCTGTACAGAGCCTTGGTGGAGCAGTGGGCTAATGCCTCCTTAAGTAACACCAGCTGCCTGCAATTAGTGCAGGTTCGAGTCCCACCAGGCTCAAGGTTGACTCAGCCTTCCATCCTTCCGAGGTAGGTAAAATGAGGACCCAGATTGTTGGGGGCAATTAAGCTGACTTTGTAATAATGCCGCTTGGGGGTGTGTGTGTGAAAGCCCTAATAAGCAGGCATATACATAGAATGAAGGCTACTGCTAAGTTTGTAAAGCCGCCCTGAGTCTTCGGAGAAGGGCGGGATATAAATGGAATTAAAATAAATAAATAAATAAAATAAGTATCTTCTCCTGGCTTCCCACAACTGCCTTCCCTTTGAATTCAAATTGCTATGCAGCTCTGTATATCTGTGTTAGATATTTTTGTTTGTTTCTAAATACTGCAGTTGTCTTCTCTAGCAGCTTGATCATAATGTGAAAATCTTACCCTGCTTCATAGGTGGTGAGGAATACTGAAGAAAAAAAAGAAATTTAGTTGTTGCCTAATCCTGTTTTCATACATCCAAGTGGAATAGCCTCAGTAAAACAGAAAGCATTGGAAGAGGGATTATGCAATTATATAGCTCCTACTCAGATATGTAAACTTAGAATTTAGTCCTCCTGATTCAGGATATGAAAAACAGTGAAACATAATCTCAACTAACCTACGTTAGAATTGATCAATCTTCAGGTGGCCTCACGAATTAAGTGACTCAATATTTTTTTGGAAATTAGATGAAGATTTTCCCTTTAGTACTGTATATGAAGAGAGCACATAGACAACAATCTAATTCTGTGTTTTTCAAACCAGGCAACTTTCAAATTTGTGGACTTCCAGTCCCAGAATTTTTTGGCCCACATGCTGGCTATGGAATTCTGGGAGACAAAGTCCACACATCTCAAAGTTGCTTACTTTGAAAAACACTCATCTAATTCCATGCAGTTTTTGGATCTTGGACCTGCTGCCATTTTCTTTATGTAAGTGCCCTGACAATAACATGGTAATGCCCCTTTGACAACACTCCGTTTTCAGTAGCACAGTAAAGGGTCTGAGTTCCACTTCCCAGTTGTTGGTATCAACTGAAGATTTATTTTTTTAATCCTACATTTTGAACATTTGTTGGTGTGTCAGTAACAGTTATGAATGAATTACTGTTCCTGCTATCTTGCATAATATTTAACCATCATATGCTTTTATTGTTTTAATTTATTTCTACTCCAGCTTTGAAAGTATTATAATTTAAATTGAATTATACATTTCCTAAATAAGTAAAAATGTCTGGATAATGCCAGCAAAAAAGTATAAAACACAAACGACACATGTTCAGAGCCAAGGCATTTGACTTTGAACTCTTCAGTAACTTTCCATAGAATACAGATTAATTTCTTCTGTCTGATCCAAAGACCGTAGATCAGAAGAACATTGCACTGTAGGCCAGCTTTCCATTTAGGTTATGGGTGAACTTTAAGTGCCAGGACCAAAGTTTGCCACTGCTGGTTGCTGTAATCTGGCCCACTGGCTGCTCCAGCATTTCAGTGTAGCTAATGAACTACAACCGGTTTTGCTGTAGTTTGTTCTATCTATCATCCAAACATGAAATTCTGCGGAGTTTTTTATGTGTGTTTGGGACAAGCCTGGGAGCTGTGCCTGGTTGCAGGAGGGAATAGTGATTGTGGTTGTAGCCACATAGACCACCAAACTGCATTCCTACATTGAGAAGCACTAATGTTTCAGCTTCTGGAGCATAAACACAGCATTGCTGCCAATTTCAGGTGATACTAATAGAGGAAAATATTTGTAGTTCAGCGTTGACATGAGGGGTCCTTGGTGCTCTCTGAGCTTGGTTTTTTTTTCTTGCAGAGGTTTCATTATCCGAACTAGGTAACATTATCAATGCTAGTAAGGAGTGCTGGCTGAGATTTCTGGGAGTTGGAAGTCCACAAGTCATAAAAGGGGCCAAGTTTGAAGACTCCTGTTCTAGTGACTTGCCTGTCAGTATTGGTGGGGTTTCTTGATAGGTTGTTTACTTGATTGTTGGCAGACATGTCAAACACAAGGCCTGGGGGCCAGATCCGCCCCGCGAAGTGGTTTCATGTGGCCCCCGAAGCCATCCTGGAAACAGTGAGGGAACGGTCCCCACTGCCTTGGCCCTGGCCCAAAGACCGTCCTTCTGCCAGAGACCCCCAGATCTGTCCCACTTCTGCCCAGGCCCCCATAGGCACCCTTGATGCCCACCCAGTAGGCCATACACACTCCAGCTGCACCCACCCAGTAGGCCACACCCACCCTGGCCATACCCACCCGTCCGCCCGAGGGCAACCACAATGCTGATGTGGCCCTCAATGAAATTGAGTTTGACACCCCTACTCTAATGTTAACCTTGGAGTTAATCTATGGTGATCTGGGTGCTGATTGCTAGATGGAGAAGTGCTTGCATCTTTTTTTTTTCCTTTTTGGGCTGTGTGATAGTCTTTTTTGCTTAGTGTAGTATAGATGGTGTTAATGTCTATGTGTCTATTAATGTCTGGTTTGTCAGAGTGCCAGGGTTCTAGAAATTCCCTGGCATTTTTTGACTTGGCTTGGTCTAGGATGGTCACATTTTCCCAATTGAAACTATGGTTAAATCTGTCTATACGTTGTGAAATTAAATTTCAGATGAAGTAGCAGAGTGGGCATACAGCATAGCATAACTCATGATTGATGATTTAAGTTAATTTAAAATATTAATGGATGTGTGCTGCCAACCCCCTATTAGTGAACCTCTGCCTTTCGCCTCAGTAGAAACCGCTTTATTTTCATAAATATTACACTGACATGAATTTTAGGTCATTCACAATATGTTCTTCTAATAGTGCTTCCAATCCAAGTTTCAAAGTTTCTACCTTTTGCTTGAGAACCTTTGATTGGTTCTAGCATCTTTAGCTACTTCAAGATTTTTTTTTAAGAAAAAGATGTTCTGAATACATAAATAACAATTGCCAAAATTGTTTTCAACTCTTACAGAATCTTACACTAAAACTTTGCAAATGCAGAAGATTATTACTTATTCCTGATCTTTTTTGTCTAGACTAGGGGTGTCAAACTGCCGGCCGGTTGCATCATACGGAGGCCGCGCCCACCCCAGCTCCGGCAATGCAAAAAAAAAAAAAAGTCGTAATATGTCGCGACATGTCACATGACCCGGCAAGTTTGACACCTGTGGTCTAGACACTTTCACAAAAGAGATCTAGATGCAATATTATTTTTGTTTGAAAATGTATGCATGGACCTTCAGATATTCTTGAGGGAACCTACCAAATGTCAGTCCTTCCTCTGGCTACCATACAGTGCCTGAGCAGAATCAATATTACAAAAAATGATTCTGTACTGCATTACAGCAAAGATCAAAACTTTCCTTACATCACATTCCTTAAATTACTGACAGTTTCCTTCAGAGCCTTTTGAAAGAGATTTTGCACAATATGCAGCAGCTGAAAGATAGACTAGGTGCAGTTACTGTATGTTTCCTTAACTTTTTGCAAAAGTTCTTATGTTTACTTGTGGTCCAATTTAATCAAAAGGAAAACTTGCAAATCACCTCGGACTTTTGGCTGCATTTTTTTTTGAGGAAGTACAACATAAGTATGTAAATTTAAGCCCACATCAAACGAGTGCACATTTATTTAAGGTCACCACAGCAGTTCCATATATTCCACTTTCAACTCACAACTAAAAGTCCTAATACTTTAGGACTTCCATAGGCTTTGTGTAATTACACCAGAGCCATAGGTTTTGTTTTCTTTTTATTAAAGAAAAACTACCTGTTCCTCAGGGTGTCATTCCCTTTCTCATAAATGTTCATAGCACTTACTGGCGTATATAAATTGTTAGTGTGCTACATATTTCATTATGTACTGGCGCAGTGGTTAGAATGCAGAAGTGCAAGCTACTTCTGCTGACTGCCGGCTGCCAGTAGATTGGCAGTTCGAGTCTCACCAGCTCAAGGTTGACTCAGTCTTCCATCCTTTGGAAATGGGTAAAATGGGGGCAATATGTTGACTCTGTAAACCTCTTAGAGACGGCTGTAAAGCACTATGAAGCGGTATATAAATGCTATTGCTATTACCAGTAAGCATAGGTCCTGCGCTATTTAACAGAATTTCCAAATAAAATTAATTTACTGTGTTATATTGCTTTAACGTAGAATTGCAATAAATACTACCATAGCTTTTAGGAGTTGCCAATTTTATCCTGGAAATATAGTCTAGTTAAAAGTGGAAAGAGAAATCTCGAAGTTTGTTTTACAGGTAAAGTTTGTTTTACTTTTTTTTTAAAAAATGAGCAAAGTTGCAAGAAAAGGGAAAAAAGAAAACTGCACCATATGCTGTATCAAAATTAGCTTGACTGAGTCGTATATTTTGAATCATTTATTAAGTCTAGAAATAATTTTCGAATTAATATCTATTTTTCCTTAGATTCTTTAAGGATATGGTCCTGTAATTGATACAGATTTTGTAAAACAGAGGAAGATTAAGCCTCTGTAATAGGAATCCACAGAAATATTTAATAGAAAAAAAACAGTTTTATAAAGAATGATCTTTAAAAAGTTAAACCTAATACATTTGGACACAGTTATTTACAACTGTTTATGCCACACGCAATCACTAAGACTGGGGTACAATACAAGGCAAAAAAGAAATGAGAAAAAAGCCATGAAATTAGTTGCCAAACAATCATCCTCTAGTCAAAAACCTCATTGAATTAAAACAGTTCTTTGACCAACTGGTACTTACCTTTAAAGCCCTACATGGCTTAGGCCCGGGATATTTGCAGCACCGTCTGCTACCGGGGACGACTTCCCATCGCCCAGTGCGCTCACACAGAGAGGGCCTCCTCAGGGTGTCGTCGGCCAGACAATGTCGGCTGGCGACCCCCAGGGGGAGGACTTTCTCTGTGGGAGCACCAGCCCTTTGGAACCAGCTTCCCCTTGAGCTCCGGTCCTTTTGCCGCAACCTCAAAACTTTCTTCTTCCATCAGGCTGACCTGGATTGATGATGGGTTTTTAAATATGTTTTAATTTTTAACTGTGTAGTTAATTTATTTTGGGGCTGTTATTTAATTATTTTTTAATTTTTGTATTGTTGTTTTTTATTGTTGTTAGCCGCCCTGAGTCCTTCGGGAGATAGGGCGGCATATAAGTCCCAAAAATAATAAATAAATAAATAAACAAACAAACAAACAAACAAACAAACAAGCTGTGACTTCCTGGGCAGCATATTCCATTGCATGGTAGAAACAAATAATAAATATTGATGTGAATTTTAAAAGGAAGATAAAAACTAATCCAAATTATTATAAAGTAAGAAAAACAAAAATCAAAGAGAAAGCTACCAGTGCAATAAAAAAGAAAAGAGAAAGAGAAAATAAAGGAAAAAGATACAAAGTACGTTCCAGACTTCTTTTCAGCAGTTATGTGCAGTTATAAATCTATCTCTTACTCTGTAATTACAACAAAACACTCGTTTTAGTGTAATCTATCTTGTCTTTTCATCAATACCATAAACCATAAGTTCATTTTTTCTGTTTTACACAAATAGTCCACAATAGATTTTCAGTCATCAAATAAACATAGATCCTGTCTTTTCTCTGATCAAAGAAGTCAATTTAGCCTTCTCATCAAGTTCTACAATCTTCACCAAACATTCCTCCATTGTGAGAATTGCTGAGTCTTTCTATCTTTTTACATTCAATATATCTGGCTGCAGTTATCATATACAAAAACAAAGAAGTTCCATTACTTTTTTCCAACTGTTTGTACATCAGTCACAAAACAAAGACCTCTGGTCTTAATTGTATATGACTCTTTAAATCCTATGAATTACAGTATGGACATATAAAAAGTATTTAATTTTCACAAGAGGATTGACAAACTGAATAACAAAACAGAGAAGGCTAAACTGACTTCTTTGATCCGAGAAAAGACGATGAGGAGTATAGGTGCTAATCAAATTTTATTGTTGTTTAAAATAAAATTTTAAATTGTCCTTTGCATGCAATCAGTTTTATGATAAGATGCATGCTGATATCTGCTGACTCAACCAGCAAAATATGTGTGTCGTATATTTATAATGAAAGAAATGTGAAATAATTATGAAACCTTTCATTTCTGCTTTCCAATTACATAATTAAATGAGCCTTTAAACAAAAATTGATCTCTGGAGAAGCTGCAGAATAGTTTTATCTTGACACAAGTAGCTTGAATACTTTGCCTTAATTCTGAAAAGTAATAATCTTATCTAGGAAATGTCATTCCATCTCTGGAAATTTTTCAGGCAAAAAAATCATTTCCTCTTGCTTTCATTCAAGATTGAAGATCATGACTGAGGATATTTGTGCTTCCTGTTCTATATGTTTATATGCCTAAATAAAATTTTTCAAAGTGAACATGTGCTCAATATGCTAGTCACCATCTGTTTGCCTTGTCTTCAAAGAGGTGGTCTACAGGGCTGAGTTAGAATTAAAGGCTGCAGAAAGAGAATACTTTAACCACTGGCATCTTCACAAACTGCACACAAAATGTGCTAATTTGGAGGTCTTGGCTTTGAAAATGTAGAGCTGGTTTGGGGTATAATTTCATAGCCTTCCTGTCAAATGAGGCATGAAACAAACTGGCAAAAAAACGGTAATGTCGCCAATGCAGCTTATTCTGTATTTTTTGCAGACAAGTTGTCAATGAATGGTGCAGCGTCAAGAACATTGAGATTAATCAGAACTGCAGTCAAGCGATATTCAACGCCTGTTTGAGTTGCAAGGCAGAATAAATGGCTTTTAGTAAAGTATAATAAAATCCTGCAGCAGGATTTAAATCATCATTTGCCCACAAATAAAAGAGCCCTGAATTTACTTCTCCACCCTCATCACGTCCGCAGATAATCGCCCGGCCGCCTTGTTTAGGGTGACTCGCTCACTTCTTAATCAGGAGGTGAGGGAGGATCCCTTGCAGGGTCGTGCCGAGGAATTTAGTCAACATCTGTCGGATAAAATCGCTCGGATTTGGACCGGTTTGGACTCCAGCTGGGCAGAGTCAGGCGATCAGGACACGGGCGGTCTTGTCAATGTTACCTGGGAAGAGTTTGATTCTGTGACCCCTGATGAAGTGGACAGGATTATGGGGAGGCTGAGCTCCTCCACATGTTTGTTGGACCCGTGCCCTTCCTGGCTGGTTTATGCAGCTAGGGAGAGGACACGAGGCTGGCTCCAGGCGGTTATATCTGCTTCTTTGAGTGAGGGTTATTTCCCCACCGTCTTGAAGGAGGCGGTGGTGAGACCTCTCCTCAAGAAGCCTGCCTTGGACCCAGCTGTTTTGAACAACTTTCGTCCAGTCTCCAACCTTCGCTTTCTTGCGAAGGTTGTCGAGAGTGTGGTGGCGCATCAGCTCCCTCTGGTCCTGGATGAAGCGGATTATCTGGACCCCTACCAATCGGGTTTCAGGCCCGGGTACAGCACGGAGACGGCATTGGTCGCTCTGGTGAATGATCTCTGGAGGGCTCGGGATAGGGGATATTCCTCTGTCCTAGTCCTATTAGACCTCTCGGCGGCTTTCGATACCATCGACCATGGTATCTTGCTGCGGCGTCTCAGGGGATTGGGAGTGGGAGGCACAGTTCTTCAGTGGTTCTCCTCCTATCTCCTGGGACGCTCGCAGTCGGTGTTGGCAGGGGGGCAGAGATCGGCCCCTAGGTCTCTCGTTTGTGGAGTTCCTCAGGGGTCGGTTCTCTCGCCTCTCCTGTTCAACATCTACATGAAACCGCTGGGTGAGATCATTCGTGGTTTTGGAGTTGGGTATCATCAGTATGCCGATGATACCCAACTTTTCTTTTCGACCCCAAACCACCCCAGTGATGCCCTCGCTGTGATGTCCCGTTGCCTGGAGGCGGTTCGGGTCTGGATGGGGAGGAACAGACTTCAACTCAACCCTGACAAGACTGAGTGGCTGTACATCCCGGCATCCTGGGACATTCAAAATGTTCCATCTCTTTCTAGGGGGGGTGAGCTCTTACCCCCCGTGGATAGGGCTCGCAACTTGGGAGTCCTCCTAGATTCACGGCTTACCCTGGAAGATCATATAGTGGCCGTGACTAGGGGGGCTTTCGCCCAGGTTAGCCTGGTGCGCCAGTTGCGGCCCTATCTGAACCGGGATGCCCTGTGTACGGTCACTCATGCGCTCGTGACCTCTCGCCTTGACTACTGTAATGCTCTCTACATGGGGCTTCCCTTGAAGACCACTCGGAGGCTCCAACTGGTACAGAATGCGGCCGCGAGAGTTGTCTTGGGAGTTTCCCGGTACTCCCATGTTACACCTTTGCTCCGCGAGCTGCATTGGTTACCAGTTGTCTTTCGGGTGAGGTTCAAGGTTTTGGTTACGATCTTTAAGTCCTTACATGGCATGGGTCCGGGATACCTCAGGGACCACCTGCTGCCGGCATCAACTCCCCTCCGCCCTGTGCGTTCCCACAGAGAGGGCCTCCTCAGGGTGCCGCCAGTCAGGGAATGCCGACTGGTGGCCCCCAGGGGGAGGGCCTTCTCTGTGGGCGCTCCGGCATTATGGAACCAACTGCCGGTGGAGCTCCGGATGGCATCAGACCTCCGAACTTTCCGTCGTGGCCTGAAGACCCACCTATTTGAAATAGCTGGTCTGGCCTGACGGGGGATTATGGGTTTTAATTGTTGTTTTAGATTTGTATTACTGTTTTTAACTGGGCATGGGTTTAATCTTTTTAAATTTTTGTATTGTTCTTTTTTATATATGCCCTGTGAACCGCCCTGAGTCCCTACCAAGGAGAAGGGCGGTATACAAATTAAATAAAACTATAAACTATTTGCATATATGATTAATCAAGTAGCTTTTCATATATGGCTTAGATATTTCACAGTATAAAATTGACTATAGTTTATCATTCCTTTACAACATGGAATATGTAAAGCAATACATCATTTGTGTAGAAAACTTAGATTTACAGTCAGCGTATTTTGAAGACCATTTTTAACTGATAATTTGTTCTTCCTTGAGAGAAAAGTCACAGTGTCTGATAATCCCACGAGAATACTTGTAACTCACTTAATAGAAGTTGGCCCCATATGGTTACTCTGAAATATGAAAGCCACTTAAAGAAGAGATTCACAGAATTCTTTTTTTAAAAAAAAAATCTGCTTTTTGGCACTATTGCCATCACCACCCTGATCTTGATCCCTCATCATTCAGGGGAAATAATTGTATTTTGAAAAAATCCCATATATTCTCTTCCAATACAGTATGTTCAGAAATGAGATGTGATCATAGCCTATACTTTAAAAACTATTAAACTTAAATATATATAAAACATTTTAATCAAAGATAAGTCAAAATAACAGAAGAGTATTACTGGGACGCGGTGGCTCAGTGGGTTAGGACGCTGAGCTTGTCGATCAGATGGTCGGCAGTTTGGCGGGTTAAATCCCGAGTGCTGTGTAACAGAGTGAGCGCCTGTTACTCGTCCCAGCTTCTGCCAACCTAGCAGTTCGAAAGCACGTAAAAAATGCAAGTAGAAAAATAGGGACCACTACAGTGGGAAGGTAACAGCGTTCCGTGCGCCTTTGGCGTCTAGTCATGCCGGCCACATGACCACGGAGACGTCCTCGGACAAGCGCTGGCTCTTCAGCTTTGAAACGGAGATGAGCACCGGCCCCTAGAGTTGGAAATGACTAGCACACATGTGCGGGGGAACCTTTACCTTTACTATTACTGGGTCTCTTTATTCTAGTTCTGAATCAAATGGCATCTGTTTGGAAGGTTGTTACTTGTCCAGTCTATCTGTGTTCCTGTGAATCAAAACTGTTTCCTGCTATTTTTCTTTTTTACACAAATACAACCATGAATATACATGTATGCTCCGTGCTATAGGAATATATTTCCTATGCTATGAGAATGGTCAAATAAAAATATGGGAAAATTTAAAGTCAGTCTTTTTATTTTCCAATGCATGTCATGCAAAAAAGTTTCAAAATTTAAAAATCATGCAGGAAATGATTCATCACAGTGCTACATGCATGCAGAACATTATGCTGTTAAATCTGGAATTATACACGGCAGATTCATCAACAGTGTTGTTAAAAGATATAAGAATATTATTTGTTTATTAAAGTGACTTTAGGTGGTGTACAGTAATTAATAAAGCAACAAATATAAAGATACAAAAATCCACATTAAAAAATAAATACTACAACTAAAAACAAATACAAACCTAAGGCAAATAATAGAAGAATGGCCAACCCAACAGTGTTTCTTTGGTTCCCCAAGAGCCTCAGGCCTAATAACATAACCAGATCTTCAGGGCCTTCTGAATATCAAAAGGCACGCAGCTAATCTAATCTTGGGGGTAGGTCCCATAGCAGAGAAGGTGCGTCTCCGTGGACTCACCAAATGTAAGTTCCTAATTAAATTACAGTAACCAATTCAGTTCTTAACAACCTTTAGAATGAATGTCTTCGGAACAGAATTGACTTCCTCATTCTGGATCTACAGTATTATGCTGCTGGGGTTTGAAAATAAAAATTCCCTACCGTCCAAGAAAACAAAATGTTTTAGGGTGGAGTGATTCATCACGGCATGTAAGCTCTTGGTTTGCTTTGAAGTTGAGCTTTTATTTTAGCCAGTCTTCAAATTATAGCTGTCTGTTTTGAAGAGAGGTACAAAACCAGGGTGGTATTCTAGTAGATTTAGTGACAGAAATGTAGAAATAGATAATGACCTGCAGAATAACTGTAGAGTGTTCTCTATGATTTTATCATCTCCATATTTATTGGCAACATGTACTTCAGATACAGCATCTATGGAAACGTAAAATATCAAATATTTTCATTTAATCAGTCTTGGTCCCTACAGAAAACATGCTTAAACTTCCTAGAAACTCAGTTTCTATCATAATCTTTATTTTATTTCTGCTGAGAAAACATACATAGACAGATTTCATATATGCACCACAGAATAAATGATAAAGGAAATTTAGGAGCAAGCATGCTAGATTAGGAATACTGTCCTTTTCTGTCTGTCTGTCTGTTTCTCTCTCTCTCTCTCTCTCTCTCTCTCTCTCTCTCTCTCTCTCTCTCTCTCTCTCTCGTGTGTGTGTGTGTGTGTGTGTGTGTAAGTGTAAGCGAAGCTCTTGGCTTTGGACATCAGAAATTGGGTAAAAAAGTTGGAGCTATTCTATCAAAGAAACAAAAAAGGCTAGTACATTTCAAGGAATCTGATTACGGGCCTTGGTTACCACTGGGTGGAATTGGCAAACTGGAGGCAGGGTGATGACTCTGTTAGTAACAGTATCACTTTTTAAAAAAAACTAATGTGGTTGCTTGCTTCTTGGCAAGAAGCCACTGCTTGTTCTTAATTTCCCTTTTTGCTTAATTTGGCCCTTGAATTTCACATTTTCCTAACTGCCCATCTAGTCTTCTCCACTTCTGTAATGTATATTTATCATTTTTTTTATTGTAGCAATGTTTGTTTTGGGGGTGGGTTGTTATGGACAGCCATGCTTTATTGCATAGCTCTTATATATATTTCACTTTTTCTTGTGGAGCAAAAGTAGAATTCCCTACAAAACAACAACCCTGTGAGTAGGTTTGGCTGAAAGAGTAGGTTGGCCCAGAATCAACATGTGAGTAGCAGTCGCTGAGGATGGACTTGCATCTTGGTCTCCTCAGTCTTAGCCAGCAATGATTCTGCTCTTTCTAAATGAAAACTTAGTCTATATTAGAAGGGGAAGAGGGATCTGGGCTATGATGACTAGTATGCAATGCCTTCAGCCCTTTTCTGCATTAACATTTGTATTATTCATCTCCTAGAAATTAAAAGAGGTGGGAACTCAGAAACAAAACTTCTTAGTAGCTGCCCTGGCCTTTTGGAAGAAGCTCTCTCTTCCAAGATCAACACTCTCTTTTAGAAAGTTATAAAGTCTTGGCTTTTCCAGCAAACATTTGGCACTAAATATCTTGCGATTTACATTGTTATTTTAACCTGCAGCAAAGCTTCTCATAGATGGCACATAAGTAAAACAGTACAGTAGTGAGTGACCCAGAATAGTCCATTGGGGTCTGTTTTTGCTGTGTTCTTGTTCTAAAAGAAGCAATCCTGATATGTTTTTGCTCCTTCTTTTCCCAAGATGGTTTTGTAAGTGCTGTGATTGCTCACTTTCTGTGCTAAACTAAACAGTTGGATATAGAGCAGGGGTGGCCTACCTTGACAACTTTAAGACTTGTGGACTGGGGAATTCTGGGAGTTGAAGTCCACAAGTCTCAAAGTTGTCAAGGGGGCATAGGGGGTTAAAGAGTGTCCATCTGTTCCATAAGTGTTGCTTGAGAAGACAAAACAGCCAGGAATTAGTGGATGGCTTGGTCTTTTGTCTCACCACTGGCAGCTGACAGAAATGCTGATGAGGTGATAATGAAAAAAACATCTGCTCCCCTGCTGGATTGGAAGAACATAGACAATGGGCAAACCTTATTATTCTCTTTAATAGAATCTTGTTAAAGAAATAATAAGTATACTTTCCTGGATGCATGTCAGTAATTTAACTTACTATCAACAGATACTTGAGGAAATGTATTTATATGTGTAAAGTAATATTTCTACTCTGCTGCATACAATATGGGCATATATCAGCTGGAGTTAATACCAGACAGTCTAAACAAGGAGACGAAAACAACAGAAGTGATTTCAGCTTGTGCAACTGTTTATAAAAGACAGATGCAGAAAGTTTAATATTAATTAAGCGCATCCCTTGTGATATGGGAGAGGAAAAACACTGTGTTTAGCATTGCCAGTGTATTTGCTTCACTCAAAATCACATTACGTGTTTCCTGTTGTATAGATCTTTATGGCTTCAAAGCGGGATATTTTAAGATGAACTCTATACATAGACACATATGTGTATATTTTACTTCAAAAGAATGCCACAATGGTTATAGGAAATGGCGTTTTTCTTTATAAGAATCTGAAGTCTCATGTGCGGACTGAGAAATGGTGGTGAGCAAAGGCCATCTAAAGACCTTAATATCTGAATAAATTTGAATCTGAAGTTACTTTTTCTTATTGTTTTGTTTTACTGTACTATCCATCGTGACTCTTTCACATTATTTCTCCATATGGCTGAGCTGATGATGAACCACATAGTACAGTGGTTTTCAGCTGTGGTGGTGGTGGTGGCTGTTACATATACAACATGAAATCATAGCTGCCAGTTCTTTACTGCCTTTCATTCGCATGGAGTTTTTCCCAAGAATCTAGGAGATCGTAATGTATCGGCATAGTATGTGTGTAGATCCAAGCATTGTGGCATTTGTAATTGACAGATGGAAATGTTGTTAATGTGGAGATTTTCTAAGTGCCGTCCAAGGCTTTTTGGTATGACATCCAGTGTGTCAATAACCACTTGGGACCATCACAGCCAATGTATGCCATAATCTTTCAACTTCAATTTTCAGATCTTGATAATTTGTCATCTTCTCCATTTCTTTGTCTTTTATTCTACTATCCTATGGTAATGCCACACCAATTGTCCACACTTTCTTCTTTTCAACCACAGATAAATCTGGTGTTTTATGCACCAGGATTTATAAGTTTATATTTGCAATTATTAGTTTCTTATAGCTATGACCTAAAACATCTAAGTGCATTTTCCCATATCCATTTTCACTTTACAAAATTAAAAAATCTGTTTTGCCTTTTTTTACTGCAAATGTTAGTATTATATTCACAGGTATACAATATGTACAAAACCTGTGCTTACTTTCATTTACTAGTTAGTACTGCTTTCATTGAGTAGTAGTATCATTGTCTTGTTGCTAGCACAAAACTGTAAAGTGGTACCTTGGTACTCGGCTACTTTGAAACTCATCGAATTTGGCAGTCAATGCATTTTGATGTGAAAATTTTGTCCTGGTATTCATTGTTTGTTTGTTACTCAATGCACAACTAAATCTTATGGCTGTCTTATGACTCCTTATGGGAAAAAATTGCTTGGTACTCATCATTTTTGGTATTCATCACACCTCCCAGAACCAATTAATGAAAATTACTGAGGTACTACTGTAATTTTATTTATGGCTTTCTAAGATGTCATAATTTGTTGGATAGGGCATGTAGATGATTCTCAGGTGGCAAGTAGGGGTTCACAAATTGCAAGCTCATAAATGGGAGTGTATAATTGTCATCTGAAGAAAGCAACTTTCAGCTTTGGGTTAATTTTTAAACCAAGGAGGGACTTTCACCAATACCTATTTCCCTATTAGTTTCAGTGCAAGGTAGGCATGCAGTATGCCTGTGGCCTGGCTTGAAGGGGAAAAAAGAGGAAAACTACATATTTAGAAGAAGAATTAGGGAAAACAGATGACTCTTAATTAAAAGAATTTGTCAGCACTCCAGAAGTTTATTTCAAAAATTATTGCCAAGCTTTCAGAGCCCCTTCATATTTTGCTTCCTGTGACATATTTCAAGGAAACCAGAGTGTGCTGTTTTTAAACTTGATTATAGGTTGAATACTGCCAAGTAATTATCTGCTCAGAAATTGCTTTTCTTTCTCCCCCCCCCCCTTTTTTTATAAGTATGCATGAGAGGAAAGCTTGCTCAGAATTGCTAGTATAATTAACCATTTCAGGCTGGCCAAGTTTCTACCTAATAAACATCAAATTTCACTTACATTGCCTGCTTATAGATCTATAACTGTACGTACATTTCACAACATTGAAATTCTTTACTTTTATTGTGAGTAGGCTCTAAATTAAATTTAGATGTATTTTAAAATGTGGTTGCTTTAGTAATCTTATCAATTATTAAATTGATGTAAATTATGTAATTGATTACAAAAATAAATAACTCACTGTAGCAACATACTGTTAAATTTCAGCTGTTAACTGAGGATTTGAGCTCAAATAAATAAAGAATTCAGTGGAACAATTAAACAAAGTTCTAAACTATTTCTCTATGATGGAGAAAATTTGTAGACCTGCTCATGGGCTGAGACAAGTTGGCCCTTTAAAAAGGGCTCTGCCAGACTGAACACTTGTTGGTCATTGCAGCAGAATGAACAGCAGAGAAGAACAGGAAATAATGAACTCCAGAAGTACAATGGAGCATGACAAAGACTGTGCCATAGAAGACAAAGTTGCTGACAGAATTAATGAGGGAGTGGTAGTACCTGAGCAGCCTGTCCCAAGATGCTGCACAGTTGTTAGTAGAAGTCAAGGATGCTGGCAGAGAAGAATCAAGGAGTTGAAAGCCAACTGGGAGCCCATGGTACTAGCCACTGATAGAGGAGGTCTAGGATGTTAGTAGTGAAATCAGAGCAGCCTGAAAGCCAAGTCATGAGTCTCTCCCAAGGCAACAGTTGAGTGGTGACTCTAACAAGCAGCTGCATGACACCTGAGAACAGTCCGTGGTCCAGACTAAACCACCACCTTTTCTACAAGCAACTGATCTAGCTGGGGTTAACAGTGTGTGGAGGAGAGTAGAACAACATAGAAATAATATAGTATAAAGCATAAATACATATAGATATAAAACTATAGTAGAATTTAAATTACTATAAAGTTATGTTACAGTAAAAATGTAGCAAGTTAGAGTAAGCTTACAGAAACCAAGAAACTAAAATGTAAGAAGTAAGATAATAGGTATTGAAAGATAGAAAGTAGATAGGAAAAAGGATTTTAAAAAACAGTAGGGGAAGACAATGTTAATACAAAAAGGGAGAGTTCTTAAATTATTGAAATTGGACTAATTAAAAGCAGGGCCCATACGTGGTAGATGATGTCCTTCCTTGAGGGGAAAAGTGGTACAGCTCTAAACTAAGTGGGCTTTTTGGAGTCATTAAAATGATCCGTCTCCTTCTCTGACTTTTGATGGTTTCAGGTCAGAGCAAATATCAAAATCTGTTTCGTCATGGTATCCTTATCACTATACAAGCCTGACAAGTAATCTGTATTTTTTCATCTACTCCCTTCTCCATAGCCTAGGGATAAATTTCTTTGGATTTTATAATTAACCTACACATTAAAAGTCCTGGATGCCATTCTGACGTTAGTTCATCCCTTTTTTAAAATGACCAATTTAATTCTCTGCTTGGCTTCCATTCCACCCAAAAACAATTTGCCTGTTTATTCAACATATACAGGGAGTGCAGAATTATTAGGCAAATGAGTATTTTGACCACATCATCCTCTTTATGCATGTTGTCTTACTCCAAGCTGTATAGGCTCGAAAGCCTACTACCAATTAAGCATATTAGGTGATGTGCATCTCTGTAATGAGAAGGGGTGTGGTCTAATGACATCAACACCCTGTATCAGGTGTGCATAATTATTAGGCAACTTCCTTTCCTTTGGCAAAATGGGTCAAAAGAAGGACTTGACAGGCTCAGAAAAGTCAAAAATAGTGAGATATCTTGCAGAGGGATGCAGCACTCTTAAAATTGCAAAGCTTCTGAAGCGTGATCATCAAACAATCAAGCGTTTCATTCAAAATAGTCAACAGGGTCGCAAGAAGCGTGTGGAGAAACCAAGGCGCAAAATAACTGCCCATGAACTGAGAAAAGTCAAGCGTGCAGCTGCCAAGATGCCACTTGCCACCAGTTTGGCCATATTTCAGAGCTGCAACATCACTGGAGTGCCCAAAAGCACAAGGTGTGCAATACTCAGAGACATGGCCAAGGTAAGAAAGGCTGAAAGACGACCACCACTGAACAAGACACACAAGCTGAAACGTCAAGACTGGGCCAAGAAATATCTCAAGACTGATTTTTCTAAGGTTTTATGGACTGATGAAATGAGAGTGAGTCTTGATGGGCCAGATGGATGGGCCCGTGGCTGGATTGGTAAAGGGCAGAGAGCTCCAGTCCGACTCAGACGCCAGCAAGGTGGAGGTGGAGTACTGGTTTGGGCTGGAATCATCAAAGATGAGCTTGTGGGGCCTTTTCGGGTTGAGGATGGAGTCTAGCTCAACTCCCAGTCCTACTGCCAGTTTCTGGAAGACACCTTCTTCAAGCAGTGGTACAGGAAGAAGTCTGCATCCTTCAAGAAAAACATGATTTTCATGCAGGACAATGCTCCATCACACGCGTCCAAGTACTCCACAGCGTGGCTGGCAAGAAAGGGTATAAAAGAAGGAAATCTAATGACATGGCCTCCTTGTTCACCTGATCTGAACCCCATTGAGAACCTGTGGTCCATCATCAAATGTGAGATTTACAAGGAGGGAAAACAGTACACCTCTCTGAACAGTGTCTGGGAGGCTGTGGTTGCTGCTGCACGCAATGTTGATGGTGAACAGATCAAAACACTGACAGAATCCATGGATGGCAGGCTTTTGAGTGTCCTTGCAAAGAAAGGTGGCTATATTGGTCACTGATTTGTTTTTGTTATGTTTTTGAATGTCAGAAATGTATATTTGTGAATGTTGAGATGTTATATTGGTTTCACTGGTAAAAATAAATAATTGAAATGGGTATATATTTGTTTTTTGTTAAGTTGCCTAATAATTATGCACAGTAATAGTCACCTGCACACACAGATATCCCCCTAAAATAGCTATAACTAAAAACAAACTAAAAACTACTTCCAAAAATATTCAGCTTTGATATTAATGAGTTTTTTGGGTTCATTGAGAACATGGTTGTTGTTCAATAATAAAATTAATCCTCAAAAATACAACTTGCCTAATAATTCTGCACTCCCTGTAGATCAGACATGGTTTTAGACAATGGGTCACAATCTTTCTGGAAAGCTCTATTTCAACTGTTGGCTATAAATTCCATCTGTCATCTTCCATCATTCATAGGCAGATGGAGAAATGGAGAGGATAAATGCCAAATTGGAGCAATATATTTGTTACTTGTGAGTCATTACACTAGTGGCAGGTCACCCAGACTGGTCTGTTACCGGCACTTTACTTTGCTTATAATAAACTTAGTTCGTGTCTCCATCCAGATGTCACAATTTCATGCCCTCTACAGCTATTAGCCATGGCTAAGGCAACTTCTGCCCATGTTCTGGAGGTTTTCAATTTCCTCCAGAAATTTGTAGCTGCTTTCTCAGTCCCCTCTTAACTGCATTATTCCAAGGATCCTATGATGCTGACCATCATAAAAAGGCTCCCTTATTACTGTTGAAATTGCATCTAATTTCCTTACAGATTTATTTCCTCCACGTCCAAAACAAAATGGATGCCCTGTTTATTGGACCATTCTGTGTAATAGTAGGGATCAGTGCTGTGGTTTTTCACATTCAGCTGTCAAGACATTCAGCTGAAAACACATCCAGTTTGCTATCAGGTCCTCCTGGTCCTGCAATTTTCTTTTGGTCCCTCGTGCATAGCTGTGCAAGAACTTTTGGTACGAATATTGGAAGGACTCTTTAATGCCTAAGCTAGCTGACTAGTTATTCTTATCAGTTGCTGCACCTGCTAGCAGTTCTCAATGGGAAGGGACATTGTTTGAGGAGAAATGGGGGGGGGCACTTTGCACAAATGAGAGAGGACCTGCTCCCATTGAAGATGTGAGGGAGAATTCTGTGAATTCCTGGCAGAGAAACAGAAAAAAAAATCAACATTCCCCTTTCCTGCTATTCTTCATCAGGAAAGCCTGAAAAAGGAAGCAAAAATAAGAGGAAGTGCTGATTGATTGATTTATTTATTTATTTATTTATTTATTTATTTATTTATTTATTTATTTATTTATAAAAAATGGAAATGCAAGAAATGGCATTATATTCTCCAGCTACCCACAACCAGAAAGAGAAAGGAAACACTTGACTCTTCCAGGTCAGACTCACTTTCTCACATGCTTTCCATTGTTTCTGAGTTTCTAGCTCCCGGTGGCCCCCTGCTTTGAGGAGGATGGCTGCTTTTTGACTCCTAACGTGGTTTATTTGAGCTCCGCCAGACCAGATTTTGGAATTTATGACTTAACATCCCTGGCAGTCTCTCTTCAGCTATCCCCTCTCTCTGCTACGGCACACAGGCAAGGCTTCTCTCTGTTGCAAACATACTCTTGCCAGATTTACAACCTCTAGTGTATGTGTTATCTCTGTTTATGCTACCTTGTTGAATTGATTTACAGTTAAGCTAATAAAGGTTCTGAGAATCAGTGTGCTATTCATTCTTGCCTGTTCACAGCCGGACACACAAGGAGGAAGAAGCTCAGAGCTTTAACCTGTGTTCTGAAGCGTAGATTTTTGACTTCTTTGCATTGCAACAGGGGTCATTTGTTCATTTTGAGGCTTCATTCTTGACTCCAGTAAAGATTCTAATCTAGCTGAGTTGTTTTTCTGGGAGTCTTCTGCCAAGCCCAGCTGAGATCTGAATTAAGTGTCTGTGATTTATTACCAAAACTGGGTGTGAAGGCTGAGATGAAAAGGGATAGTTGGGGGGGGGGGTTGTATTGATTTGGAAAGTACAAATCAGATCATATTCACTGAACTAATTTTTCCTCATTATTTAAAATATGGTCTCTTCCTCTCTTTTTTTGCCACACAATCCTGATCTACTGTTGTAATGTGTTCTTTAATTTCTTGCTGCCAAGGTTTTTCTATTTTGTTTCCCGTACTTCAAAACTTTTAGTTTGAATTCCTTTCCTGTATTAAGGGGAGGGTGTAATTTTCCATTACCTTGCATTCTGCATTTGATTTTTAGAGAATTCTGTAGTTTCTCACTCCTGAGTCGGTTGTATTTGCCGGCAACAATGATTTTCTCACTAATTTAGAAGAGGCAATAGGAAATGAAAATATTGTTATATTAAATGAAATATTACAGCATATTTCCAGGGGTAAAGACTTCATTCAAGTATGCTCTCTCTGACTATGTCTACCTGATACTCTATTTCAGATTCTAAGAAAAACAAATTCCTGATGTTCTAGCGTGCACTGATAACATACCACAATTACTAATCTTTTTGGAATATCAATAGCAGCAGCAGCAGCAACGCTGAAAGGGAGAAGGGAAGAAGGTAGCAGAGCCCTTAAGCATCTCTCTCCGAGAATTTCAGCTACAGCATAATGAATTGGGTCATGAGCTCCAAGCTGTTCTCCCCACTGATTTTCATACAACTGAAATTATATGTATGTATGAAGATGCATTGAGGCCTTTGAACTATGATGCTGGAGAAGGCTCCTGCAAGTCCCTTGGACTGCAAGGCGATCAAACCAGTCAGTCCTAGAGGAGATCAACCCTGACTGCTCTTTAGAAGGCCAGATCCTGAAGTTGAAACTCAAATACTTTGGCCACCTAATGAGAAGGAAGGACTCACTGGAGAAGAGCCTCATGCTGGGAAAGATTGAGGGCAAGAGAAGAAGGGGACGACAGAGAATGAGGTGGCTGGATGGAGTCACTGAAGCAGTAGGCGTGAGCCAAAATGGACTCCAGAAGATGGTAGAGGACAGGAAGGCCTGGAGGAATGTTGTCCATAGGGTCGCGATGAGTCGAACACGACTTTGCAACTAACAACAAATGAAGATGCACGGATGGATGGATAGATAGATAGATAGATAGATAGATAGATAGATAGATAGATAGATAAATAGATATCAATGGAAGGATTGATCAATCAATTGACTTAAAACCATAATGGAGCCCAGTATTTTGGTCATAAATTATTGTGATCATAAGTCAAGGCATCATATGACTGACTCAATTTTAGGACCATTTTACAATTGTCATAAAGCAAATCACACGGTTATTAAGTGAATCCAGCATATCCAATGGACAGTTTTTACTGTTTTCTACTGGAAAACGACGAAAAAGCCCATTATAAATCATAGTCACGTGATCATGGGTCACATCAAGAAGCTGTAAAAGTTGTTAATTTGATCTTTCGTGTAACCAAATGTGACAAATAAGAGAAGCTAATGTTAGGTGGCAAAGAAGGGGTTCAGTTGAATAGTAAGGGCAGAAAGCAAAGTGTCACTTGCAAAGATGAGATTTGCTTCATCTTCTTTTTCCAGCAATATTTGAACACTTGCCATAAATTGCTCTTAATATGGTAATACTGAATAGGAGTTGCAAAGGTAGAAAGGAATTGTCAAAAAGTGAGACAATTGTCTTCAGTTTTCCAGGGCTAACCTAGTGAAATTATAGGATAAATGGGAAGCATAGAAGATACAGGGGAAAAAGGAGTAGTGACACATTAATCTTTCATTAAATCAAGATAATCTGCTTTATAAGATGATGATGTTATGCAATTGATTTCTTTAACTCTAACTGTAAAGGCAAGTATTACTCTTGCAGAATTTCAGAATAAGTAATGGCATTTTATTCTCCACCTCTTTTGAAGAATCAAGGCTTTTCCTATGGCCACAGTCAGTATAGCTATTCAATTTTTTACAGCAATTGCAATATTTTAAATTCAGTGATATAGCTGCAAAATCGATTATGATCTATTGTGTTTGTAATTTAGCAGTTCTTTCTATTCATTCTAACCCAATGCAATCTTGAAAAGAATTTTTCAGTGTGTAAAGGGACTCCAGTAGCAAGATAACTCTCTGAAAGCAGAACAGAACTAAATGTGGTAAGCAAGGAGAAGCCAGCAAAAGCAATTTAAAGTTCAAAATAGGCTGGAACAAACCAGGAGCTATGGAAAAATAAAATGAGGGGGGAAAAATCGCAGTGCATCCCTATAGGAGAAACAGTTGGGCAGCGGCTCAGAATATTGCTGGCTGTTCCATTCAAAGCTCTATTTCATCATGGTCATCTACACATCTAAACATAATAAATGACTAAATCAGGAGGGTTTTTCAATAACCTCAAACAAATATAATAAATTTTGAGGTCAGTTTTTCCCCTTATTCTATTTTATACAAATGGGACAAAAAAAACCCTATGACTTGTTTATTTTTTGGCTTCTAGTTATTTTTTTGGCGAGTTAATCCAGACAAGCACTTTTACTATGATTCCTATTCATTTAAAGTAGCTTTTTTTTTAAAAAAAACTACATAAATTGAGTTCTAGACCCTCTGTAAAAATGAAGCTCCTTCAAGTTTATGGATACGTCCGTGTAATTTTCTAGCAACTATACAAAAGTCTGTAATTTCCTTCATTGAGGTGGTGGTGTTGGGGTTTTTTGTTGTTGTTTTTTTGCTTTTTCTTAGCCTATAACCCCAAAATTCCCTGGAGGGGTCTCATTCAAGAGGCCCAATCTGTATAGCTTCCAAGCCAAGACAAGGTCAGCCACTTGCTGAGAGAAATATTTATAGGTAGCCCATAAAATGGTTCTTAACTTCCTTCATTTATAAGGAGTGGCCTATTAAAGTTAAGAGATGGAATTTACCAGACAGCCTTGATCTGATAAGTATACAATCTGGAAATCATACCTGGTGATTTTAAAATACCTTTTAAGGTTCTTATTAATCATACTTGTCAGGTGGGAAAACATGGATGAAATCTGATTTTAAAGTTACATTAGGGAGCTATCCTATTGATATTTCTAACATTCAGTAAACATCTTCAGATATTAAATTAAGCGTTTGAATGAAAGTCGGACTCATATTTGATTGTTGTGAACACTTAAGTGAGAAGCTATATTTAGCCTGCGAAATTGTGGGGGAAAAAGAGCACTATCATAAGAGAAACTAAGTAGTAGAGGTAATCCTCGATTTATGACCACAGCTGAGCCCAAAATTTCTGTTCCTAAGCGAGACATTTGTTAATTGAATTTTGTCCCATTTTACGACCTTTCTTGCCATAGTTGTTAAGTGATTCACTGAAGTTGTTAAGTTAGTAGAGTGAATCTGACTTTCCCATTGACTTTGCTTGTCAGAAGGTCACAAAAAATGATCACAGGACCTTGGGATACTGCACCCGTCATAAATACGAGCCTATTGCCAAGCGTCTGCATTTTGATCATATGACCCTGGGAATGCTGCACTAGTCGTATGAAAAACAGTCATAAGTCACTTTTTCCAGTGCTATTTTAACTTTGAATGCTCACTAAATGAACTGTTGTTTAGGGCTACCTGCATTTTGAATTATTTCAGCCATATTATTTTGAGATTTTGTTTGTAATCTCATTTATGCCATCCAACCAAAAAGAATGTTGGAAAGAAATTATGCAAAGGAACTCTATCTGCATATCCGTTAGCACTGGGATCCCCAACCTTGGCAACTTTAAGACCTGTGGGCTTGGCTCACTGGGGAATTCTGGGAGTTGAAGTCCACAAGTCTTAAAGTTGCCAAGGTTGGGGACCCCTGCATTAGCAGGCTAACTCTCCAGAAACAGAACAAAGTAGTATCAAATATAGCGTGATGGGAGAAACCGACAAAAGGTACATTTTGCTTGAAAATGTGCTGCACATGTTTGGGAAGGCAGATTTAAAAATTCCAATGCTTTCCTATGGCAGTATTTCAGGAGGGTTGCCAACTCATCCATTCATCCACAGATTAATATTTATAATATTTATATCTTACTTGTATGTAAGGGTGTAGGTCTATAAATATGTTGTATATAGTATGTTTAAATGTGTGTTATGTATGGATTTTAATATTGTTTTAGTGCATTTTAACTTATTGTTGTTAGTTTTGGGCACTTTGTTTAATCTTTTTTAATATTTGTAGTCTTGTATTTTTATATGTTTGCCCTGTTCACCGCCCTGAGTCCTTCGGAAAAAGGGCGGTATACAAATAAAATTATTATTATTATTATTATTATTATTATTATTATTATTATTATTATTATTATTATTATTATTATTAATTATTATTATTTGTACACTTCGAGAGCAAGCAACTAAATTTCATTTTTAATGTGTGCCATTGTGCCCACAGTAAAAAATGACAATAAAGGTTTATCTATCTATCTATATCTATCTATCTATCTATCTATCTATCTATCTATCTATCTATCTATCATCTATCTGTCTGTCTATCTATCTATCTATCTATCCCCTCCTTGTTTAGGTGACCCAGAGCAGAATTCTTTTTAAGGGACTGGAAAGAATTGCGGAAAATACAATCTACGCAGTTTTCCTGACTGTTTAATAAAAAGTCATCAGTTCTATTCTGCTTGTTTTCTGTTGGAACATTGTCCTATATTAAAGCCATGTAGGTGTTTTCAATTTCAATTTAAAGTGTTGTAGTTTTTGCTTTGTCACTTGTCTATTACTCTTTTGTTAGAGTTGCTTTTATGACCTTTTGATTTGTCTTCCAAAGCAGATTAAAAAATTAAACTGAGGTAAACCCTACCTTAAACTAAGGGAGGAGAAATAGAAGGAAATTAATTTTTCAAGGCAAGAAGAGAGGCAAGGTGATTATGCATAGTAGAGAAGTATAGAGCGGTATATAAGTCTTAAGTTCTATTGCAATTTCTTCAAACAAAATCTTAATACCATTTTAACAGATAGATGGGCCTGCTAAACCGATGACGTTTTGATCATGATCATGCTTGGAAATTAGTGAATATTGTAAAATAAATCAAGAGTATTGCCTGAGAAATAGAAACCCGAGAAATACTAATTAAAATGAAGCATTCATTATATAAAGAGATTAAACATTCAAATATGTTTTACAATGGAAATTAAGAAACTGTGGTTAAAAATACTTTCTTACTTGTCCGTTGTCATTTCCCAACATGCAGCACTCAGAATTAAAAAAAAAAGTCCCTGAGTGCTTACAGAGAAATTCAAAGAGATTCATTGCTATAGAGGGACATGCGGACATGACAGGTATAACTCTTGCTATGACCTCATGCCCCCCATTTCCCCCCATAGAATGAAGCTTTTTAAAAACCTCTAATTTGCTCAGATATAACATGAAGGAAGGAAGGAAGGAATAAACTTTTTTCCTGTAATTGGGAGTTAAAAGTATGGAGTATTTGTATGTCTAACTCCCAATTACCAGAAAAGCTTTGATGTATAAGCTATTTTTAAAGTAAATAGCCACAACACCTTATAGATGCACTGTACAGTTAGTGCTGGGGGCTAAGATAGAATGGTTGTGACAACTTACATGGGTGTTTTCAGACAAAATTAACACACCGTTGCTAGAAGCATTTCATTAGAATGAACTTTTTTTTACCACCAAAACAAATGAGACTTGGTCTTGTATGTGGCCATATTTGGACTTAATTGCTTTATATATGCCTTTCAGATGTGTTATAGTTCAAAAGCAAAACAACAGCTTCCAACATATGTTAATGTGGGCTTGTAATGGTGGAAGAAGAGGCAGAAAATCCCTTACCCTGGACAACATAGTGACTTTATAATTTAAATATCCTCTAGAGAGGTTTAGGTTTCCAAGGCTAACAGGCATTTCCTTCTTTCAAACTTCTACCTTTGTCTTACTGCAATCCAACACAACACTTCATGTTGCTCAGAATTTGAGAATGGATTTAAGAACCTGTTATTTATTAGAGATCCATAGGTACAGGGTATAGGTATAGGTATAGGTACGCGGTGGCTCAGTGGGTTAGGACGCTGAGCTTGTCGATCAGAAGGTCGGCAGTTTGGCAGGTCAAATCCCGAGTGCCCTGTAGCAGAGTGAGCGCTTGTTAGTCGTCCCAGCTTCTGCCAACCTAGCAGTTTGAAAGCACGTAAAAATGCAAGTAGAAAAATAGGGACCACTACGGTGGGAAGGTTCCGTGCGCCTTTGGCGTCTAGTCATGCTGGCCACATGACCACGGAAACGTCCTCGGACAAGCGCTGGCTCTTCGGCTTTGAAACGGAGATGAGCACCGGCCCCTAGAATCGGAAACGACTAGCACGCATGTGCGGGGGAACCTTTACCTTTACCTATAGGTACAAAGGTGATACTTGCGTTCAGCAAATGGTTGTTGAAGACACTGATGAAATGAAGGCTGCACTATGGCTAACAGTTACTAATTCCTGTTTATATCAATCTCCTATGAATCGTTTGTTTATATCTTGCTAAATTCTGGTTCAATTAAAATAAGAAGACACTCTAAAAAGAGAGGAGGAAGAGTCTTATGTGAATATAAACAGTTTGTGTTTAATGCAGTTCATACCTGAATGTGACAAAGCTTTGCTAAGGATAATTGAAGTGAAGCATAATAGTTACATTCGGCTAACGGCTAATAAAAATGTAATTGCCGTTATTTCTAGACTGTACTCTTGATCATGACATCAACTTTCTCCTCTGTTCTTTTTTAAATCATTTATTACTTTCAGTGACATCTTATGTACTCAGGCATTAAAAAGTTCCTTCATTTTAGCCATTAAAATATTGATCCTCATGTTTTTTTAAAATAGTGGCTAAATGACAACCATTCTAGTTTATGATGCTGCTTTGGGCTCACTAATATTGAATAAAATTGTTAAATAGAAACATTTTACTGTTGCAGAAAAGTTAAGGAGGAAAAATACTTTTCTGTGTGCTAAAAGGGATTTCTTCATTTTGACAGTTACATATTTCGTGAGCAGCAATATCAGTGATTCTGTGTGGTATGTTGTTTGCTTATACGTGAACTTCTTTAATGCTTCCCATATCAGGAACCCAGACATTATTTGTAACAATTCCTTTCTGTTGCTTGCTTGTTCTGCTAGAACAGGCAAGATTTTTTTTTCCTCAACTGTAATGTTAGTGTCTCTGTGGGGTACTTTAACTAAATAAAAGTTCAGTGTCCACAGGCCATCAGTCTTACTCTGTCCCTCATTCACCCTTCCCATCACCCGCCCACCTTCAAACTAATCAACCAAACTCTGGGCGCTTTGAAATGTTTAGTAAGAAAACAGTTCTGTTTTGACAGACAGCAATTACAGCAGCTGGCTGAAGGCAGATTTTACAGCTCTTTGGGGGATCCCTTATGAATAGTAACTATGAAGTTGATGTACTTTTATACAAACAGGCTTTGAGACAAAAAAAAGGGCTTGATTCCAATCAAACAGTGTCTCTCAATGGTTGCCTATAGACTTTGGGAGAAGAACTAGAACTTATCACAGAGTAACCTTAGACTGCCTCTGTAGTAAAGTCTGTGATAGGAGCACCCTAACCTCCACCAAGTAGCTGCCCCTATCAGTTGAACCCAGTTTATTTCCATAAGTACGTTCTTGATTTCACAAGTTAAAAATGTACCTGAGGTTGTGTACACAACAGCTGTCACCAGTCTTTATTGTTGCAACAACTTGTTTGCTCAGGTGATCCATGGGTTTCAGCATTTACCATCCATTTGTTCTCCACAGCTATTGAAAGAAACTGTTAGTAGTAACACCTAAAACAATCTCAATACACGAAAGCAGTGTAACAAGCCACCAAACACCAGAAATAATCACTCTTGAGCTTGCTAGTTGTGTAAATACTAGCTCATCCCTCTATCTCACACAGTTTGACAGGAAATATGGCACTTGTAATTAAAACTTCTGGGTCTTATTTTGGTTTTATTTCTTGAAATCGCTTTTGGAAAATTCAGTGATTAAAACTTTCCCTTTTTGTCTTTAAAAAAAAACTTTCTTGTCATGGTGTTCATAGACTTTTAATCTTTATTGCCCTCCAGAATTTAATTCTTGCTTTCAAGAATATGTTACTCTGTTTTTCAGTTAACCTCTTAACCTGTGTCCAGGGGAAAAAAATCAGCATGATCTCTGTTAAAGCATGCATCATTCTCCTGTGAACTTGTAGGAAGGAGAAAAATGTCTGTTCGTCCTTTGAGAATACTTCTGCAATCAGATGAAAAAGCAATTATCTTACTAAGAAACACTGGCACCACATGAAATGTATTAAGAGTGATCCCTTAGAGCTAGTCCTTGTAATAAAGTTTGGCTGCCATGCTACAACAAATTTAATGTGTGCTTGTTGTTGCTATATACTGTTTCTTTTTGGTAGATTGAGAAAATTTACTCAATCTTTAATGTTAATTTCCAAAGAATTATAAATAAGTATATACTATGGGTTCCTGGAAACATTTTTTTTGTTTTAGGATTTTACTAAATGAGCTCAACTTAAACTAATCGAAGGCTGCAATAAATATTATATTTTAATGATATTAAATCATTTAAATGACCCTAGCCCATTTGGTTTCTCAGTATTGCTATCTAAGAATGTATCAGTCCTGGCTACAAGAGCCTGGTAATAGGATTTGGGCTGCAAAAAGGTGTTGGGGAATAGTACTTGTATTAGTATTTTCTGCTTTCTAAATTATCCCCAATTTTGATCAGCACTTAGAATAATTTATCATAGTAATTCAAAATATTTTCCTTTATATATACTGCTACATTCTAACTGAGATCTTGACAACCTTATAAAACCATTTAAATCTTTTTAACATAATTTATGGCTTATAGGAATCACATATATATTAAGAGAAATTAAAAGTTCTAACCCTTTCTAATAAATTGTCACATTTAGTACTTACATATTGCATTTACCACAACAAATGTAGCCCTCTTTAGTGGGTACACCTGCATGAACACACACAAACACAAAGGGTTGGAGCTACGGATTTATATCATTTATGTGAGAATAGTGAAGCATATCCTTATGAAAAAATATGTATTTTTGTGCTGCACAGCAATCAAGAGCTTATCTTAAGAACAAGAATATTCTCTTGTATTGATTCAACAATTTTAAAGCACAGTTTTAAAAAGTCAAATTAATAGCAGCCAAAGGACATTTTTTGTGACACAATTTTTCTCTACTGTCTTGATAATAGGTCCAACATACAGGTATTCTTCATTTTAGTATTAAATGTTTGCCAGTCTACTTGATGGTTATAGAGAATATTTTAAAAGTTAGCAGCTATAGGATGTGAACTCCAGTAACAGGTTGCACCAGTATGATTCAGACCTATTATTTCACTTAAATAATTGAAGGCTGTCCAGGTGTCCTGATGTAAAAGCCGTTCATTCAGACAGGAAATTGTATCTTGTTCTGAGGTTTATCTTGTAATAAAATCCATAGACCTGGGAAATGAAGCTGCTGGGCCCATAAATCATTTTATGAGTGGACTGTTCTGACCTCAGGCCATTGAATTTTTTCACGTCATTGCACTGTGGGAATAATAGAAATATAACCAACACATGGTCTTGACCCTTGACGTATCTTTAAGTAAGAGACCCAGTTTATAAAGTCATATCTGAGATGTCTTTGTAGTATTGGTTACACATTTGAGGGGACTCTCTCAGAGACATTACAGGGAGTTCAGACTTCATCAGTATCTAGATAGTTTTTCCAGAAATGTGGAGGTGATTCTTAAATCATTTTTTTAAAAAAATAATCCAGAAATAATTCATGTCTAAGTTTTCATATAATTCCAACCTTATTTATAAGTGAAAAATATCTAGTTGGGTACCTGTATTACTGTTGCCTCTTATGACAAACATTAATTTTAATTTGTAGTAAATATTCAGACAATGAAATAGATCTGCAATAGGGCAATCCTCTGGTTCTCAGCAACAAGATACGGATTTGAAATATTAAAAAGTTGTTGAAAATGTTTAAAATCTGGAACATGCAAAATTATTTTTAAAAAAAGCTTAAGTGATTTGTACCGCTTGTGTGTATAGTTTTGGAACTAGAGCTTTAAATTATAAACAGGGCAAGACACAATTGCATATTTTGAGCAAGGTGAACGAAGGTACTCAGTTCTTTTCTCTCTCTCTCTCTCTCTCTTTTTTTTTCCCAGACAAGAAGCCCTTCTAGCTGCTATTAGTGAAAAAGATGCCAACATTGCTCTCCTGGAGCTTTCGTCCTCTAAGAAAAAAACTCAAGAGGAAGTCGCTGGATTAAAACGTGAAAAAGACCGCTTGGTTCAGCAGCTGAAACAACAGGTACTTTTGCAGTGCTCTGAGGCTTTTAGCTTATCAGGAGCAAATGCTCTTTATTCCTGCTTCCTCCAGCACCTCTTTCTTCTGGAGCAAAATATCTCAACCTTAGCCATTTTACGAGTGGAGCTGGAAATTTGGGAGTTGAAGTCCACACATCTTAAAATGCTCAAGTTTGAGAAACGTTGCTCTAGATCAGAGATCCCCAACCTTTTGGGCATCAGGGACCGGTTCCATGAAGAAAGGTTTTTCCGCGGACCAGAGGGGGCATGGTTTCATGTACTGCCTGCATTCCAGATGGGGATTTCCTTGTTTGCACGGACTGGTTTCTGGCATGCCGCGGCACGGTACTGGTCCACAGGCCAGGGGTTGGAGACCCCTGCTCTAGATGACTTGCACTTTTTAAATTTCTCAGAAAAAGGAAACGCCGCTTTACCAGAGGGCAAAGTGTTCTTTTTTCAGTTTCCACTACAGTTAGCAGCAGTGGTGGGATTCAAATAATTTAACAACTGGTTCTGTTTGTCGTCATCACTGGCGTGACACATTGATGTCATCACCGGCGCAAAGCACGTCACATTAAAAGCATCACTGCCTCGCTGTGGCAGTATCACCAGCGCAACACACCTCACACATTTATCGTAACCAGTTCACAAAACTCAACAAAAAGTTAGGTACTGTTTCTGCCAAACTAGTGTGAACCGGCTAAATCCCACCATTGGTTAGCGGAGAATTTACTCAGAAGGCTTTCCTGCCATTATAGTGAGGACCAAAGGTTGCCTTTCTATTTTTTTTTTTCTTTTGCTCTGTTTTATATGGATTATGCTCCTGAGCTGGGTTTGTGATAGTCATCTTGGAAAGATGAACAGATTCTTATTAGTATTTTTATGGAAAGAAAGTAATACATGGTTGCCAGATTAACAGGCTTAATAATGAGGAGTGTTTATCTTTTCTGCTTTTTGTGTAACCCAACAACTGCACTGCGTTATCCTTGCTTGTGGGCTGTTACACAGCAAATGTCTAATTGTGAAGGGTCCTTTTTAGTAAGAATCCATTATTTGTGAAATATCCTTGGCAGAAAGAACCATTAGGGGCCTAATTTACTATATTTAGTGCAAACATCCCTTTTATTCTTTGTAAGATTTTTAGTTCCCTTACGTCCTTCTGTTGTACTTGTAAGATATTTGATACTCTTGATATTTTGAAGACATTATTTTTCCTTTGTTGTTTTTAATTGATTTTAGAACCCTTCTAATCGCTTTTTGCAGATGAACTTTTATCATTTTTATGCATCATATCTTAAAGGTAAAATGTAATTGTCACCCTATATTGTCACTTCACAGTAACTACTAGTCTACTACAATCCTTTCCCAAAGCATAGGTGGCTTATCTTCTCAGCTGGTTCATGACAGGATATAGATTGGAAAACTGTTTCCTTATAGGTTTGAAGAACAAATGGGACTTCTTCAGGAAAATAATGTGATCTAACAAGTCCAGATATTTTGACCAGTTTAAGACAGTGTTACTTAAGTTATAAATCATAACTGAGCCCTGCTTATGTGTGTTAATAACTCCAAATAGTTTGAATTACTGTATTTATGTATAATTTATAAAACATCTGTCACAATATATTTCTGTTACACTTTATGGCAATTTAAAGTGTAATCTGCTGTTCTACAGATTAATAATGACAGAAGCCAGTGCAAATTGATTTTCCTGTGATACCTTTAGCGGTTTATGTTTTTATCACAAAATCTTACATTCCCCCTCCCACTGAGTTATTTATTTATTTATTTATTTTATTTAATTTGTATACCGCCCTTCTCCTTGGTAAGGACTCAGGGCGGTTCACAGGGCATATATAAAAAAGACAATACAAAAATTAAAAAAGATTAAACCCATGCCCAGTTAAAAACAGTAATACAAATCTAAAACGACAAATTAAAACCCATAATCCCCCGTCAGGCCAGACCAGCCATTTCAAATAGGTGGGTCTTCAGGCCCCGACGGAAAGTTCGGAGGTCTGATGCCGTCCGGAGCTCCACCGGCAGTTGGTTCCATAATGCCGGAGCGCCCACAGAGAAGGCCCTCCCCCTGGGGGCCACCAGTCGGCATTCCTTGACTGGCGGCACCCTGAGGAGGCCTTCTCTGTGGGAACGCACAGGGCGGAGGGGAGTTGATGCCGGCAGCAGGTGGTCCCTGAGGTATCCCGGACCCATGCCATGTAAGGACTTAAAGATCGTAACCAAAACCTTGAACCTCACCCGAAAGACAACTGGTAACCAATGCAGCTCGCGGAGCAAAGGTGTAACATGGGAGTACCGGGAAACTCCCAAGACAACTCTCGCGGCCGCATCTGTACCAGTTGGAGCCTCCGAGTGGTCTTCAAGGGAAGCCCCATGTAGAGAGCATTACAGTAGTCAAGGCGAGAGGTCACGAGCGCATGAGTGACCGTACACAGGGCATCCCGGTTCAGATAGGGTCGCAACTGGCGCACCAGGCGAACCTGGGCGAAAGCCCCCCTAGTCACGGCCACTATATGATCTTCCAGGGTGAGCCGTGAATCTAGGAGGACTCCCAAGTTGCGAGCCCTATCCATGGGGGGTAAGAGCTCACCCCCATAGAAAGAGATGGAACATTTTGAATGTCCCGGGATGCCGGAATGTACAGCCACTCAGTCTTGTCAGGGTTGAGTTGAAGTCTGTTCCTCCCCATCCAGACCCGAACCGCCTCCAGGCAACGGGACATCACAGCGAGGGCATCACTGGGGTGGTTTGGGGTTGAAATAAAAAGTTGGGTATCATCGGCATATTGATGAGTTTCCTTGTTTGAGTTGGGCAGCATTATAAAATTAGCACAGAAAATAAACTATTAAAAATAAATTAAGAAAAAAGATGTGGTTTCCACCTTCAACATGTTTATTGACATTCAGAGAGCTCTTATAGCAGTAAGAAAGCCTAGGAAGAAATAGAGCAGTAACTTGATGCACAGGAATGAAAGAACCACAGTTTATGGATAAAAAATTAATTTCTCTTAATTTAGTTAGTGTGATCAGTAATGGAAATATTGTGCCAAGTAAGAGAGAAAACAACTGCGTAGAAATTGACTTTGTTTTTGATTTTTGGAAGTGATAATTGAACATACCAATGGAATTGGATTAGATTCACGGAAACATTTCAATTCAGAACAACTTCATTAATAAGTAATTGTTACAGAGAGGTGCAGAGGTCCTGACAGGACCCTGAAAATTGAGGTAGAATGCAGTTATGTAGCTGATGCACAATACATGTGGTTCTTTGGGAGATAATGGAACTGGGGCAAGAATTGTGGCTGTTGGATTGAAAGGAAAATGGTGGTGAGGACACTGTGAACGATCGGGTTCTTCATGCTGGAGAGGGAAAGATGAATTAGACTAAGAAGACAGTTCTTGAAATCAGAAAAATAGAGAAGATGATAATGGCTGTCAAACTACACTGCATTTAGGCAGTTTTGGCTGCATAAGAATCACTAACGTCAAGGTACACCACAGGCTACCAAAGAGTTCCTGGCTGCAAGGAAGATAGGATAGTGTGTATCTACCCAGTAGAAGAAGAAGACCCAAGAAGAAAATCAATATACTTTCCTAGCCCTGACAGTTAGCCAACTGAGCATAATTAATACACTTGATTAACTCAAAGGGGGAGATTCAGTAACAACTGTAAGCAGTTAGTTATAACTTAACTTAGCCATCCTCACCATAATAGTAATGTGGGATGTAATATTACAGGCTGTGACCTTTTTAATCATTGAATAGTGGAAGCAATTAAGTCATAAAATAATTTATTATTTTACTACATGTCAAGAATGTCTGAATTTCAGCAAAGAAGAGAAAAGGGGAAACACTAGATCAGGGGTAGGCAACCTTGGCTCTTTTATGACACGTGGACTTCAACTCCCAGAATTCCTGATCCAGCCATGCTGGCTCAGGAATTCTGGGAGTTGAAGTCCACGAGTCATAAAAGAGCCAAGGTTGCCTACCCCTGCACTAGATTTCTTAAGGTAAATGTTACTTATATGATTAGCTTCAAGACTGAAAGAGAAACTAGTATTTTCTATTTTTGACTTACATAATTATCAGTAAAGAAAAGTTTAGTTCCCAAGGAGATATTTATATGCTGGAGTTTATCTGACTAGATCCTTGCTAAATGCATTGGTGGTCAGTAAGTTTCCAGGCATCCTTCAAAATGTTGGTTTTAATCCGCAAAGCTGAATGTGGCTTTGTTTCTAGAAGACCACTTCCTCCCTGTAGAATTGTCAGCCTTCTGATGTAGGCCAGATAAGACAAACTTTACAAGAACCACTGACGTTCTACTTTATTGATGTAGGCTATCTATAGTAATAGAATCTTGAAAGCCTAGAAATGTAAGGGGTCAAGGTGGGGCAATATTAAGTTTCATTTCCATATTTCTCACTTCTTCCCGGGGTTGCTTGCTTCCGTCCTCTCTTGCTTACTTCCTATTTTCCCATTAGCCTTTGCATTCCTTCTCCACAGTCTTTTGTGTGGCACTCTACAAGAACTGACCTATATGCTTGTCCCACTTGTGGACTCTTTCTCTTTTTTATGTATGGTAGGTAAGATGGGTGGCGATCCAAAGTCAGGCTTTTTCCCCAAGACATTTTTTAACCTCAGGAACAATTTTCCTTTGATGTATAGCCCTGGCCCATTCCATAAGACTTCCAAGACAAAACTGTTTTACAATGACTTTGGAAATTAGAATAGTCGGCATAGTTGATGTTTGTGCTAATTATTATCCTGTTGATTTGGATTTTAATTTGTATTTTATATTCCCCCTTTGAGTTTAATTGGGATTTTTTTATCATTTTGCAAACCACTATAGGTCATTCAGATTCATATGGTAATATATAAGCATAGTAAATAAATAATTATTTTGGTCACATCTGTTTTTGAGAGTACCATTTCTGTGTGAGTGTACATATCTGCTTTAAATCACTGTATGTATTTTACAGGCCATTATAATAGTAATGCATCTCAAATAAAAGGTTTCCACTTGGTAACATTTATAAGAAGACACATCTGATCTGCCAAGGGAAGAAATTTAACAGCATGAGCACTCAAGCAAATAAAACTCTGCTCTGGAAGCAGAATTACAGTTAACTCGATTTGTAGTCTACCAAATTTAATTTTAATGTAAGAAATAAATGTTTCTGATCAGGAGGACTGCATCTGCACAATATGGATATACCAGTTTCACACAGGTTTATTTAATCTGCACCAAAACCATGAGTTGTTTTATGGTGTCTTATGATCCCCACTTTTTTTTTAGGCAGTGTCACTGTTTTTCTTTCAATATCTTCATACCTAATACAAGTAGTCCTCAACTTACAACCACAATAGGGACCAGAATTTCAGTGCTAAGCGACACGGTTAAGCAAGTCATCACATGACCAAACCCAATTTTACAGTTACTGTCAACCTGGTCATTAAGCAAACCACATGGTCCTTAAGTAGATCCAGCTTACCTAATTGACTTTGCTTGTTGGAACTCGCTGAGATGGTTGCAAATCACCATCGTGGCTGCAGTTGCGAAGCTCCCAAATTGCGATCATGTGATGGCAGGGATTGTGCAATGGTTGTAACTTTGAGTCTTTGGGTCATAAGTCACTTTTTCTGAGGCTGTTGTAACTTCAAACCATCATAAAATGAATGGTTGTTAAACTGAAGACTATCTGTAATTGCAAAGTTCATACAAATAAGGGAGAATATTGGTAGCTCAGGGTGAAATGAGAGGTCCTTGGTTTTCTGAGCTTGGTTGTTTTGTTGCTGACGTTTCATTACCCAAACTAGGTGATGCAACCTATATATCCAGTATGTAGAAGTTGTGAGAATGTGATACATTATTTTGGTATGCTGTTGTAACCTGGAAATTTAAAGTCACAATATACATTTTCTCAAGGAGGTGCCTTACCCCAGAGTGTTGGATTTAAATTTCATTCCCAATCCAGTGGCATGAAGGTTGCCATAAAGCAATTCTTTTACAGTGTAGCCTCTCTTAACATTGTGTCTTTTGGTTTTAGATTTTTTGGTGTCCTTACAATTCAGCATTACATCCAATACCAAGAATTCTCATTCTGGACAAGTTATACGTTCTACTGTTCTCTACTCAGAATTCAGTTGATGATTTCAGAGAAGTTATTTTTCAGTCGTAGCACATTCTTTCATGAGGGTCATGCTTTGCAATCTGATAGAATTTTTTAAGATATACCGGTATGTAAAAAATTGTGTTTTGCCTAAAACACGATAATTTGTTTTCGTAGCATGATGCTAAACAAGACTGCTTTTAACAACATTTAATATGCTTTAGTAATTTCTCAGATTGGTGTTCTCTTATCAGTATGTCCAAGTCTTACACTAAATCTCCCTCATCTTTATCTTTAATTCTGAAAACCAGGATGCTTAACTTCTGCCAAATTCTGAGGTTAATAATTCTTCATTTCCCAAGAATATACAAATATGTATTAGTTAAAATTTGAAGATGTTCTATTTTATGTTGTTTGTTTCTGTATCTCAAAAACTGTCTCCTTAGGTTTCAGCCTTACACCAGATTTAGAAGAATCTGAGTTGGAAAAACTGGATTCAGATCAACTTCTTCTTGATTATCTGTTCTTTCTCATTCTTTCCAGATGTTTAAACTGCTGCAAAATACTGATACGTTTGTTTCCTCTTTAAAACCTGATTTCTCCTTCCTATATTAGTTCCTCTGTCTATTATGATACCAATGGGATTTTATAAACTTTTGGCTTTCCTCCCTCAAAACCTCCCAATTATCAATAAATCAAACTAAGGTTCGCAGCTTTTTTCTATTACCTCCTCTTCTCTTACTTTTCTGCTTCTGTCTATGATTTGTAATATTTCTTTAACTGAACTTGCTGACCTACAGCAATACCATCATCTTTGATGAGACAGGGACACATAAATGGAAAAAAAAGGGGTCATATTTCTCTTTGGGGGAGTTTTTTTTCCCTCCATTCCTGTAGACTATGTATGTATTCTCTTTTTTTTCTACAATCTTTCTTTCTTTTTCTTTTTCTTTTTCTTTTTTTTTTTTTTGAGTGAGTAGTAGTGTGCGGTCAATTTATATAATGATCCAGTCTAGGATACTATTATAGCAGAAAGTTACATAGCAACTGATACAAGCTGGGATTGTGCAAAATGAAGCTAGTTTGGCCTCTACAGCAGTCATTTCTGTGGGTCAGAGCAAATGCAGGATAAACAGAAATAAAATTGGCAAGAGGAGATTTTTTTTCCCCATCCTCAGTAGTTTCAGGAAAAGGATGAATGAAGGGAGTAACAGAAAAAGTAACTTCCATTTCTTCCAGACAACTTCTTACCCTGTCCATATATTATGACATGCAGATATCTAATTAACAATAATTGGTGTTTGATGAAGTTGGGCTGCAGAAGCATCTTCGCAATGGCTGGGGAAGTGATTCTTCTGAATGTACCATATATACTTGAATATAAGCCGACTCGAATATAAGCCGAGACCCCTAATTTTACCCCCCAAAAATGGAAAAAGTTGGTGACTCGAGTATAAGCCGAGGCTGGGAAATGCAGCAGCTCACCTTATGCTCCTCTACAGAGATCTTCCCTCAGCAGCGGCCGGCAAAGTAGCTCGCACGCGAAACAAGCCCGGCAGAGGAGCCGGAGCGGCGAGCAGAGGCGCCCGGCCCAGATCCTGCAAGGCCCGGCCGAGACGCGCCCCCAGCAGCGGAGCTGCTCCGGCTCCTCTGCCGGGCTTGTTTTGCATGTGAGCTACTTTGCCTGATGCTGAGAAGACCCGCTTGGGCACTCGGGTTGCTGTCAGTCTCCGCAGGCCCTTCTCGTTTCCAGGAACGTCAAGCGCGCTTGGCTCTCCACCCCCACAGCAGGGCAGGGCAGGGCAGAGACTTGCTCGCCCTTCTGACGGCCCTGAAGAGAAACGAAGGGCTTGCAAACTCCCCGCGAGAAGCTGGGCGAAGCGCGCGGCTGGGCGAGTGTGTGCCTGCGCGCGTATTTACGAAAGAAACGCTCCGAGAGTTCTTCTTTCTCCGCCCCCTTGGGGGGAACTCTAGCGACTGCTGTAGCCGCGCTTCTCTTCTCGGCTCTGAAAATAGGGATTTCTACTCTCTCTCCCCTCCCCACCCCGCATTCTCCTGCCTCTTCGATTGCGACAATAAAAGGGCGAAGGGTGCGCTGGTTTCTTCCTCCCCCCCTCCCCTCCCCTCCCCGATTGTCAGGTGAGGCAGCTGGAGGTCTGGCCGGGAGATTGTAGCCGTTTTGAAATGCCGCGTCTTGAAACGCCCGATCAGCTGATTTTCGGGTGGAAGAGCCGCGGCTTGAATCTGTTTGCATCTGCCTGAATTAGACCGAAACGGCCTGAATTTGACCAGAGTTGCTTTGTAATGGCTGGAGGAACTGCAGAGGAGGTCTTGCCGGGAGATTGTGGCCGTTTTGAAACGCCGCGGCTTGAAACGCCCGATCAGCTGATTTTCGGGGCGGAAAGAGCCACGGCTTGAATCTGCTTGTATTTGTTTGAACTTAACCAGAAACGGCTCGTAATGGCTGGAGGAACTGCGGAGGGAGTGAATGCTCCAGCCTGGAATATTTGGAAAGGCTGGGGGAACCGGATGAACTGCAGCTTAAGCGACTGTTGCCGGAGGAGCCATGGCTTGAAACGCCCCAGTTTTGGGGCAGCGTTTGCTTGTTCCCTCCCTCCCTCCCTCCCTCCCCTTTCCCTCCTCTCTAAATCCTTCCTTCCTTCCTTCCTTCCTTCCTCCCTCGCTCCCTCCCCTTTCCCTCCTCTCTAAATCCTTCCTTCCTTCCTTCCTTCCTTCCTTCCTTCCTTCCTTCCTTCCTTCCTTCCCCAGCCCTAATCCGGAAAGTGGAAGGAAAGAAGAGTAAAGGCTGGGCGGAGGAGGAGGGGAAGTTTAAAAAGGGGGCGGCGTTCCCTTTAAAAAGCCGCCCGCCACGCCACGCTCCCTCGCAGCACTCGCGGCGGCTGGCTTCTTGGCTCCCGGTCTCCCCCAGGCTTCCCGGCTGTGATTGGCGAGCGAGCCTCCCGAGCTCCGGCGGCCGTGACATCAGCAGAAGCGGAGCAAGCAAAAGCGAAGGGGGAAGGAAGTTCACCAGCAGCACCTCGAGCCCGCTCCGAGCGCTGGCGGACGGGGAGCCGAAAGAGAAGCAGCATCTCTGCGCGCCCGGGCTGCTGGGGTGAAGTTGCAGCCGCCGCACCAACCAGCCGAGGAGAAGCAAGAGAAGGAAGTCGCCGCCGCTGCCCAGGCTGGGTTTCCTTGAAGGCTGCTGTTTGCACCCGGGAAGGAAAGTGCAGGAAAAAGGGCAAAGTGGCGAGCTAGCCCGGCATTCAACGTTTCTTCGCCGCTGCCATCCCCGAGAAGGCGAAGGGCTCCTATTTACAGCCACCCATCCGAGAGAAAAGCGGATGTCGGTGCTTCATCGGCCTTGATCCGGGACGCAGCCTGACCTCCCCTCGTCCCGGGAGACTCTCGCTTCCCCCCACCCCCCACCCCCCACCCTCCCTACATCCCGAGCCTTCCAGATCTTCGCCTGCCTACTCGCGAGCAGGCATGTTTTCCAGCCAATCCGGGCCTGGGAGCAGGGCGCCGGCGGCACGTCCACTTTCCCCGCACTCTCCGTTCAGACGGCGCCCTTTGAGCCTGGAGTGATGCGGACGTCGGAAAAGGGCGCCGGGCGAAAGCAGCGAAGCGGGATCGCCGCGTGCCCCCCACTCCTCCTCCTCCTCCTCCTCTTCTTCTTCCTCCTCCTGGTCGGCTTGACACCCCCATTTCGGCTGCTTCGCAAACTGCTTCCTCCACCCCACCCCACCCCACCTCACCCCTCCCCGCAAAAGATGCCGGGGTCGACAGCGTTTTTTCTACCCGGAACAAGCAAACACGCAGGCAACCCTGCACTATTCAGCTCAGTGAAGTCACGCTTGGTTAAAAAACAGATTTAATAATAATAATAAGAAGAAGAAGAAGTTGGGCTGATCAAATGTTTCAATAATGACTGAAGGAGAGCTGCTTGTACCTTGGTCTTTGTGCTGGTGTCTTGACATGCCAATACACTAGTACGGAAAGCTGCCGTTCACTTTCGGGGGGAGGAAAAAAAACACAACAACACCGCACGCTTTCCGCCCCGAAGATCAGCTGATCGGGCGTTTCAAGCCGTTTCAAGCGTGACTTCACTGAGCTGAATAGTGCAGGGTTGCCTGCGTGTTTGCTTGTTCCGGGTAGAAAAAACGCTGTCGACCCCGGCATCTTTTGCGGGGAGGGGTGAGGTGGGGTGGGGTGGGGTGGAGGAAGCAGTTTGCGAAGCAGCCGAAATGGTGTCAAGCCGACCAGGAGGAGGAAGAAGAAGAAGAGGAGGAGGAGGAGGAGGAGTGGGGGGCACGCGGCGATCCCGCTTCGCTGCTTTCGCCCGGCACCCTTTTCCGACGTCCGCATCACTCCAGGCTCAAAGGGCGCCGTCTGAACGGAGAGTGCGGGGAAAGTGGACGTGCCGCCGGCGCTCTGCTCCCAGGCCCGGATTGGCTGGAAAACATGCCTGCTCGCGAGTAGGCAGGCGAAGATCTGGAAGGCTTGGGATGTAGGGAGGGTGGGGGGTGGGGGGAAGCGAGAGTCTCCCGGGACGAGGGGAGGTCAGGCTGCGTCCCGGATCAAGGCCGACGAAGCACCGACATCTGCTTTTCTCTCGGATGGGTGGCTGTAAATAGGAGCCCTTCGCCTTCTCGGGGATGGCAGCAGCGAAGAAACGTTGAATGCCGGGCTAGCTCGCCACTTTGCCCTTTTTCCTGCACTTTCCTTCCCGGGTGCAAACAGCAGCCTTCAAGGAAACCCAGCCTGGGCAGCGGCGGCGACTTCCTTCTCTTGCTTCTCCTCGGCTGGTTGGTGCGGCGGCTGCAACTTCACCCCAGCAGCCCGGGCGCGCAGAGATGCTGCTTCTCTTTCGGCTCCGCGTCCGCCAGCGCTCGGAGCGGGCTCGAGGTGCTGCTGGTGAACTTCCTTCCCCCTTCGCTTTTGCTTGCTCCGCTTCTGCTGATGTCACGGCCGCCGGAGCTCGGGAGGCTCGCTCGCCAATCACAGCCGGGAAGCCTGGGGGAGACCGGGAGCCAAGAAGCCAGCCGCCGCGAGTGCTGCGAGGGAGCGCGGCGTGGCGGGCGGCTTTTTAAAGGGAACGCCGCCCCCTTTTTAAACTTCCCCTCCTCCTCCGCCCAGCCTTTACTCTTCTTTCCTTCCACTTTCCGGATTAGGGCTGGGGAAGGAAGGAAGGAAGGAAGGAAGGAAGGAAGGAAGGAAGGAAGGAAGGAAGGAAGGAAGGAAGGAAGGATTTAGAGAGGAGGGAAAGGGGAGGGAGGGAGGAAGGAAGGAAGGAAGGAAGGAAGGAAGGAAGGAAGGATTTAGAGAGGAGGGAAAGGGGAGGGAGGGAGGGAGGGAACAAGCAAACGCTGCCCCAAAACTGGGGCGTTTCAAGCCATGGCTCCTCCGGCAACAGTCGCTTAAGCTGCAGTTCATCCGGTTCCCCCAGCCTTTCCAAATATTCCAGGCTGGAGCATTCACTCCCTCCGCAGTTCCTCCAGCCATTACGAGCCGTTTCTGGTTAAGTTCAAACAAATACAAGCAGATTCAAGCCGTGGCTCTTTCCGCCCCGAAAATCAGCTGATCGGGCGTTTCAAGCCGCGGCGTTTCAAAACGGCCACAATCTCCCGGCAAGACCTCCTCTGCAGTTCCTCCAGCCATTACAAAGCAACTCTGGTCAAATTCAGGCCGTTTCGGTCTAATTCAGGCAGATGCAAACAGATTCAAGCCGTGGCTCTTCCACCCGAAAATCAGCTGATCGGGCGTTTCAAGACGCGGCGTTTCAAAACGGCTACAATCTCCCGGCCAGACCTCCAGCTGCCTCACCTGACAATCGGGGAGGGGAGGGGAGGGGGGGAGGAAGGAGGAAGAAACCAGCGCACCCTTCGCCCTTTTATTGTCGCAATCGAAGAGGCAGGAGAATGCGGGGTGGGGAGGGGAGAGAGAGTAGAAATCCCTATTTTCGGAGCCGAGAAGAGAAGCGCGGCTACAGCAGTCGCTAGAGTTCCCCCCAAGGGGGCGGAGAAAGAAGAACTCTCGGAGCGTTTCTTTCGTAAATACGCGCGCAGGCACACACTCGCCCAGCCGCGCGCTTCGCCCAGCTTCTCGCGGGGAGTTTGCAAGCCCTTCGTTTCTCTTCAGGGCCGTCAGAAGGGCGAGCAAGTCTCTGCCCTGCCCTGCCCTGCCGTGGGGGTGGAGAGCCAAGCGCGCTTGACGTTCCTGGAAACGAGAAGGGCCTGCGGAGACTGACAGCAACCCGAGTGCCCAAGCGGGTCTTCTCAGCATCAGGCAAAGTAGCTCACATGCAAAACAAGCCCGGCAGAGGAGCCGGAGCAGCTCCGCTGCTGGGGGCGTGTCTCGGCCGGGCCTTGCAGGATCTGGGCCGGGCGCCTCTGCTCGCCGCTCCGGCTCCTCTGCCGGGCTTGTTTCGCATGTGATTCCGGGCCAGGTGCTTCTGAGGGCGAGCAGAGGCACCCGGGCGACCCCAGCAGCATCAGGCAAAGTAGCTCGGCCGCGCGCAAGTCCTCGGTAAGTTCTCTTTTTTTGTTGACTGGAGTATAAGCCGAAGTGGATTTTTTCAGCCCAAAAAGTGGACTGAAAAATTCGGCTTATACTCAAGTATATACGGTAAATGTAACAAAAGAGAGTGTAATCCCCCCAAACTAAAAAATCTAAAATCTATCTTTTGCCAGTTGCAAAAAATACATTTCAGATATTGTTGAAAATTACTGTCATTCAATCCCCAATAGGATCATAAAGTAATTATTATATTATACATAGCTAGCAGGCAAGGCAGGCTGGGGTATTTTGTTTTTGTTTTGTTTTGCCCCAACTTGTGACAAGCTGATGTGAGGCCATCAAACAAAATGGTTTCCTTATAGTTTTTGGCTCATTTGAGAGACTTTCATTGCTTCATTATTTCATTGCTATTAATTAAAGTACAAATAATTAGCAGCATTAAGAAAATACCTAGGTATTTTTAGGTACTGAAAGATTGTGTTCGAGGAAGAGGAGGATCTAGATCAGGGGTGTCAAACTCAATTTCATTGAGGGCCGCATCAGCATTGTGGTTGCCCTCAAGGGGCCGGGTGGGTATGGCCAGGGTGGGTGTGGCTAGAGTAGGTGTGGCCTACTGGGTGGACGTGGCCAGCTCTAAATCGTTTGCATCAAGGGTGCCTATAGGGGCCTGGGCAGGAGTGGGACAGATCTGAGGGTCTCTGGCAGGAGGAGGGTCTCTGGGCCAGGGCCAAGGCAGTGGGGGCCGTTCCCTCACTGTTTCCAGGATGGCTTTGCGGGCCACATGAAACCACTTCGCGGGCCGGATCCGGCCCCCGGGCCTTGTGTTTGACATGTCTGATCTAGATGTTAAGCTAGAAGGTGGCTAAGAACTGCCCTGATTTCCTGAGTTACTGAGGAGATGAATAAAATCAAAGTCAGCATTGAATTCTTGGTTCTAAAGAAGGAAAGCAATGATGAATGACCAGTGCTTATTCATCAGGAAGAAATCCACATCTAATGTTGTTCATAAGCTACAGCTATACCCCTTATTTGCGTAGCCATCCTTTGTCTACTGTTAAACCTAGCCATATTGAATGTCTGCATCAGATATAGTGAAGGCTCTTGGGAATATTAATCAGCAGAATTTAAGTACTAGTTTTATAATTCAACCAAATTTTATTACTTTTCTGAAAGACGCAATAGCATAGCCAAGTAGAATTCTTTCCGTAAATAATGTTGCTATCAGCAGTGTTTACAAGGTGCAGACAAAGGGACATTCATGTGTGCATGCATAGCTGTTTCTAGGCTCTTGCAGACAGCCTGTGTTAAGCTGACATTGAACAGTCCCCATCACTTTAGAATCCAGGAATTTTGAAATATTGGGAAAGGACTTTTTTTCCTTGCAAAAATTAGTTCCTGGAGTTGAGGTGGGAGGGTGGTGAGGAATGGAATAATCTTTTCTGCCTATGCATCGCTGATACATTGATACATATTAGAAGAACAACAAAGATGTTTAAGGGACTGGAGGCTAAAACATATGGTTGCAGGAATTGAATATGTCTCGTTTAATGAAAAGAAGGACTGGGGTGACATGATAGCAGCAGTGTTCCAATATCTAAGGGGCTGCCACAAGGAAGAGGGGGGTCAACCTGAACCTGAAGGCAGGACAAGAAACGTTGGATGGAAACTAATCAAGAAGAGAAGCAACCTAGAACTAGAACAAAGAAGAAATTTCCTGTCAGTGAGAACAATAAACCAATGGAATAGCTTGCCTTCAGAAGGTGTGGGTGCTCCATCACTGGAAGTTTTCAAGAAGAGTTTAGACAACCATTTGTTTATATGAACGCAAATGTACAAAAAAGCACAAACAATAGCTCTGTTGAAGATAGGTTGATTAGTCCTCGTGAGATTGGTCGCTATTTTAATTTTAATTAATTTTTAATTTTAACTGGGTTTTTATTTTTTCTCAGGGTTTCATTTAATCTTTTTAAATTTGTTTTAACTTTTGTATTGATTTTCTTTTAAATATCCTGTAAACCGCCCTGAGTCCTTCGGGAAAGGGCAGTATATAAATCTAAATAAATAAATAAATAAATTTCAGTTCATTTCAGAACTGCTCAAAGAATTATTTGGTGCCTAAATGAAGGTTTCTCTTTTAAGGCAAGGTCTTGGCATCCAGCAACTGAATAATTCTGAGTCCATATGATCCTGAATAATTCACTTACAAATCTTTGGTGTAAGAATCAGGCCTGCTACTGGGTGTGAAAGGAGTGGTGATGTAACACAATTGAAATTCTCTCAGCCTGCTTCACTACGCTTTTATGATAAAGTTCTTTTCTCATTGTCTCTCCATGATTCTCACTTGTTCAAGTGCTGCCTTCTGGACAGTCATTACAGAAGCTAGTCTGGTTTTGAAGTTTCAGATAGTAAATGCTAATAGATATAAGTTGCAGTTTCAAGTGTGCAAAATTGGAAAGCTGGTCTTCATAATGTCATAATTAATAGACAGTATTGACTGATGTAATTAAATACAAGGCTTGCTCTAAATTTGGGGGTGGTGATTGAATCCTGTATTCATAGGATGTGTGCGATCCTTGAATCCATTTTTACAACTTGCAGAGTTTTCTTCAACTGAGTACTATAGCTGGCTTCCCACCATTTTGTTTGGCCAAGAGGTCATTACTATCATACAATGAGCAAGGCCCATTCTTTAGTAGGATTCTTTATGCCAGCTGTCAGGTTGCATCTGTTCCTCTTGGATATCTGACTAGTCCCATGTCTCTTCCAAGCAGGTGAGAAGAGCAAGAGAAAAGCAGAGTATTCACCATCATTTTAACTTTCCTTTGGACACTATTATGAACTTGATTTCAGTGGGAGATTTGATAGAAAACCAGAAAACTAAGATATCTTTCTTTCAACCAGTAGTATTGGACATAACAATAATCGAACAATTAACTGTGTTTGGGGATACCTACTCTTCAGGAATGCTTAAGGATTTTTGCTCATATTTAGACTCCATATTTTTACTATATTAGGAAAGTAATTTCATTCATTTTTCTTGATCTGTACAAATATGAATATGGATGGATATATAACATCTAGTTTGTCTCTCCTTAGGATTAGAAGAGTATTTATACTCCCAAGCTACGCATATTTTTCTTCTTCTATCTTTCTAACATTGGCTGCTTGTCACTTTTTATTCCTTGTGATGGTCTTCATTTGCAGTGTTTTGATGTACATTTAAATAATAATGCAATTTAAAAAACAAAATGGGAGACAATTAGGAAGATAGTTTAAAAAATAATATTTTGGACAAGCCCAGAGGGGAAAGCCAGGGATAGCAGCAGTGAGAAGGAGAGTTATTGAGGCCATTTTTCAAGTGGCTTTAGTGTATCTGTTGCAGTATATCTGTTGCAAAGAAATATTTGGTACATAGTTATCTCTTAAGTATGCATGACAGCTGAACTATAGCTTATACCTGAGAGTTTTGCTTGCGCTTCTCATCCTTCAGTTGGCAGAATAAACCATCTTTTCTTTCCAGTTATTTTCATTAAACTAAACTGACTTGAAAATCTATATAAAGTAATTAAATTTTTGACAACTCCAGTGACATAGTTAAATGGTAAAGTGTAAATATTTTGACTTTGCCCCATTTACTCCAGCAGTTCTTACCTTTTCGAGAAGGAAATAAAATTGTTTATTTGTTTATTAAACTTGGATGCCGCCCATCTCGCCACAACTGACTCTTAAGTTAAAGAGTTAAATTAAAATATATATAAAAGAGGATATGGTTTACCTACTGCACTCATCATAATAATGTAAAACAAAGCATATGTTTTTCTTTCTGGGCAATAAACCTTAGTCTAAAAGGCATAGTGAAAATATTTTTCCCATGGTGATACAATAGAAGCAGTTCCGTCTGATTGGATAATGATGATTGGATAATGCTGGGTTCTTACAAGAAGATCCTTATAAATACACTTTCAAAAGCAGATTATTTTTTTAAAAAAAATTTGCACCGTTTATTTGAGACACTTCTGCAAAGGGTAGTCTGCCCCTCATACTCATATTCCTATTAAAATTTCACATGCACATTAAAACATTCTACATGTGTTCTACAAGCACAGAATTGTCTGTGTTAATCTCGATAATCAATTGTTGATCATCAAATTACTTAACAACCATATCAGAATAATACCTATTACTTTCCCCTTCTTTATTGCATTTGTATATGATATGGACATGTATGTTAAGTACAGCATTGCTCTATAGCAGTGTTTCCTAACTTTGGCCATCTTGGAATTCTTTTCAGTGGTCATGCTGGCTGTGGAATTCTGGGAGTTGAAGTTCACACATCTGGAAATGGCTAAGGTTGGCAACGCTGCCTTATAGTCAAGAAACCAGAAGATATTTTTTGAAAAAATATTCAATTTGCATTATTCATAAAAAGCAATAACAAGTTGTCCATTGAAACCAGGGAAAAAAGTTTTCTATCAAATAGATATACTTTTTAAATTAGGTCAGGGGTAGGCAACCTCGGCTCTTTTATGACTCATGGACTTCAACTCCCAGAATTCCTGGATCAGCATAGCTCAGGAATTCTGGGAGTTGAAGTCCATGAGTCATAAAAGAGCCGGGGTTGCCTACCCCTGAATTAGGCTAACTACATCACCTTCCCAACCTGCCACAAGGTGTACTAACCTTTCCTCATCACTGCAATCTTAATTTTAGCTGCAGTTTTTGTTAGTCCTCTTAGATTCTATAGTCCTAGATGCAGCTTTTAACTTGCCTTCTATCATATTTTTGCCTTAGGATAATTTTCTTCTTGTACTCTGGTGATTTACTTGATTGCTAAATATTTGAACATTTTAAACAAGTATAGGCAAAAAAGGTAGATAATAATTGATTTTTTAAAAAAAATTAAAAAATCAGATTTTTTTATTTAAATTGGACTTTTTAATTTTAATCATATTTATTTTAATAAAATGTTTTGGAGCAAAAATCTATCTAAATATAGTTTTCTATTTAAGATACATTAATGATTTAGTTTATTCAGCATGAAGTGGAGCTTAGTTATGTAGCATGAGGCTGTACATTCTGCAATATTTACATTTTTTGTAAACCCATTTAATTAATCCAAGCTCTGCAAGCTGAGATAACATGCACTGCATTGATGCATTCACACAATGTCACAGTAACCATGAGATAAATCATACAACAAAGTTCAGCAATATTCCTTTACCCATTGTTTTGCACATCTATGTACACTATAAACTGTACAATTGTTTGAAGAGAAATGCATCTGTACCAGGCTCTAAATGTTTTAATTAAATAAAAGAATTTGAGTAGTTCTCCAACTATGTGTGATTAACCTATTAACCTAAAATCGGTTCTGATATCGCTATTTTACTAACCCGACAGCTTATTATTCTAACTAGGAAACCTTCATTTTGTTTGCAAATAATATTAAAGGTTCTAACTACCAGCAAGAATGAGTCCTTTCATTTAAAGAGTACCTGTCATTTCAGATCCATCATGGCGGTGCCTATTAGCAGGCATTCACTCACTTGGTGCCCGCCACGTCCCTCATTTGGTTGTTCCACTGCCACATCACCAGCCGTCCCATTAAAGTGAATGGGGCTGTCGGTGAGTCAACAGCGGGTCAGAGGAGGAGCAGCTGCAGGACAGAGTTGACAGTTGCTCTTTAAAAATTATGATTTAAATCGAGTTGAATTAAATCAAGCCTTTTTTACTAGTGATTTAAATCATGATTTAAATCAAATCCACCCTGGGCAGAAACAACTCCACTTCTATGCTAATATTTAATTTTCTGTTTTAACTGGTTGTTAAATGACATCCAGTAAGTTAGAATGATTACAGATTGTTAAAGTTTGCAATTAACAGCAAATATTCTGTTCAAAGATAAGCTGCTGGTAGTCTGCTTTATATTCCAGATCTAGAACTTTGAGTTGTTTCATACCACAAGCTGTTATTTTCAATAAAATAGTTCTTATATTAGTTTAGAACAGGGTTTTTCAACCAGTGGTACGGGTACCACCTGTGGTACATTGGCACCTGGCAGGTGGTACGCGACAATCCTAGAAAAGTGGTAGCAGGGGATGGGGAATGAGCTGAACTGGTGGTAGCACTGCACAAGCCTGAGCGAGAGATGGCTGGAGCTAGGCAACTGGTGGTGCTCGGATGTTGCCATATCCTAAAAGTGGTTGAAAAGCCCTGGTTTAGAAGGTTGAAAAGCCCTGGTTTAGAAGATCCTTCACAAAGTTTTCAAGACATTATTAAATTTGTCAGGATTACATTTCTTTTTGTTACTTCATATATTTCTTTTTGCAAAAGTTTAGAACATTACAGTAACCAATTTTACATGAATGAAGTTTGACCTCTTTCTGTAGCTATATTTAAAAAATAGTTTCTCACAGCTTAATTTGGAAGTGTAGATTGTCTAATTTTTGGCATCACAGTAACAAATCTAAATGTTCCAGAAAACGGAAAGAAGAAAAAACCTGTCAGCAAAGATGAATAGTGAAAAAAGTTCATTGCTATGCCAAAGCATTAATAGCTTCTTCTTAATTGCCATTAGTCTTCCTTATCAGAAACCAAGAAACATTCATTTATCCAGGGTTCTTGTTTTTTTTCTTTATTCTTGGGAGAGGAAACAAATTATTAGTCAACATAGGCCTGTTTTGGCACTGTTAACTTTATCATATAGATATAAATATACATCTGTACATTGTATTGTATATTTTATATAAATATATACAAGATATAAATTAGACGTGCATACACATAAAGTAAATGTTGTCTTTCAACATTACATGTTACATTTTAAGATCAAATTACTCTTCTCTAGCAACATTATGCCTAATATATTTATGCAAAGTTGTAAAATAGTAAAGATTGTTCAAGATTAAGTATATTTCACTTAAAGCAATTTTTTTCTTATTCCTTTTGCTAAATGCCAATCGAATTAGCTTTGCATTGTTCCATAATCAGACAAAAATAATTCCCAGGAAAAATTTCATTTTAACTGCTGCCTTCAGATGGAGACATTTCCAACTAGCCTTTATGAGCACATCCAGCTGTGAAGTGGCAACTTACACTATCAGTCTAATGTCACTGAGTTATGTCCAGAAGGCCTTTACAAAACATCCCTGTATTTCATCCTTCAGCACCAAGTTTTTTTCAGCTCTGCTTCTTTACGCTGGGAAAATGAAAAATCAGCTTGGTTTTTAAAAATGAGACTTTACTTTAGGGTTTGGGGGCTTTATTGATGGTAGGAGCTGTGGTGGCGCAATGATTAGAAAGCAGTATTGCAGGCTAATTCACTGCCCACTGCCAGGAGTTCAATCCTCACTGGCTCAAGGTTGACTCAGCCTTCCATCCTTTCGAGGTTAGTAAAAGGAGGACCCAGATGCTGACTCTGTAAACCACTTAGAGAGGGCTGAAAAGCACTATGAAGCAGTATATAAGTCTAAGTGCTATTGCTATCTGCAGAAAATGCATCAGAGACATAAAAAATAACGTATGATCAAGAATTAAACATAATGAACTTGCACGTGACTAATATCAGATTACAGGTTGCTTTCACAATCCTTCACAGTTTAATGAAGGGGGAAATGCTTATTTTCAAAAGGGAAGTATTTAGTTATGAGAGAAAGGCTTTGTTCCTTACTTAGACCAATATTAGCAGGTGCCAAGCAATTTAAACATCAAGCAAAAATGTTCCTCTACTCCAAATTATTTGTGCAGTTAATTTATACCTAAATGCTCATATTACTCTGAACAGAGACTTTTACATTTTTACTTTCTATTTTCTTTTTCTACTATATCTTAATATATACTATTTTTACTGCTTTTGTTTTACTGGTGGATTCCAATAATTGGCTAAGTTAAAAGCATTTAAAAATAAGAATAGTTTCATTTCCTAGTATATTAAAATACAAAAGACACAGATTGTGTTAATTGCCTTTTATAGTAGGGTTAGTTCTGGTTAGTGCTTGCAAGGGATCCATCAATAATCTGCAGGATCATAAATGAGAAGTCAGTGACAAACCAGTTTCTTTTTGTTGTAAAGAAAGCTACTTGGCTGTATTCATAAAATCACCAGGAGTTAAGGTTAAGCTGGGAGAGTTTAATCTTTCAATGAAAACCAACCCTCATCAATTCAAGATTAGTTTGAGTTTATTTTAGCTTTCCAGCTATAGTTATTTCCATAACCTAGACTGGATAACATATTAACATAGTACATTAAATGTGAAGTGTACAGATTATTATTATTATTATTATTATTATTATTATTATTATTATTATTATTATTATTATTATTTATTTATTTATTTATTTATTTATTTATTAAATTTATATACCGCCCTTCTCCCGAAGGACTCAGGGCGGTGAACAGGGCATTTAAATAGAAATACAAAAATTAAAAAAAGATTAAATAATTGCCCAATTAAAACAATCACAATATAAAACCCATTAAAACCCTAACATTCCCCCATCAGGCCAGGCCAGCTTGTTCAAATAAATGGGTCTTTAGCCCGCACCGGAAGGAGCGAAGATCCGGTGCCGTCCGGATACATAAGTGGAGAAAAGTTTAAGAAAACTGCAAACTCAGAGCTGCATAAATGTAAATCTGTTTTCTCAGCCTCCTACCCCATTTTCATACTGTCAAACTTCTACCATTTTTGTTTTTCTAAAAAGGAAAGGGAGCAGATGGGCCAGAGACAGAGAAGGGGAACAGAAAACCAATAGATTTTTCCATTCAGAGAACTTTCATCCTGACTTTAACCTTGTGAACTCTCAAGCTTCCTCCTTCCGTTATATATTCAAGATGGATAGTATTTAATATTTATTTGTTATGTATATGCAGGGGTGTGGGTCTGTACATATGTTGTATATAGTATGTTTAGGTGTGTGTCACTTTGAGAGTAGGCAACTAAATTTCATTTTTGATATGTGCCGTGCCCACAGTAAAAAAATGACAATAAAGATGATCTTATCTTATCTTTATAAAAAGTTATTTTACATTCCTGCATTGCATATCCATCCTCAATATTTTAACTTTCTTTATCATTTCACTTATATTTAGTAACTCATCCACGTTTTGTCTGAGCAACAAAAACATTCTGGTTCATTATGATGAAGTGTGACAATAAGGCAGTAGCAACTATCATTAAATTTAAATTTCCAACAAAATTAATGGTTTCTAATAAATTTGTAAAATGTACTAGAGAACCACTCTAATTATCTCCTTTTTTTTCCTCCCTAACCTCACCATTACCTTAATAGCAATCTGAGGACTTGAACAGGTATCTGTTCTTCCTCTGAGCTTAAGAGGTTCATGTCTTCAGCATGCATTGTCCACTTGAACAATGAGTCATACTTCAAGATCATTCAACCAATTAGAGAAATCTTGAAGGGCAGAAAGTCCACATCTACCCAGTACACCAACTATTGCTGAGAATTTGGAGAGCTGAAGTCTATACATCTGAAAGTTGCCCAACTATCTAGCTTGATGATATCCATTCAGTCTTGTCTGACTCTTGGCGATTCTATGGGCCATGTTTCTCCACGTCTTCCAATCTTACACTACCGTATTTTCCGGCGTATAAGACGACTTTTTAACACATGAAAATCTTCTCAAAAGTCGAGGGTCGTCTTATACGCCCAGTCGCCTTATACACCAGAAAATAGTAAATCCTCGGGAGCAGAGACGTTAGTGGAAACGGACAAATCCAGCGCTCAAGAATGGCAAAAGACGGCCTCCTCATAAATAAACTGACCAGCCCAAACGAGGCTGAGGCTGCAGCTTACCGGCGTCCTAGGGCAGCAGACCCCCTCCCTTTTTTGGGAAGGGAGCGGGAGTCAAGCGCGTGCCGAGCCACCAGCGCTCGGCAAGCACGGGAGTGCGGGAAGCCAGGCGGAGGCCGACCTGACATGTTCGCGCGGAGCTGAGCTTCACCTGACCCTGGGAGTTCGACTTCAGGGCGTGGTGCCGTGGCCAGACCTACAGCAACACCCGCCTGGGAAGGCGCAGCTCGGAATTGCGACAGGCAGACCGCAGCGGAAAGCTGGCGCTGGGGCTTCAGCAACCCGGGGTCGCCCCTCCGCCCTGAAGTAGAAGGCGGCCTTTTGAAAAATAAATATTATAATATGTGCGGGGGTTTTCCCCTTTATTTCTTTTTCCCCTTTCTGTATACTCCAGTGATAACTTAAGCAAGCGAAAGGAAGAAAAACCCCGAGTTTGCATTTTCTTGGAAAACTTTAGAAAAGCACAGCAAAATGCAGGGGAGGGTAAACGGGCTTCTCGATCTCAGTGCCACGCAGGGCTCCTTCTGGTTTCTAGTTACTTGGAAACTCGGGGCTTTCTTTGAGGGAATCTCAAACTTGCGGCGCAGGGCTGAGCCCATTTCTTTCACCACCACCACCCCCCGCCCTACGCTGCCCTGTTCATTAACTAACCTACGGAAAGAACCGCCTTCTTTCAGACCTGGTGCCTTCCCAAAGTGTTGGGCCACAATGCTCATCGCTCCTGACCGAAACAGCCAGCGCATGTGGCTGAAGTAGAAGGGGGCGCCAAGGCGAGAGGAAATGAGGTTTAGGCGAGGCAGAGCAAAGCTGATCTCGAGGCTAAAAGCTCTTGATAAACCTTCACCTAATTGAGAAGCAGCCCTGACTTCCTACTTACCCGTATTTTCCGGCGTATAAGACTTTAACCCATGAAAATCATCTCAAAAGTTGGGGGTCGTCTTATACACACAGTCGTCTTATACGCCGGAAAATACGGTAGTTCTTAGAGTTGTTCTATGCTTTGGCTGGTGTCAGCTTTGATGGTGCCAGCTATCGTGTTGTTTAGTGGCCTGGTTTTCTTTTACCACTAACTTTTACAAGTATAATTGTTTTCTGCAATGAATTCCCACACATGACATGGCCAAAATATTATCTGCCATCTGCTTTAATTTTTATGTTCACATATGCAATGTACGTATATGAAAATAATTTGTGTTTTCCTCTCTGGAAAAGAGCATAATGTGGGCATTTCAGTGTCCCTCATTTCTTTCCCACAGAATTTAGTAATCAGCCAAGTGCCAAACCAAGAAATAGCAGTACAAGATTGTTAACTGCACCTGGTAACTGGATCTAACTAAACAGAAATAGTTCCATAGAGTGAAATAAGATAAGACAAACAGGATAACCAAATAAAGTCTATGAGAATAAAGTTCTACAAAGTAATTTTCCTTATTCTTTTGCTTTTTGTAATAACTCTATGTGCTTATGTTATATTGTATTTTATGAGTACCCATAATTTCTTCCACTATAAGTTCAAGATAATGCAATGTTGTTTGAAATATCTCGTATTAAATCCTCACAATAATATTTAAATAGAAAGCCCTTAAAAGTTAAATAAATGAAAACTGGCTCCATCTCAACATAGCTTTAATTGATCCTCTGTCAGAAAATATTCAGTTCTATTTTATGAATATTGGCAGACCTTATTCAAAAAACCTGAGGGTTTTTTCTGGGAAGATACCTGTGTATTATAGCAAATAACATTTTTTTATAGCTAAGACTACATATTGCAAATGTACATATCCTTGAAAAAACATTTTTCTCTCCTTACATTGTCCTTTCCAGGCAAGATGGGAAATTAGAATGGGCCAGTTATGGTGCATTAACTATAATACTTGCCCTGAAATTTCAGTCAGTTGCTATCTTCACTTTTTGAACAATTTAGTCAGTCCATAATTGAAGCTGTTATTTCTTAAATTATACCTAAATTATCTGCTGCTTTCACGTTTTTGACTGTAGTCATCCAAATTGTACACTTTCCATGGGCCTACCCAAACTTGATGATTGCCAGATACAGACAATAAAACCATCTGCTGTAGATGAGAATTCATATTTATTTTAATAACGACAATATTTTATCTGTGAAATAAACCCATCGCCAAATGTTCAGGCCCTATTTTTAAATGTTATCCTTAAGAAGCTATTTTAACAAATTGCCTCCAGTGCTTTGTAAGCAGAAAATAATTTTGAATTTTAGAATTTCAGAACATTGAGAAGATATATTTGGGTCTTATATTAAATTGATTAGAGGGACGCGGTGGCTCAGTGGGTTAGGACGCTGAGCTTGTCGATCAGAAGGTCGGCAGTTTGGCTGGTCGAATCCCGAGTGCCGCATAACAGAGTGAGTGCCTGTTACTCGCCCCAGCTTCTGCCAACCTAGCAATTCGAAAGCACATAAAAATGCAAGTAGAAAAATAGGGACCACTACGGTGGGAAGGGAACAGCGTTCCGTGCACCTTTGGCATCTAGTCATGCTGGCCACATGACCACGGTCCTCGGACAAGCGCTGGCTCTTTGGCTTTGAAATGGAGATGAGCACCGGCCCCTAGAGTTGGAAACGACTAGCACGCATGTGCGGGGGAACCTTTACCTTTACTATTAAATTTATTATTTAATCTAATACTGATTTCATTTGCGAAACTCATTGTGTTAAAATCTACTCACCCTAAATTATGAGGGACTTTCGCAATCTAGCAAGGAACTACCATTTTATGAAAAACTATATTTTGCAATAGTGATTTGTCATATGAAAACTATTTTTCCCTCAGTTGTGTGCTGGAATATACCTACATCTACATCTAGTTTTTCACTATTTATGTTTAATTTGCAATCATCCACTTAATTTTCCTGTTTGAGTACAACTCCATTGTTCTCTGACATGTTTAGATCCATACTCCTTATTTGCATTCCCTGTAAATCACTTGATTACTCCGATGTCAAAATGGTGTCTGCATACCAAAATCCACACACTTTCAAATCCCCAACCCACACACTTGTGTCATCAATAAAAGGTAAATATATATTAATCTAGCCTTTCTCAACTGAGCTTCTGTGGAACTCTCAGGTTCCAGGATAGGTCGCTGAGGGTTCTGCAAGAGATAATGAAAAAAGAAAATAATAACCATTGTTTTTGAACTTTGCTTACTGTGGAATGCTAGCTATAGATACCATTTTTCTGCAAAGATCCTCTGAAACCTAAAAATTATTTGAAATGTTCCTCCAGGATAAAATAGTTAAAGGCTACATTAATCTTTAGATACATCAAATTCCTAACGAGCATTACACATCTTTGCCTTACTCACAGTTCAATTTAGAACTATCCGCTAAAGTTTCCATTTATTCTCATGCATGTTTAACTACAGGTAGTCCTTGACTTACAACAGTTCATTTAGTGACTGTTCAAAGTTACAATGGCCACTGGGAAAAGTGACTCATGATTGTTTTTCACACTTACGACCATTGCAGCATCCCCATGGACACATGATCAAAATTCAGATGCTTCACAATTAACTTATGCCAGTTGCATTGTCTTGGGATCATGTGATCCCCTTTTGCAACCTTCTGACAAGCAAAGTCAGTGGGGAAGCCAGATTCACTTAACAACCGTGTCCCTAACTTAACGACTGCAGTGATTCCCTTAACAACTGTGGCAAGAAAGGTTGTAAAATGGGGCAAAACTCAGTTATCACTTAGCAACAGCTCAATTGTGGTTGCATGACGAGGATTATGTGTACCAGTATATATTTGTTTTACCAGGATTCAACAACCAATCTTCAACCTCATATTTGCACAGAACATTCTGTTCAAGTCTATTATCCTAAATCAGCACATGTATTAATCCATCTTCATTTTATTCATTTCTCAACAATTTGCTGAAGAGTAACAAATTGCATTAAAAGACATAAACTTTCGAGATCTACAGCTCACTTCACCAGATGCATGAAGTGGCTGAACCAGTAGGAGATTTAAATTGGTGTGAACAGCGGGTTAGGATGCTGAGCTTGTCGATCAGAAGGTCGGCAGTTTGGCGGGTCGAATCCCGAGTGCTGCGTAACAGAGTGAGCGCCTGTTACTCGTCCCAGCTTCTGCCAACCTAGCAGTTCGAAAGCATGTAAAAATGCAAGTAGAAAAATAGGGACCACTACGGTGGGAAGGTAACAGCGTTCCGTGCGCCTTTGGCGTCTAGTCATGCCGGCCACATGAACACGGAGACGTCCTCGGACAAGCGCTAGCTCTTTGGCTTTCAAACGGAGATGAGCACCGTCCCCTAGAGTCAGAAACGACTAGCACGCATGTGCAGGGGAACCTTTACCTTTACCTTTAAGAGGACAGAAGAGAGAGAAAGACAAAGTGTTTCTGCAAAGCAGGATATAAGTACCCTATCAATTAACAGTTCTAATGTATGTTTAAAAATGTTTTTTTTTAGTTGACCTGGAACCATTTGGTATATGTGTGTTTCTTCAGCACTCTCTAACTTAATTTTGCTGGTAGAAGTTTCTTTGTTCCAAAATAGCTGCTTTGCATTGTGTAATAATTGATTTCCTGGGAGCTGAAGTACTTGTTTTGAATCCTGAGGTGAAATGTGTATCCATTAATTCTTTCTGCATAGTCTGGTCCATTAACTATGTTAGCCAATTGCCACAACTGCTGTTTTGCCAAGAGCATGTTCATGTTATTCTGTGCAAGGTAGGATCGCTGAATTATAGATTACCTTGCAAGCCAACCAACATTCTGTTGTCAGCATCCCGTCAAATAGGAGATATATACAGTATACTACTACTCAGGATAAACTGATCTATGTGATAAGAAACTTCTATTTTCTTATTAAACTTACTGTAATGGAATACAGCAGATTCCTAGGCAGGAGGGAGCACATTCCCGGGGGGGGGGGTGAGGCAAGGGGGAGGTGAGACAAGAGGCAACATAGTCCTGAGCTGGATTGTGGGAAGAGGGATTCAGGATAGCCATTCTCTAGAATCTCCCAGCATATAGCCGTCAAGCGAGGCCAGTAAAGGTTTTATTTGACAAGATTCTGCCTATACCATGGGTAGGCAACCTCGGCTCTTTTATAATCGTGGACTTCAACTCCCAGAATTCCTGAGCCAGCATAGCTGAATCAGGAATTCTGGGAGTTGAAGTCCACGAGTCATAAAAGAGCCGAGGTTGCCTACCCCTGGTCTATACGGTATATTCAATTAAAGAACTGGACTTTGGTTAGATTGCGTCAAATCATTCTTGAGTTAGGTCTGACACTTACTAAAGTAATGAATATATATTATAGATTAGAAATGTAAGTTAATGTTTTATCAAAATAAAATGTCCTTTTATCACTTTGGTAGACTCAGAATCGCATGAAACTGATGGCAGATAATTATGAAGATGATAATCTGAAATCATCTCATTTCAATCAAACTAATCATAAGCCCTCCCCAGACCAGGTAAGTTAATTGTTGTTCCTTTTTTTAACACTAATCTGTCACTACTGAAATATGTCCATTTTTTAATTGTATCTAAGACCAGTATCAGTTCTTTTGAAATAGAATCAAAGAACCTGTTTGTTGTAATTATACGATGAGTTTCCTTTTCTTTTATAAAATTGTAAAATATAAAAATATAAAACTAAGCAAATCATTAGATTTCACTGTTTCAGAACTCTTCTTGGTATTCTATTGGTGGGCCTATTGTTCTTATTATAATAGAGTTTATCTTTATTATGATTGCTGACAAATTATATGATTAAATAAATAGCTAAAGTAATTAGTGTCTACTTCAAATAAAAGAAAATATAAAATTGTACTAGCTCATTGAGGTAATCAGAATGTAATCTTACAGACAGAATAACAAATTTGTACCATATTCAAGGAAATTAAACTCTAGTGGCCTGATAAAAGTAATTGTAGGTAAAGTAAATCAGAATTACCTAGATACTGCATCAAATCTTATCATTATATGTGAGGACTATTTGAAATGACCACTTCCTTTGGAAATATACATGCTTGAATAAGATCTGTGATTTACTGCTTATCCTAAAGGAGAGATTGGCTGTCTTCCCCATGGCAAAATCTCAGTTTTTACACTAAATGATTATAGGCTCCTATCTTACAAGTTTAGTAAATCTTGACGTAAAAGAAATTAATTTATCATTTCTGATGCATGGTCTAGCTTTCTATGTTGCTCACTAAACTAAAACATGATTTGGATGATATCAAATGGCTTAGCAAACACAATAGCTAATGCAAGAGAACTTTCTAACTGGAAAAACATTAGCAGTAATATAAGATGGCCAGCTTACCGAAAATATTAATACTGGCTTAAAGAAAACTAAGAACTCATGGATTTTTCCACTATAGTTCTCAATGGCCTGGGGAGATTAAAGATGTTTTAGCCATTCTAGTTGATAAAATTATACTATAATCACATTTAGATTATCATGAATAAGTAAATTATCCAAACATGCAATGATTCAGAACAGTAGAATAGAAAAGTATGCCAAAATAGTGCTCCCTTTCCTATTACATTATTAATTTGAATTATTTAAATACTAACCAGATCTTTATTTCATTCCCATGCTTCTCTGGTGCTTTCCCCCCCTTGTCTTCTCTCAACCAATAGGATGAGGAGGAGGGTATTTGGGCATAGCCAATCAGATGCTCTTAGTTCAGCCATTTTGTTCAGAACGGTGAGAATTGGCTTTATTTACCAGTAGAAAAATATCCAATGATCACTCTTGCATCTTGCTTCTGTGTGATTATGTGGTTTAAGTGTCTTCCCTTTTCCCTTTAGATGTGGTCTTTGCATGTAGAAGTTATTCCTGCTTTTTGTTGTAGCTTTATTGTTTTGTAATTTATGTTAGCTTTTAATTGTTTTGTGAGAATACTCTCCCAAAGCATGTGATTGGATTTACAGCAAAGCAATAGCATGATTCATAAAGGAACAAATGTTTCCATTATAATTTAACAGCACAATTTGAACATGGTTTCTAATATTTATGTTTAGAAAACTTTTGTAACAAAGTTGTATGTTCCATCTTTTATTCTTAAATTACACATAAATAAAAATATTTTAATTCCACTGCTTATATATGAGCAAAATGAACTATGCTGTTGGCATTGCTGCAAGTTTATAAGGTGTATCCCAATTATGTAAAAGTTCATTATAATAAAATTAGATTGGAAGATTAATAATAATACACCAGATTCTGTGCACACATTTTGATTTACTAAATCTATTTATTGTTACCCTAATCCAGACGTGTGAGGTTAACTTTTAGTAAGACAATCTGAGAATTAAATAAGTAGTCCCCTTCATACAGAAAATTGTTTAATTCAAGCTTCATTGTGATCTCATAGTGTTTGAAGTTGCTTTTTTGTCATGTCTCTGTATGTTTAAATGGTTTGTAATAATAAATGAACTATATTGCTGAAGAATGCCAATGAACAGGAAGAGATAAGGTAAGTTAATTAGTTCAGACACATTTTATTGTAAAAATAAGTAGCAGGCAGGGTTTCATGAATAATGAGAAAAGTGTCTTATTATTGCATTAGAAATCAAATTCAACATATAGAGAGCTCATTTTGTTGGGAAAAGTTCATGTAAGTATATTCATAGTTGTATTTCTTTCTCCATTTGTGATAATATAGTGTTACCAGAGAGAAAGCAGTGGGACATTTTATAACTTTAAGATTTATTAAGCTGTGTTATGGAATAAATGATACAGTTGAAATAATAATATTTGAATCCAAATGGTAGAACAATAGGATGTAGGAATATGAAAGTGAGATGAACAAGAAAGATTGATTGGTTGGTTGATTGATTGATTGATTGTCCACTCTACACAAATGCTTTCTTGGTTCACTTGCCCATGAACATTTATTACAACAAAATAAATTATCAGCAGCTGATATAGGTTAATATTATCAGATAAAACAGTAAATAATAGTAAAAAGAATAACAGTGTCAAAACATCATCATTAGATGCATTTTAGAGATAGTGCTAAAATTAAATACTGAATGCTTGATCATAAAAATAGATTTCTCTTAAAATTAGCCAGTAAGTCTGCACCTTAGTAAAGAAAGAATTTCCATTGTTGGTACTACCACTGAAAAAAACCCTGTCCCTAGTTATTCCTAACCAAGTTTTTTTCCTGGCAGTTTTTTTTCGTAGAGCAGTATTCAGGCTGGGGAATTCTGAGAGTGGAAGTCCACACACTTCATTCAGTGGCTGAGGTTGAGAAATACTTCCATACAGGATGAACAGAAGTCTAAGTTAGTAACAAATGGGAAAGTCATTTCTTTAAGTGAATAGGGCCCAGGCTATAGTAGCTATGTAAAACACATCCTTGTGTCTGTAAAGTGCTTTACATATCCCTAGGTAAGGAACATTCTAATAATTTTTTCAGGAGGGAATCAAAACATGGATCACAGATGCCAAAGTGAAGTTGTAAATCAATACTCCTTTCCCCTTCATTGAGAGGATGGGTTGGTTGGTTAGTTGGTTGGTTGGTTTAAAAGAGTGGAAGTCACAGGGACAGATATATCAAAGAAGAAGAAGGAAGTTAAAGATAAAGTTGTTTATCTGAGGTTGCATTTACCTATTTTTAAGAACTGCTAAGGACCAGATGATTTTTACTATGTCCTGATGTGTAAAACCTTAGAGGGTGTACTTTCTTTCTCACATGACTGTAGTTTAAAATCTAAATAATGAGATTACCATAAAAATTATCCTTTGCTTGTGTACAAAAGCCACATCTGTTATCTCCTCATTCTTTTGTTCGACTCTTGAAATTACTGGTTCAAAAGAATATTTGGTAATAACTTTAAGAGAAATCAATTCTCTTACTGCTTAACTGCTTAAATTCATCAGGATTTAACAGCAGTATATTGTATGTCATTTTTTGTATCTTTACTCTAGAATTTGTTATATAGGGTTTATAAAATATTTTTCTTTTACAAAAAGAAAACACCTTATCTGTTGTATCTTAGAAGACCTGATATCTAGGTCCTATGGTTTCCTACAAGCCATGTAAAATCACATTATCACTATTTGTGATTTCTTTTTTCTACCTGTGGCCTATAATAGTATTAATGTACTGCCAGTTTCCCAAATGTTTTAAGAAAAGAATAAACTGACACATAAAAACAGCACTTCATGCTGCCAGTAAGTGAAGAGAAGCAGAGAATCAAAGAATCCACATTTAGGTAGAGGAGAAAGGCAAGCAGGTAGGAGAGGAATGAGGTGGGGATGACAAAGGAGGTTACTGGTGAAACAATCCTTGTAGTAGGATGTAGAAGCTGGTTATGAGAAGGTTACAACTGGAATGATAATTTATGAAAGTAAGGATAAATTCTTACCTTGGCAATTTGAGTGGATGAGAAAATTAAACAAAATTGTCACCATAGTGGTGATTTGACTAGTTGATATGGTTTGTAGAGATTTAAGAACTTGCCATGCCTATCGAAATCATGGGAATATGAAACTTCTACCAAGAGCCCTAATCTAATTAGGAGTGTGGGACTCAGATTCTAGTCCTCCTTTACACATGGAAGCCAACTGAGTGGGCAAGTTACCTCTTCTCAGCCCTCATCAACATCGGATTGTATGACAGACCAGTGAACAAAACACATAACATCATACATAGACTTGAGAGCTTTGTGGTAAGAACGAGGCAAGCACAGTGCAAAAACGAACATATCCTGCAACCATGTGAGACCAATGCTAAGAACAATCCCATAAGATACATTAATGGAGGTAATAAATTTCATTACTTAGCACAGCTGAAATTCTTGTCAGCACTGAAATTTAAAAACACGTAACTAAACAATACCTTGTAATAGTCAGTTTCTACAAATTGCTTTGAACCAGGCTTAGGAAATTCAGCAGCAAGGCATATTCAAAAACATTTAAAAACAGACAAATGAAGAAATGCTGCTAGGGCAGAATCATATATATTTTTTAATTAAGAAAGCCTATTGAAAAATATTCCTGTGTCTTGGGAAAGGCTCCCTCCTTGACGGTGCTCTAGAAAGCATGTCGATGGTGCAAGGACTGGTGATCTGGTCCATCAGCCCTGTCTATTTGGCAGGTGCTTTTGTATCCTCTCAAGATAAGCTCTGCCACTGTGGGAAGTGGTGCAGCTCTTGCTAAGTGGCCAGCTCAAATTAGATGTGGGAGAAGGCTAGAGATAAGACACACTTACTGATGAGGCAAATGAGTCTCAAGCGAAAATAAGCAAACTCTTCAGAGAGCTCTGCCAGACTCCAAGCCACCAGAGTCAGCATTTCAAAAGTAAACTATAACATCAACTTAGGAGGCTTCCCACAAGTGATAAAGATAACTGACGATAACAAAAACAATTCCTTTTAATTATTAATATTGCCTCCTCTCCATCTGCAAAGGCAAAAGTGAAAGGTGCAGAAAGTATTTAGACAAAAAGTTCCGCTTTCAGCTGTGTGGTAGTGTACTTTTAACATAGTTTAGCTCTCAACGAGAAAACACTCCATGGGAGGAAGATCATGTCAATCGTCTCAATAAAAACATATTTGTTTTCCTCATTTTAATTAGTGAAGACCTATTCAAACGCTCCCTCTTGTTTTAAATTTTCTTCGATAACATAGACTATTGATATTTTCCATCTAGGTTCCTTGTGTTATTCCATGCTGCCTCTTTATGCTGCGCTAAAATGTTAATCCCAATGTTGTACTATAAACAGGGTTTCTACTGGAGAAAAGATTTTGACACCACTAATCTAAAGCTTTCAGCTCCTCCTATTGCATGGCCATTAATCCATTCACAGAGTGTTGGAAACATAGCAAAGGAGCCAGAACAATTGTGTGTTCATCGACACTGTTGAAAGTAATACCAGCACCTGTTTCTGTTGACTGAGAGATTATCACCCTTCTACATTCATTATTAGGGTTAAAGGGTATGGTTGGAAAGATACCTTAGGCCCGCTGACAAGCAGCAGGTGCAGCCACAATTCTGCTTGCAGTGAACATTTAGGCAGCCAGAAGTTTGCCATTGGTAGTCTTTGCTGGAGCTCTGTAAATCCTTTGTCAGAAATTTCATTTCATACTTCCTCATGTTTCATTGGTAATGATCAAAAGAAATGTGGCTCCTTGCGTTTTTCAAAACATTTAAAAACGGTATTCTAAGGTACAGTGGTTTTGGGGTGGAGGGATTGTGTGAAATGTTAAGTTTCCTGAAAGTACTTTTTTAGTTAAACAAAAGTTGACTGCAAGTCTTCTGAGACTGTCTCTGCATATACCCCTTCCTTGCCCAGTAGTTGGTAGATTTCTTTCAGCTTTCCTCCAGTTTCTAAAGTTCATTAAACATTCGCTTCATTTCTGTTTCAGGCTATGATTGAATTATTTTCTGTTATTTTAGGTAATTCAGCCTCTTTTAGACCTTGATCAGAATCGTAGCAAGTTGAAGTTATATATTGGACATTTGACAGCCCTGTGCCATGACCGCGACCCTCTGATTCTCCGTGGACTCACTCCTCCCACCTCGTACCACCTGGATGATGATCGTGCAGCTTGGGAGAAGGAGCTGCAGAAGATGACTCTGGAGCAGGTCAGAATCTGATGTTTTCATTGGGGTGTTTAAACTGGGAGCGTGACTTGACAGTTCCTTGGAAACTGTGATGAGTGTTAGGTCTGAAATTGTTTTCTTTTCTAAATAGAAGTGTCCGGTTTTTTCACTTCAGGGTATAAGGGTACTTCAAGGTGTAGGTACTGCTATTCTTAAATAATATGAATTCAGAAATATATTGTCAACGCAGGATTCGAGGTCAGAATTCCATGTTTCCATCAGCAGAATGGATAGAAAACCCCCCAAATTCAGTACTGTCAGCTTAACCCATATTAGAATAAGTAAAATAATATCTATTAAAGAGAAAAAAATGTGATGACGTTTTATCCAGAGTGTAAAATTACTTCACTACACAACTTCCAAGAAATCCTAGCTGATCTATGTCACGTTGCCCTAGACATGCCGAAAGACCCAATTAATTTTTCCCCAGGCCTGCCCTAATTACAATTAACTGCAGTTTATGGAAAGTAAGATAGCTTAAAAGCCCAAGACTCGTTCATGTATTACTGTTCTGAGCTATTAATCATTATATCAAGACAAGGCTAAAGTATACCCTTTTTAATAAAATGGGTTCCAAACATTTCTGGTGCTTAAAGTATAAATGAGAAAATCTGCCCTTCAATTAACCTGAAATAGAATCTTGAGTGTATTTGTATTCAGTGTATATAAAAGGGATTTGAAAGTGTTCTGGAAATATGCTACTGCTGTATTTCAGCAAAAAAATAATAATATTCTCTTTATAAATCTGAAATATCCTAGTTAGTCAAACTGAAAATTACAACGAATCCGTATTTTTCTTCCTGTTTTTGTAATCTAGAAATTCAATAACATTTTTCTTATTCTGAATATGAAAAGCTTTGCTTTCATGTTCAAAATGTCATGAACTTAAAATAGGATAAAACACAATATATATCAAGAGGTTGACAGATAAGTATTAAATCTGGAGTCTTTCATTGAAAAATTATTGTATGGCAAAAATAATTTTGCAAGAATAAACCACTTGTTTGGATTTTGAAGAATGGTTATGGATCCTAAACTAGATGTGCACATTTATTTGCTGATATAAGCTTTATGCTTCAGTTATATTTCTTCAATCTGCTAGATAACTAATGATGTGGAAAGTCTGTTTCTTTTACTTATTGCAACAAAGCTTCTGATATGGCTTGATATCTTTTCAGAGTATATATGTTTCTTGCATGCATTTATGTATTGCATTTCTATCCCACCTTTCTTTGTACAGCTCAAGACAGCATTACATAATGCTTCTGCTTCCTATTTTCCCCAGGACCATAATCCTCTGGGATGTATTGGGTGAAAGAGAAGGACTAGCCCCAAGTCACCCAACTATCTTTCCATGACCATCTTCCATTTTCTAGTCTAGCACCTTAACCAATACATTAAACTAAAGAACTGCTTGTTTCTGTATCATGTTTATTTGAATATACATATATCACCATGTAGTATATTTGCATTCTTAGAAACAAGTTTTTGACTTCCAAGCACTTAATTGTATTGAATCTTTCTTTTACCATATTATATACCTAATGCTGCTGGATTTTTTATTATTATCTGTTTCTATCCTGAATAACTTTCTCTTCATGCTTTAGCATGGCTGAGTTTATAACTGAATTTAAATCCTTTTCTTTGTTAAACAGATCTTTTGCCATCTTGTGCCTCAAACTTGAGCCTCTGTATCATTCTTGATTTAAGTTTTTTTTATTTTTCCTCCTTAAATTTATCAGTCTGATTTTTATAGGAGTTGCTATGATCAGAATAAACATCACCTTATCAGAATTCATTTTGTATACTTTAGTGAAATGAAGTTTTATGCTTTGTAGCTATTACACTAAACTAATAGAAAAAAGCACAGATTTGGTATTAGAAAACTTTTATAATTTTAAAATTAATAATCACAACAATAACAAAAATGGGGGGGGCAAAATGTTACCCTTTTCACCAGAAAAATTCTAAAAATATGTATTTACCCAGAAAAATATCTTTTCTTTTTTTCCAAATTTTGACAAAATCTACAATTCTGTGTCAAAACCTTGACAATATAAGTAATAAGAATATACACATGTATTAATACTAGAGGAAAAAGAGATATCTAAAGAATCCAAAACTGGGAATGCAGTCTCTTGCATAGAGTAAATTTCAGATACATATCTGTTTTCACTTTTATTACAAATAAAGCATGCTGTGGCCAGAAAGGTTTATTCCCATAATGTATATATCCATAGTTGGTTCCTTATTAAAATCCACCCTTTCTCAAGTAATGTCAGCTGCTACTACCTTAGAATTCATGAAATAATACTTCTTCCTGACCTCTAGATAACTGTATTCTTCAGTTACTTGAATAAATCAAAACATCTGTTAGTAACATAAAGCAGAACATTTAAGCATATAGATAATCATTTTCTAATCCCTATACAAATATGTAACAGATAAAGACATAGGAATCATATTATTCCAAATCAGGACTCTGTTACACCTTTTAAATCATATTTGATTTCTATACCAGGAGCGTAGTTCCATTTTGCTTACTTTCTTATATTGAACATTAATGCATAGACAGTGAAGTCTGAGAATGTAATGATCCAGTGTTCTAATTTTTTCATTAGTAGGCCTCATTAAAACACCCCTCCTTCCTTCTTAATGTGTCTATATTTATCTGAAATCTACATGTCAGGGCTCGGTGTCTCCAAGAGTCCAAAGCCCTCTTAATCAAGCTTGGCCACAATCAAGTTTGAACAAAAACGTTTTTAGCAGTTCCTCTGACATGCAACTCATCTTGTGCCAGCAGTCCACCCAGAAAATTCAAACCATGTTCCCAGAAACCAAATATCTCCAGAAACCAAATATCTCCAGTCAACACCATTTGGCTAGCCCGTCGTTCACTTGCATTATGTTTCAGCCATAGTAGTAATGATCTGATGCCAGACAGTGGGTTGTACTGATGGAATTTGTTTTGTTCTTTTATTAATTTTATATGTTTATAATTTGCTGTCAGTCCATTGGAGGTTAGTAGTCTTATGAATATGGTAAATTATTACATTAAAAGCCAACCTGCAATATCAGTAATATCTCAATTTCTCTATTTTGCTCCAAAAACTCAAATGACCAAGGCTGTTTTTGTGCTAAATTTAGGTTTGAATCCAAACTGTCTAATCACCTTTTTCTACCAGTTCCTGAGAATCTTCACTGGAAATGCCGTATTTTCATTAGCCATAATTTAAAATTGGTCAAAAACATAGATTTCTTTGCATAAAATATTATGGTTTCTCCATGTTGCTTGGCTTTAATTTTACCAGTCTGGGCAATTTTTCAATATAGGCTACAAAAATATTTATGAATAAATGTTATACCATAATAAGATTAACTATTTAGAAATATATTTTTGACTGACATGTAAATACTTCATACTTCTTAACACTGTTTTAAGAATCAGATTGGTACAAAAACAATATTTACTGAGGATTTAAAAATCAGTAGAAAATACACAGAAGCTGCCTTTTACAATTTGTAAGTAAACGAGAAGTTAAATCAATTTTGGATTCAAGAATTTTCTGTGATGGCACCTCCACTTCCCTACATTTAAGACTTGTAAGTTTATCTTAGGTTTCCAAAGACTTATTGAGGCCTGATAAGCATTCAGCCTAACTGATGCATCTCTCCACCTCAAGTTCTGAAGTCACAGCTTGCCTATTAGGTTTCAAAGAAGAAAATGTGTAAGAAATTAAGTTCAGAGAAGTGGACAGAGGTCTCAGTTGAGGTGTGCATGAAATGACGGTAGTAAAAAAAATGGGTTTGGTGGGTACAAATTCAAATTCCATCAAAATACATGGAGAAACACCCTGAATTTTTGGGCCACTTTACTATAATTTTTAAGACATAAAAAGTGATGTTTTGTGCAGTACATGTGTGACAACAATCTTTCGGTCCCTGGGAATGAATTGTCTTAAAATTATTCTTTAAATTTGGAGCATAGATAACATATTCAAGGTATTTGGTTGAAAGACCACCAGGCGTAAAGAAGCCATCAATAAACCTTTTTTATTGTTATACTGATGCTGTTTGCCAAGAAAACACCAACCATGTATCTGTTAAAATAGTCATCAATAGCCAAACATGTCTGGATAACGTTAACGTAAGAAAAAATATCTCTGGCAAGTAATAATTATTTCAGAACTTCAAATGGTTCTTGCATGGTGCGATCTCAGTTCAAGACAGCCTCTGCCTTTTAGACAGAACAGTGGGGTACAAGGAGCTCAAATCTCTTAATCTATTTTGGGCTTTAAAATGTTCTGCAAATTTTTGTACAGGTAGTCCTCGATTTGCAACCACAATTAAGCCCAAATTTGTTGTTGCTAAGCAAAACAGTTAAGTGAGTTTTGCCCCATTTTATTAAATTAGCAATATGGTTGCTAAGCGAATCTGGCTTCCCCATTGACTTTGCTTGTCGGAAGGTCGCAAAAAGTGAACACATGACCCCAGGACACTGTAACTGTCATAAATATGAGTCAGTTGCCAAGGGTCTGGATTTTGATCACATGACTGTGGGGATGTCGCAACGGTCATAAGTCATTTTTTTCAGTGACATTGTAACTTTGAACAGTCACTAGACAAACTGTAGTAAGTCGAGGATTACCTGTATCTAATGGATCGAGGAGCTGCAGCTGATTTCAGTATATAGTCAGAGTATATGATTGCCTCCAAATAACATGGGAACAGCCCTTTTATTTTTTATCAACCCTTCGAGGGAAAACTGAATCTTGATTTGGCCGTTTAATGAACCCGAGTGAGTGCAGGGACTGAAAGTTTTTTTCTTCTTCTCTTTTTTCTTTTTTTGCAGCTTCATGACGAGCTGGAAAAGGCCGAGAAGGATAGCGCAGAGCTACAAGAGTTTGCAAATGCCATTCTCCAGCAGATAGCCGATCACTGCCCAGACATCCTGGAGCAAGTTGTCAATGCACTTGAGGAATCATCTTGACTGAAGCCAGCACTACTTCTCCACAGCAGCCTGCCACAGGGTCAGGCCCTCCCAGCACAAGGAGTCATGAGAATAATAAAGCCTATGAAGAGGGGAGGAGGGACCTTTTTATAAACAAATGGACATAAACTGGTAATTCCTCCAGTCGATAATGCCTGCATTCATCTTCTTACTGCCTTTCTCCGTTGGAATATATGCCGCACAGTTACTTTCCCATTGGCTCTGGGATGTATCTGCTCTGAAATTTGCCAAGACTAGGAAGTGTGACGAGGCACTTGCCTTTACTTTACTTTACAAATAATGAAAATCTTTGGCCTGTGTGGGGAATTCGATGCCCTCTAAATAGTGTCTTATAATTGGCCAACATCCATTTAGCTAGATTTGCTGCTTATGTCTCTAAAGGACTTTTGATCCTAAAGGAGAGGTGGGAAGTGTCCCATATTCTTAGTGATCCATTCATTAAATAAGCATGGGATCCGTTCTAGTGTTTTCCTTATTGTTCTGCTTGTTGTAAGCCTCACTTTTGTTTACCAAATGAGCTCTGAAATCTGGCGGCTGTTTTCTTAAGCTCATCTTCTTGGTATTTTAGTCAATTTTACTATAACACTATTGTTGCGTTTTTGGCTGAACGGTGCCCTTTCCCCCACCACCACTTCTCTCATTTTATCTGTATAAATTCTTTGTGAGTGTTTCATCATATCCACGGTGGTATCTTCCAGAGTTTCCATCCATGACTGAGAATTCAGCACAGCTTCTCTACATAGTATTAGGTTAACATGTTACAGTTCACAGCCTAATTCGGAATCTGAACATTCATTTGAATTGTATTTTTTTTTAATCCCATTTATATCCCGCCCTTCTCCGAAGACTCAGGGCGGCTTACAATCTAAGCACAAATCAATGTGCTTAGCAATATTAATAATGAAAATACATTTTGGCTATGGGCGTTGCTAGTTCTATGCATAATTTATTCTTAAAACATTCACTGGAACAACAAACTTTGCTTTTGCTATATTCCTACGTTCATTAAACTAATTTTATTTCAGGTTTCAGGGTCACGAGGAGCATAAATATGCTCCTTTTTTGACAAAGAATGCAATGTCTCCAATATAGCCTCACTCTTAAAAGATATTTTTTTTCTTCCTTTCTGGATGCTGTATTTCATCCTTCATCACTAACATCCCCTTTCCCCTGCTGCCTGCCTCATCTCTACCCAGCACATGCCTATGTTCAGATCCGGAAAGCCAGCTCACATGATGTCATGCACACAATTTTGAAAGAATGCAGCAGGGCAAATTAGGTGTTCTTGTTGTCTTGGAGACGATTCAGAAAATGGACTGGGCATAAATAAGCTTGGTTTTGAATTATAAACAGTCTTTCTTCTTTTAGGTTTGCTAATGAAGGGTTCATATTGCTCTTAGTTAGCACCTCCATGGTTTGAGAGATCTGTAATGATAGCTTTAAAGCAATGAGAGCCTCTAGTTAATGCTTTTTGACATAAAAGAGAAGACACTTGAATGATCTTAAGTTGGCAGTTGCCTTTACCGGAAGGCATATAGACAGCTACTATACATACTATTCACCCGTGTCTCATACCAAAGCCACACCCTTGGCTCTATTGTTTGAATGGCATATTTTGGTAGGACCTGCTGCTTTGAAATCTTCCTGTCAGTTTTCCTCCTTTGTCCCTAATTACTCACTGTAGGAATTTAATGCCGCCTGTAAAACCATCTCAGCCTTCAGGCCTAACATTTTCCACCAGTGCTTATCCTATTGAGTTATATGGTTGGATCTTTAGCTGCCCTTGTTCCCTGTTGTAAAATAATCCATTCTCTGTAGGAAAAGCTCTGGAATCTCCTTATCTCTGGTTGAAATTACTTCTGCTTGTAAACTCAACTGAGATTCTCCTTGATAGCTTTTTGTTTAGTTTTGTTTGAAGGGGGAATTTTTCAAAAAAAAATGGGGAAGATCGTTTGTGGTTGTTCCTACATTCTCATGTGCTTATTGCCTTGTTTATGCTAATGCTTCTTGAGCATTTAACTCTTCCCTCACATGTGGCTATACTAATGCAAAACAGGATGTGTTACAAAAAATACTATATTCCCAGAACTACTTAAAGGCCCCACTGCAATGAAATGGTGATAAAAACTATTATTTGCATTTCATTCACCACATTCTGAGGGGGAGCAGAAATTTGTTAAATTACTCTTATTAGTATAGCAGACGTTGAATCCTTGCCATTCTAACCATAGATCTGGACTGGAGCTCCTGTGTAACTCTTCTTTTCCTTCTTGTATAATTTTTTTTTACCCTCTATTGTGGATTCTCTTGCATTTTAAGGATGGATCTAAGCTTTCAATAAAAATTTTGGGGAGAGAAAATGCACAAACAAGTTCTTATATGCAAACATTGATCTAACAGCACTAAAATATCCAGGTAGTCTTGATGCCATTTGGAAAGAGGTCCTATCTTTCTTCATTTTTCTAGGAACTATGGGCCCTAAATACAAGGTGTTGGCCATGAGTTTATAGAACAATCATCCTATTCTGGTTGGTTATGTCATCTGGGACTTCTGGACACTCTAATCCCAACTTCTCTGGAGATTGTAAGGTTAGGAGTAATTCTGGAAGAGCAAGAGCTTCTTATTTCCTTTTGACCATAAAATAGAAGTTGGTTAACAATCTTGTAGATTTAACCAACATTGGCTCCATTGCATGACAAAATGAAATGCTCAGACCTATGTCTTGCAATCTGATTTTTCATTGAACAGTCACAGCTTTCCTTAGTTTAGATATCTGCTACAAATAAGACCAAGCTTTTGTGTCCAGAAAATATACCCCAAGAAATTTTTCTGGAAAAGCATTCTTTTTTTTTAATGTGCCTTGTTGCTCACTTCAGTTTTACATGAATTTTATTTAGATTAGCCATGTTAATATATTTTGTTGGGTAACAAGGCTTGTCTGTTTTGAGAATGTTTTCCTTTTAAGCTCTGAAAAGCTGGTTTTCAGTTAATAAAATGTGCTCATGATCTTCAAAAATGCTACACAGAGAGAATTTGGCATTTGTTATTAAATTGGTACAATTAAGACCTTGAAAGATTAAGGTAATTTCTTGTGCCAGCTTCATTGGATTGTTTAATGATCCAGATTCTCACTCTAATTTCATCAAAACCAGGTTTCAAACATTTTTTAAAAGGAAAAGAGAACTTCAGCTTCAGAATCATGCAGTTATAAAGAAAACAGGAGACATGTCAATGTAAAACACCTTTCTTTTTAATGATTTGTTACAATCACTACTTTTGGCCCTTGGTTTTTGTATAGAAATGCCAAGTACTATCTGAAAACTTCCAAAGACTTGCAATAGCTAAGAAACAAAGAGTACAGCAAATAGATGTACCATTAAATACCATTTTTTTAATGTGGGGGAGGGTTAAAGATCGCTGGGAATATATACACGTCCATGTTCATCTGTAGTACGGTATTAAACATTTGTTTCTTCTATCAATCAATCCTAGTATTCTGTCAGGAAAATTTCTGTATCTGAACATAAGATAAACTTCTAATATGAGTAGATCGCCATAGCATAGAATCCTGGAGTGACCTTATCAAATGGAAATAGGATACATTTTCCTCACAGTTGTTGGAAACCGATAGGTACTACTGCAGCAATAGAAGTGAAAGGATAGACTTCTGCATATTTAATACATTATCCTTTGGAAAAGGTGACAGAGCAGAGAAATCAGGCAGTGGGTGGTTGGGGGCTGCCAAAGTTACCAAGACAAACTCTTCTCTTGCCAAACACTCAAGTCTTTATCAGTGCAACCGGTGCTGCTTTTGTAATAAACGTTTTTTACTTTTTTCCATTTATAAAGGAAGCTGTTACCTTCTGAACAAAATGGCTGTCTTGTCGACATTTTTTTAAAAAAGAGAATAAAAGCATTTCTGAACTTTTTAGTGTCAAAGCATAAACATAAGAATACTGATTTTTTTTTCCAGTGCGTGTGGTGAGTGCTGTAACCCTGTCATCATTGGTATTCTTGAATCTTTCAGGGTCTTTTTTTAAAAAATTTTATTTTTTCTGTTTTGTTCTCTGCTTGTCAATTTACTGTCTGTGTGGTCCTTTGGCTGGGACAGCTACTGACTGTGTGTCTATTGTCCGATTTTAAATAAAAAAGGTAGCGTAGAAATTGAAAAGTTGTACTTTAAAAAATATAAACACTAAATGTATTGTACAAAGGAATTCAAATATGAATAGGCAAAGTTGGAACTCCTCCTTACAGCTATCTTAGGTAGTTCCCAATCTTGTTAATTTTAAGACACATGGACTTCAACTCCCAGAATTCCCCAGCCAGCATGACTAGTTGGGGAATTCTGGAAGTTGAAAATCCACAGGTCTTAAAGTTGGCAAGATTGGGAAACACTGGTCTAAGGAAACAGATGTTTTAGGTTTAAGTTACCTTTTAGTTGCCTTTGTCAGACTTGAGGAAGACCAAACCAGTGTGGCCTTCATAGGAACATCACTAACCCTTGATTTCCTCACTATATCACTATGGTAATAAGTCCCTTTACAAGAGAAAAATCAGTTAGGTCCTGCAATTGTGGGTTTTGTTTATTTTTTTGACATTTCCTAGGTTTTTTAGTAGTGCAAATTTAAATTGAAGGGATGCATGAAAGCTGACATACTCTGAATTTTTTTTTTTACAAATAAGTTGTATTTCCAGTGCCTCTGCCAAGAGTTCCATTGTTTCTTTGAAAATATAATCTTAAAGGGCTTGCCATTGTGGTAGAAGATTTCTACTACTGCTCCAGGGTTTGGCTAACATAAATATGCATAGCATGATTAGATTTATTATTGCTGCTAATCATATCTTACAAAACATGAATGTACTTTCAAACATTTAAACCTGGTTTGTTTGGGGAATACCTATCACCTTTTCCATTTGAAATAACCAGTGTTTCAGCAGAGATGTATCTGATTTACTATCAAGTGTTCCTGCCAGAATAAGAACACTGAATTTATTGCAGATGGTTTATAATTTCACCCTTGGGACATTCTTATTAATGCTGCATCTTAAAGATTTGAGCCAAGTTTAATTCATAATTGCCTTTAGTTTCTTCCATCTGTTTTTGGCTTAGATGAAGTAATGCATCTTTCAGGCATTCACCAAATAAATTAGAATTTGTTGTGAGCATCTCCTTAAATACAAACATCTCATAAGCTTGACTTACCTATATTAGCAACCAAATTATTGATGGCTTGTACATACCACTTTACAGATATGATCACATTGGTTCAAGTGGATGAGATGCTCCTATATTCCGAAATGCATGCTGTTAATTCATCCCTGCCAAAATACTTGGTTATTTTCATCAGACTTAGTTCGTGATGAACTTAGAACACTAAATTCTGTTTTATCAAAGTAATCATGAAGACAGCATAGTAGGCTGCCATAGGGGTGAAAAATTGTGGGATAGCTCCTCCATTTTTATATACTGCAGGTGGGTATAGTAAAGATAGGATATTATTATTATTATTGTCTACTTGGAAAGTGATGTGTTGCACTTTAATAGAGGAGGAGTCAACTTTTGCATATATAGTGTGACATATGTTGAGTTCCTTTTGGAAGGACTAGCAGTGGGAAATAATAGATGTCTGTAATACAAGTGCATATGCTGCCTTCAACATATATGTGTTTAATTGATGGAGTCATGTTACTGACAAGATAATGAATTGCAAAGAAATTGTGTTATATATATATTCAACTCTGCCTTGATAATATAAACATTTTTGTTCAGTTGTTTCTTTTTTATTAACAAAATTCATGAGGAGATTATAAACTTGTTTAAAAATTACATGTTATGTCCTTTTTTTATAAAAACAAAAAACAAAACCTTCCTACAGTAAATTTTAAGGTCTCCTATTCCAAGATGCGAAATGTTCTACGGGATGAGTCTTCTGATGTAGGTATTACACAGAGGATGTGTAGATTTGATGGGAACATCTTGAGAGAGTCAGGGACCAGCATTGTGGTACTTAAGACATGTTGATTATTCCAGCGCTTAACCATAAATGGCACATTGATCTTTATTTTTTTTCCTGATGGATGAAATTCGCTTGCCTTTTTAACACAGTAAAGAATGTGCTCATCTGTATATCCTTACGAATATGAATAGAGTTTTTACAATACATGGGCCCTTTTGCATCTGGTCCTCAAATTCAACTTCCTTCACTACTAAAAGCAAGGGCTGCTGATACCTCTCCACCTCTGGTGCCCATCACATATCTATTTACTTTGTGATAGTTGCCCCAAAAAAGTCATTCTTTCTACACAATTCTAACCAGGGACAATTCATGGGGCCTAAGATTGTGGCTTGCCCCCCCACCCCACCCTGCTAAAGGGTCAATTGTGTCCTCTGTGTATTAGAACAAAAATAACTCCCTCTCTCATTAATCTAATGGTACCGCCTTGGTTTCAAGAGACATTTTCCCATCTGCACCTAACCATAGCTACAAACACAGCCCGGCAATTTTTTTCTGCCAAGTTCCCATAATGATTGTCCCCAGGTTGCTCAATAATACATTTCAGCTCAGCAGTTTGAAAAGGCCCAAGGTATATAAAATGTATAATGCTTGGCACCCACTATTTGGAATTGTGGTCCGTTACAGATGGAAAATATTCTAATTTGGCATAGAATTCGGATTCGATTCTAATTTGGATCTCTAATTAGAGATGTACCGGGGGGGGGGACATCAGGGCAGAGAGAAGAGAAACATGCTCCATGCCGATCGTATGGATTCAGAAACTTGTGTGGCAAGTTTTCTGGCCCACTTGAACACCATTTTCCAGGAATTTAAGAGGGATGGATAGCTGTGACCTAGAGGCCCTTTACTATTCATTACTCCCTCATCTTCAAGGCAGCTTGAAAAGATTCCAGCACTACAAGTATGTTGACAATTACCCTTCTATTAACCTGTACAAGACATGGGAAAGTAGCTGAAATCCACTACTATCACACACCCCCTCCATAAAATAAAGGGGGAAAATCCACTTTTTTCATATACAACCAGCTTTTGCTGGTTCCCTCCCCTTTAGGGTTAGATCTCAATAACAAAGATCTGGGCCATTTTTAAAGTCGATTTACTGAAATACACAGAGATACTTTACAGCAAGAATATGCAAACCAGTGTTCTCTAGTGGATGTTTTCGACCCCACCTGGAGATGGAGTCGATCAAGGGGTGGTTCTGATTGTGTTGCTGCTGCCACTGTCCCATCACTAAGCGGTCTTGAACTTCTGCCATTCTGCAAATCAGGAATATTCTTTGCATATGATACAATTTATTACTGTTCCATGGTGTATTTTGGCTTGGTCTTTATTTGTCTTACTGTAACTGTCAAGATAATCAAGACAAACTAATTACACAGTGGCCCAGGGATCACCAAATGAGCTCAATTGAGTCTGAGCAACATAATACCAAAAGCAGGACAACCAACGTGTTATTTTTTCCTGGGTATCCAGCTGAGATGAATGCAGTGGTTCCCCAAATTTTGAAAAGTGATGTTTTAACAAATGTGTTTCTAAATTGCCGGTGGACAGCAGCCCAGGAGGAACAGCTGTATTCTCTCTCATGGTTCTTGAATCTTGAGAAGGGATGCAGTTTGAGAAAAAGGCCTACAGTGGAAGAAGCTGTGTCCATTAAAACAGTTGTTACTCAAGTCCAATTTCACTTTTGCCCAGACAATTTGACAGGACGTCTGAGTCCAACACATTTATTGGAAAGTAAAGTTCTTTTAGTTTAATAGGAGTTCCTTATCTGAAGGCTCCCTGACTTAATGAGAGCTATGCATTTTCTCCACTGCTCCGTTTTGCACTGTTTTATTCATTATTTTGTGTACAGCTCTGCCTATGTGGGAAGAGCAGGAATGCTGTGGTTAATATGCATGTTAGCATTGCTTTACCCTTCAAAAAGGCAAAAAAAACCCCACCTCATTTTCAGCTCCATCCTATTATCAAGGTTTGATGACTAGGGTTGAGAGATTTCTATCATACTCCTTTTAAGGGCTTCAAGGTGGAGAAGAACGGCCTTGAGCCCCCCCCCCCCCAGGAGCAAGACTTCCTGACTCATGCAAGCTAGACAACCCACACACCAATATTATATACAACCTCATTTCTCTTAGTAAGGGACATCCTAAAGGTCTAAACAAATGAGAGATGACATGGTGCTTTTGTTCTGAAGGCTGGATCTAGTTTTTTTTCCATAATCAAAGTTAACAGCCCTAACTTTGCTGCCTTTTGAAGTCAGCCATAACTAGAGCAACATGGAAAGAAGACTAATATGCAATTATATGAAAGGAAAGCTTAGTTCAGCTAACTACCCTAGTTTGTCCTAGTCCAGACTAGGCAATGGAGTCTACTTGAGCCAGAACTGAACCATCAAACAGGTGTGAGAACAACTTTTACATGATCCTGAGAAACCTGATAGTGAGGGGGGGTGGGGTCAGAGAGCTTTAAAGTTCATCTGAGGATGACCACAGCCAGCTGAGGAAATTCATGCAGCCAGGAAGTCTAAACATAAATTACAATAATAGATGGGACCCAGGAGGTGAGCCTTCTCTGCCATGGCACCTATCCTGTGGAATATCATCCTCCCAATGAGATTGACGTCCAAGCCTTCTGATTTTCCAGAAATTCCTTAAAACCTGGTTTTGTCAGGCTAAGCCTATGAAGCATGGGAATCCTGTGAAAAGGCTTTAAGGAAGATCTTGAAATCACTTTCCCATGTTTTAGTTATAGAGTTTTCTCCTGTTTTTTATTGTATGCTACCTAAAATCAACATTCATGAGATGGACAGCTATATAAATTGGATGCATAAAATAATTTAAACGAACGGCATCAAATGACCACTCCACAAGTGAAAGCACTAACAAATCAAATATCATCTGCCAGTCTTCTCCAATCTAATCATCCAAATGTGAGCATTTCCCAGCCTTAGTTTAGGCATGCTGACACTTGCAGTCCCATATCTAACAGCCACAGTTGGAGAAAGTTGTCCATGTAGCAAGCCTTCCTATTTCTTGACTTCACTATTTCTACCTTTCAAAACAAGCAGCTTGTGCATTCTAGATCAGGGGTCTTCAAACTTGGCCCTTTTATGACTTGTGGACGTCAACTCCCAGAATTCCTCAGCCAGCATGCCTGGCTGAGGAATTCTGGGAGTTGAAGTCCACAAGTCATAAAAGGAACCAAGTTTGAAGATCCCTGTTCTAGATGATAACCAACAAGATGATGTAATGCTGGGTAATGAATAACTGAGAAATGGTTCTCAATTGACAGGTATTGATGTATGTTCCTCTGCAGAATAGCAAAATGGAGTAAAAACAATGGGCCTAGATGTTCCAATTAGAATAAGCTAACGTCATAGCCAGCTTTATTATTTCCACCCATGTATTCAGTGCAACACTGTAACATTGAAAGCTAAATGAGAGTTTTATCTTTCCACTCCCACTGCGAGCTTTTTGTTTGTCTGTTTTGTTTTCTGGGTGGAGTCAAGATCAATGTCTGGAGATTCTCAGTCATCCAGGTCATAGCTGTCTATATGGTGCTTTTTCCAAAAAAACCCCCACATCTGGACTGTTTTTCTTCTTCTGCAAGGAAAAAAACAGTCTAGTTGGCTCTTGAAAAACCACTTTTTGAGAGTCAAGATCAACTTTTGCTACAATACTGTTTGCTACGCTGGTCTAACAGATCTGATCTGATCTGATTTGATTTGATATTATGTTTATTGTTCTAGGTGCCTTTAAACATGCAACTGATTTATTGGAGAATTATGTCGATTCCACATGTGCAACATTCTGCAGCAAAGTGTCTGACTGATTTATTTGAGCATGTATTTAAATAAGTAAGGGTTTTGCAAAGGCATATCCTGATGGAGCTGGCAACCTTTTCAATTTCAGGTTTGGTCACCTTTAGTTGTTCACAATACTCTTGACAAAGTAGATATAGAACTACTAACGGAGGGGGAGAATGAGGAAAAGTGTATTCATACTGTGTGAATCAAAGTAGTACGAAATAGGGGGGGGAACCCAAGCCAAACCTAACCATTTCAAAGTACATTGAGGTAGGTAAAATGAGGACCCAGATTGTTGGGGGCAATTAAGCTGACTTTGTAATAATGCCGCTTGGGGTGTGTGTGAAAGCCCTAATAAGCAGGCATATACATAGAATGAAGGCTACTGCTAAGCTTGTAAGCCGCCCTGAGTCTTTGGAGAAGGGCGGGATATAAATGGAATTAAAATAAAAAAATAAAAAATAAACCCTTTATTAAAAAGCATATGCTTTGGCCAATGCTCCTAACCATGGTCCTGCTTACACCACCAGCTTTGGTTTAGGAAGTAGAATACCATTTTAATATCATGAAGTGATGCTCTTCATACCCAGAATATGTGCTGCCCCACTCACTCACATATACACATGCACATACACAAATGCTAACCTAATTTACTAACAGAAAAAAACCATATTAAGCCTAACGTTGCCACAGCATGCTAAAACAAAGATACAAAGCATTCATTTGGTTGTTTTCAAACCACTCTTTGTGGTTTAGCATGATTTGTGAACACAGGCTGAAGATGCATCAGGTACTCAAAGCAATTTAAGGTGGATTCCTAGTCACTGCTACTACTGGATAAATCCATGCCAGAGGAGCAAGTAAAGATGTTAAGTCATGAGCTTGGATGCCTTATCATGGAGTCACTATACACCAGCAATCATTTGCAGCAGCCAAGTTCTGATAATATTACTGCCTGCTAAGAATTTAAGAGTTTACTTCAAGTAGATAGTTACTGATTCTGCAAAAATGGGGTTCCTGTCATCATACTCAGAAGTAAACAATTTTTATTTCTTGAACAAGAAAAACATAGCAAGCAGTTGAACAGCTTATTTATGCTTCTCTTAAATGTATAGAGGCCCAAAGTTATTGAGACAATTCCTCCATAGTTACCTGACTTGCAAAATTTCCCCAGGGTGCAAGTTTTTAAAAACAGCATAATAGAAAATCATCAATAAGGATCAATTGAGACTTTTGTTTCCTTTTTGAAATAGAAAGAGAGAAGATTCAGAAATCAAGTATCCGTGAGAAAACCTTTCTGCATCCTCAGCTATGAGTGGTGTTATCAATTAGGTTCAGGATGCTGAATCTAAAATAGTGTTTCTCAAACTTGGCCCCTTTAAGATGTGTGGACTTCAACTCCCAGAATTCCTCAGCCAAGCCATGATATGAAACACTGATCTAAAACAGCCTAATAATAATGAATTATTACTCAGTTCTAATTTTAAAAACTCTGAAAAAACAAATATGGGTCACATACATTTAACAGATTGTGAAATGTAGCTTTAGTCTAAAGTAATACCAATTGGGGAAAAAATATCCTCTTGCTGGCATTGCCCCACCTAAGATCAGGAGAGAATTAGCAGCAGATGCTGAGATAATTAAGAAAGAGAACAATCCTTGACATCGTCTCAATGGACATATGCCCTAAGCCTGCCGACTCAGATCTGGCAACAGTTTTATGGCAAGAACAAACATTCTTGAGTATACACAAGAACAAAATCAAACTAAAAGATAGAAGAAGGAGACTGCAAGCAATAACATTAAAGGAGAATATGGCTGAGGGATCTGACCTCCCTTATACTACTTGGAGGACCCTGAATAGACTGAGAGCTGGAGTGCCTAAATGAAAAACCAATACACTCAAGTGGAGATTCTTAGTGGATAACAACATGCTATGTGAATATGGAGAGACACAGAGCCCAGCCAATCTGTTGGCATGTCGGCTACTACCAGAAACGTGTACCAGTAATAACTTAGTTTGGCCAATGACAAAGCCGAGAAGGTGGCTTCATTCTTGGCAGTTTAAAGTTTGATCTAGACACAGAAGAAATCTGAAGTAATTGACTGTATGAAACATTCATTGAAATCTGCATCAGATCCAAATATGCTTAATCTTGTGAGGTCCTGAATGACTTGCCCATGCATTGAAGAGCTTACTTTAAAACAGACTCTTGAAGCTGACTTCCACAGAACAGCTTCTATCCCTTGTGCAGCAAACCATAATTTATTACAAGAGTTGAAAGATGGGATGGATGCTAAAAGCAAGGCCAGTCTGTCAATGGAGACATCCAAGTAGCTTTTTAAAAAACAAAATGGAGAGAGACAGTGCTCTGTTTGCATGTCTCTTGGAGATGGATGATTTCCCACTTAATGCCGGAAAGTATAAACAACATGCTTTGTTTTTGTTTGCTTTGAAAGACTTTCAGATAAGTACTAAATAACAAGATCTGCAACAAATGCAGCTAAAAGCCTAACATTGCACTTAATCCCAAAGCTAACTTTCAATCTGATTCAAGCCATGCCATGAAAGAGGGCGTGCTTTTCATCTGGGGTGTGGTTTGGTTTTGTGTAGGTTTGCAATAAGGGTTTACAAGGAAGCTACAATGTTAGATGAGGTGACAGAACTGGCAATCAACCTCTGGCCCCATTAGATGGGAAATGGGACCAGATTGGTAGAAAGGAGATGGAAAGTGCAATAAAGAAACGAGTTTCAAAAAAAAAGGTTTTTCCTGTCATTGAGCTAAAATTTCGTCACAGTATCTAATGCATTTCTATATTCTTCAAAGAATCACTTCCATGAAAACAATTATGTACTGCTATGTGATAATTTTTAGGGACGCGGTGGCTCAGTGGGTTAGGACGCTGAGCTTGTCGATCAGAAGGTCGGCAGTTCGGTGGGTCAAATCCCGAGTGCCGTGTAACAGAGTGAGCGCCTGTTACTCGTCCCAGCTTCTGCCAACCTAGCAGTTTGAAAGCACATAAAAATGCAAGTAGAAAAATAGGGACCACTATGGTGGGAAGGTAACAGCGTTCCGTGCGCCTTTGGCGTCTAGTCATGCTGGCCACATGACCACGGAGACGTCCTCGGACAAGCGCTGGCTCTTCGGCTTTGAAATGGAGATGAGCACCTAGAGTCGGAAACGACTAGAACGCATGTGTGGGGGAACCTTTACCTTTACCTTATGTGATAATTTTAGCATTTTAATCTTGGTTTTATCATAATGACAATGGCCTTGCTCTCCCTCTCTCCTATGTTGCTACTCAAAACTGTTGCTCTCCAATTTTATCGGAAATACAGTTTCCACAATTCTAGATAGATCATTCTAGGATTTGCCTTAAATAAACAATGAATGAAACACAGGACATTTTTCGATACTCTGTGCAATGCCTAGCTCATAAGCTAATGTCACTCACATATCCAGCAAATATGTTTTGGAATATATGTCGCCTTGAATGGTTTTGTTTTCCAGCAATCAAGATTCATACCTTGGGTGGGGGGAATGAAGTTTGAAGCAACAATCGGAAGATTATGTTGAAAAAAAGAAAGAAGAAAAACAATGATTATATCAGCCTGCCCCATTAAATCTGTTAGAGAAGGCATTCTGAGTACATCAGTGAGGGATGTACATACAATGGGTCCCATATGATTGGCATTCTCTGCCATGGTGCCTGTATTATGGAACATTCCCCCCCCAACAAAAAATCAGATTAGTGGCATCCCTTTTGGTGTTCCAAAACTTCCTCAAACCTGCTTATGTCACCAGCCTCCCAGGGAATCAGACCCTTGGCTACAGGATTCCATTGCCTGGGGTTTGCATATTTTGCTTTTAATAACATGTAGATTTTAATGCCGATTCTTTTATTTTTAGACTGATAATTTTACATATGTGTTGTTTTATTGTTGTATGCAAGAGTCACTTTTGGTGAGATAGGCAGCTTTGCAAATTTGATTAATAATGAAGGACTCAGTGGATAGATAAAACTGCCAGATCTAGTCTAATCATCTGGCTGACTGTGCGACCAATCATAATGATAAATAATAATTGACAAAATCATCATCAGTCCATTGCAAAAGGCAGCTTTTCTTGGAACAGCTTGTACCCATGACTTTTTTCAGTGCTGTTGTGACTTCGAATGGTCAGTAAATGAATAGCTGTAAGTCAAGGACTACCTGTATGCGTGATGCATGGCCAGAGTGTGCAACCATACCTTATTTCCAAATCAAGCTGAGATAACTCTAGCCTGTAGTTTTCCTTCTTCCAAGGGTTTACCTTTCTTTCCCTCCTTATATATTCCTGGGTGTGCAGTTAACAAGTAGGCCCGCTTGATCGCTCAAGAGCGAGACACTGGTGAAGCAGGCACAGAAAGCGCTTGCACTTTCTATGTTGCATGAGAAAAGCACATCTTCCTTCCCCTGTCCTGACCACTTTCTATAGTGGGACAATCAAGAGCATCCTTGTCATACAGCATCACAGTCTGGTTTGGAAGCATCATTGCTGTTGTGATTCAAGGTCAGCCTGTGGGTTCGGCAGTTGGGTCGGACGACGACTCAGAGGAGGAGGGGGATGTTGAAGATCTTGCTGATGATAGCCCTCAGGCAGGCCCCTCCCACTTGGTCACCATGGAGACCCAGCTGTGTGAGCCTGACAGTGTGGATGAAGATGACCCACAGCTGGCCCTGTTCAAGGACGCCCGACGCAGGAGGCAGTCAAGTAGGAGCAAACAGAGGAAGGCTGTGGGGCTTCTCGGAAGGAGGCAAAGAGAGGCCACGCCCTGAACTCTTTATAAAGGGAATGTTTGGGGAGGGCTGGTTTGCTGAAAGCAACCGCTCAGATAGTGTTTCAAAGCTCCTGTATCTTGGTACGTGTCTTGTTTGTTTTTGTAATAAATCTGGCAGACGTATTCCAGCCTCTTGCCGTTTATAAAGGGGTTGCCTTTTCTGCAAGGCCGGTAGCAGGCTGGTACAGAACAATTGCTTCAGACAGGAAGGCGGTGCAGAGAGTGGTGAGGATGGCCGAAAAGATCATTGGCAGTTCCCTCCCCTCCATCCAGGACATAGCACAGAAGCGCTGCTTGAGCAGGGTCCGTAAGATAGTCTGGGACACTTCACATCCTCTTCACAACCTCTTTTCCCTGTTACCTTCTGGGAGGAGGCTCTGTGGTATCCGAAGCAGAACATCCAGATTCAGCCATAGTTTCATTCCATACAGCATTAACCTTGTGAACTCTCAAGCTTCCTCCTTCCGTTATACATTCAAGATGGACAGTGTTTAATATTCATATGTTATGTATATATAGGGGTGTAGGTCTATACATATATTGTATATAGGATGTTTAGGTGGGTGTGTCATGAATGTATTCACTTTCAGAGTGGGCAACTAAATTTCATTTTTGATGTGTGTCGTGCCCACAATAAAAATTGACAATAAACGTTATATTATTGTCTTGCTTTGCCATGCCTTGCCTTACCTTATCTTATTTTCTTATCTACCTTACCTTACCTTGCCTTACCTTACCTTACCTTATCTTATCTTAAATTATAAAGCTTTGACAGCTACATTTTTGCTTATTCTGAACAATTCTTTTCGCAAAGTCAGAATTTTCTTGTAAACTCTGTCTCTATGCAACTATTAATTTGTTTGCACATCTATAGTGTACTTTACCAACAAGTTTCTTAGAAATCAGTAAGTCTGTAGGATATCATTAGTGCATTTTTCAGTTGGTTCAAGTTCTAAATGCTGGAAGATAAATTTTACTCTTTAAAAGTGCCTATGTAATACCATGGACTGAATGTATAGACATACAGTATTTATTTATTTATTTATTTGTTTGTTTGTTTTTATAAACCGCCCTTCTCCCGAGGGACTCGGGGCGGTGTACAGGATAAGGTAGGTATACAGAATGAACAATAGTGAAAAAACAATAGTATGTCATGCTTTAATAAAATTACCCAAGAGAAGCAAAACTATGAGTTGTGTAGACCTGTGTTTTTCAAACTTGGCACCTTTAAGGTCTGTGGTCTTCACCTCCCGTGCCAGCTGGAGAATTCTGGGAGTTGCAGTCCTCACATCTTAAAGCTGCTTGGTTTGCAAATAATAATAATAATAATAATAATAATAATAATAATAATAATAATAATAATAATAATATAACAATAATATAATTAATAATAATAATAATAATAATAATAATAATATAACAATAATATAATTAATAATAATAATAATAATAATAATAATAATAATAATAATAATACAGACCAATCCAATCACCTGCTTATAAACATATTTGCTCGGATTCCATGAGTAAATGTATCAGGTTATGTAAAATGCTATGGCATCTTACAGAAAGGCTACTCTTGAAATAATTAAGAGGTCATTATAAGAATAGGCCCATGTGCTGCATGACTAAAGGGTATGCCATACAGTATATATCTTTTCGGTGGATAAAATAGCTTTTCCCAAACTTGATGGCCTCCAGATGTGTTAGACCTCCGCTCCTATAATTCCACAATCAGCATGGTATTTGGTTGTGCAATTGAGAATTCTGGCATTTGAAGTCCAACACCCCTGGAGGGCCTTAAGTTGAGGCATGCAGAAATAAATGATTTCTGTGGATTTACTCTCTCCTAGACACAGCTGGGACTGCTCACCCACTTCTTCCCTTTTCATCATCCATCACAGCTGTCCTTACATGAAGAACAGTCTGCCATACTCTGAGAGTGATATCTAAGCACATCTTAGATAAATCTTTGGGATGAGGGATTTCATTTTTCCCAGCTTTTAACTATCCTTGGATTGATAGGGTGGAAGAATTTGAATTGGCGGCCAGAAATAAATCCGTGCTTGCAGAATGCCAGTTATTTCTGAATATTCAAAACATACTGTGTTCTTTTTTTATAGAGAAAGCTAGAAAAACATACATTTGCTTTCATACCTTCTCCTCCATTCTGTGTTTTGGCTTATTTGCTTTGTATACTGGTTATAGTTCAGCCTTGGAACACCTGGTACTACGAAGTCTGTGCCACATGATAAGTACACTCAAAGGTGGACCAATTGTCTGGGAAGCCTACTGTCTATTACTGGAATTAATCATTAATTATAAATACTGTAATGGTATCAGCAATGGCACAACAAACCTTTATGATATTCCATTGGATAAGACAAGGCACCTTTGTTGAATCAAGTATCTTGTTACTTACAATTGTCCATAAGCATCTGAGAAGTCTGCCAGCAGGTCTGGAGAGCAAATGGTATACATGTCCTCTAGTAATTGGTATTCAAAAATGCTGCCTCTGATACTAGAAAAAAAAACATATAAGCAGGCTTTTAAAATCTCATATATTGGCTTATTCATCTTCATGTCCTTCACGTTCTAAACGATTAATGAGATAAAACTTAAAGAAGATACCTCAACTGTTCTTCAATTCTAATTCTTCAGGAAGCATCTCTCATTTCATGTTCCATCTCAGCAAGGTACATTGGTTAGTAAGGAAACAATATATCCCAAATAATCCTGTTAAAAAGACGAAGAAAATTGTTAACGGAAGCATACACTTAAAAGCACAGCCCCACAGATGATAACTGAAGAAGTTTAAGATATGCAAGCCTGGTTAATATGAAGTGTTAAGCTGATCTCTGAGTCAGATCTCACTGTTACCTTTCCCATAATATACTTAGTCTATCAACCACTAACTCGGTCAAATTTTACCTCTACTTCTGGCAGAACACAATCACGTCAAGCCAAAAATTATATCTAGGAAGCGCCCAGTTTTCCCATAAGCCTTTGCACTTGCAGAATCCAAGAAAGACTTAATCACTTCATTGCTAGACAGGCAGCAATAAGCTTGGTTTGAACAGTGTAGTCAATCAGTGATTGGGAAGTGTCTCCTATGCCAGGGGTCCCCAACCCCTGGTCCATGAACCAGTACCGGGCTGCGGCATGCCAGCAACCGGGCCGTACAAACAAGCAAGGCCCCATCTGCAAGATGCAGGCAGAGCACAAAACCACGCCCCCTCCAGTCCACAGAAAAACCTCTCTCCACAGAACCGGTCCCTGGTGCCCAAAAGATTAGGGACCTCTGTCCTATGCTGCTAAGCATGCAGATAGGTCCGTTGGGTTCCCACAACACAATCAGGTGGAATTGATTTCATTTTGTATGTGGCTGAGACCATCTGAATTCTCATCCCTAGGTTTTTTTTCATGGTATTCTCACAACCCACTAAACTTTCAATTAACCATCCAGTTAACTATCTAGTTAACCATGTTGTTAAAATAAGACTTGGCTTCTCATAAGCCATTCTCAGCTGTAGTACTTTCATATGAAAAAAGATAACCTTGGCTTAAGATATATTTATTAAGCATATAGTGAGAACATGACAGAAAATAAATAAAACTTATGCACCCAACCAATGACATTTTATAGAAAACATCTATGGGGATATGTGGCAGTGGCCACATAACTGAGTGTCCAATTCATCTAGCTAGGCAATTGCCCCTGGTGTTGCTTTGCGCAGATCTTCCAGGGAACCAGAGAATGCACGTTGTGGGCAATCTTGCACAATATGTTTAATAGTTTGCATATAAGCACCACAATCACAACAAGGGGACTCTTTCCATCGCCACTGATACAGGACAGAGGCACTTCTTCTTCCAATATCCCACTTAATTTTGTTCAATTTCATCCAGGCAGAGCGAGGCAGATCAAAACCAGGTAGAAAGCTCGCTAACGGTCAGGCCACAGGAAGGTACCTTGAAGCATTCCTCCCTCCAGGCATTCTCAGGGTTAAACTGGCTAGATGTTAAGTGCATAGCTGTTTTCCATGCTGGCCTATGGGATTTGAATCTTGACTTATTAATAGATTTTACAAGTGAGAATCTGCCAGAGTATTGAGCTTTGTCTCTCACAACTCACAGCCAGCATTCTTTAACTCTCTTCTTTTGATGTGGTTGCTCTTCTACCATCCAAGTTGCTGTTCTAGGATGCTCTGGACTGGAATGTGTAGAGGAAACTGCTGGAATGGGGGGGGGGAGAGAACAATGATCTTTGTCTAGAAGAGTATTGGGAACCCTTCATCAACATATGAACACATGCAGGCACAGACACAGTCTGGCCAGCAGACCCTCAAGGTCCAAAAAGGTCAAAGGTCAATTTGAAAAATGGTTTATGGCCAACAATTTCTGAGGGTTGAACCAAAGGAACAGGACAGAAAGGAAGAGGATATGAATCAGAGGAAGAAGAGCACAGATCACTTCTATGTACTGTTTAACTTTACAAGACCTCCCAGCATCTCCGCCTTAATGATAGCAATAAAAATAAGGACTGAGAATGGCGCCCACTGAGATTGTATTATGGCACTCCAGCCCTGTAATGTTGGTTAAAGCTGATAAAAGCCTAAAACAAGGATTTTAAAACTATTTGTGGGTCCACCCCCCCCCTCAACTAAACAAACAGAAACCAGATACTCTTGCTTTAGTGCCTGTCATAAGGCCTCAGATGACAGTATTTAGCTCCTTCTGTTGAGCTGGTGCTTTGATGGTTCTCTCAGTGGAACTCTATATGGACTCCATTCTATCAATTCTTTTTAAGTACTAGAAGTTGTACTTGGATGCTCTGCATACAATGTATATATTTTGCCACCGACAGTCCCCTGCTCAAAATGGTACTAATACTTGAATTACCCTCGACTTGAAAAAATATATACCTTGTATAACCATTTTTTCAGCATCTTGTTCTGAGGTTAATCATGCTTTTCTATCCATTAGTTTTTTATCTGATATACCTTTAAGAGAATATCGCTAGGGCAGGAGTGGGCAACCTTGGCTCAGGAATTCTGGGAGTTGAAGTCCACGAGTCATAAAAGAGCCAAGGTTGCCTACCCTTGCACTAGGGCTATAGATTGTAGCAGAATATTAAGATACAGGCACTCTCTTAATTGTGCTGGACTCGAGCCACCTAAGAGTTGAAAGATTATCACCAACAAAATGAATTAAATTCAAAATGCAATAGGAAGTTGAAAACTGATGCTTTGGTCTCCTACCTTCTCTCAAGTGCAGGGTTCAAAGGACAGCTACATTGGTTTACTGGAACAACAGCAAAAACCTGTCTTTTGATGCCTTGAAGGTTAACACATTTATTATCTTCTGTGTTTCTGTGGATCACAGTTCACCGTATGCAATATTAAATCAGACTTTAAGGTGCCACCAGACCCTGTATTCATCTGACCACCAAATTCACAAATGCATCAGTCACTCAGTGCATCCTGATTGCTCATCGGTCTTTACCAAGACTTGCATAGGATACACAATTTATATATCCTGACTCATACTTTCAGCTACTTAAGTATTTTGTTAATACCCACACAATACCCCTTGTGTTTAGCTCACAAGGCTTTCAAGGGGGTTAGCCTAATACAATTACTGTCAACAACTATTAGTTATGATAACCGAGATAGCAGGAAAGACCAATTTAACAGGTCGGGCCAATTTCAGGTAGTAAAATGTTTAAATCACTACATGTCTCTCATTAAGTATATATCTGTTGAAGAATCCAGTATAGGGAAATTCAAGGAAAAACCAGTTTTAAAAGTTTAGTTTAGTTATACGAACTAAAACATCTAGTAACTCACCAAAGCAAGCCTGCAGGTACTTCTGGACCTTATACCATAGCAAGGTCCTAACACTTTGGAATCTATCTGACGACAAAGATTTCAGAACAGAAGCTTGTTCTTATGAAACCTAGGTTAAACCTCAGCTAGAAAAATAACAATTGGTGAATTAATATCTGAGGTGATCCAATAAAAGGCTAAATTACAAGAGGAAAGGCCACATTGTCACAAGCAGATCTTACTGACATTTGTCTAGTGCAGGGGTAGGCAACCTTGGCTCTTTTATGACTTGTGGACTTCAACTCCCAGAATTCCTGAGCCAGCCATGCTGAGGGGAAAGGGAGAGTTTCCAAGCTAAGCCATGCTGGCTCAGGAATTCTGGGAGTTGAAGCCCACAAGTCATAAACGAGCCAAGGTTGCCTACCCTTGGTCTAGTGGAATCGGAAGTAATTTGAGGTAGTTGTAGCTTTAAAAATCAAGTAAGTCATGCTGAAAAAGATAGGTTACCCCAAAGTTTGAGGGCAAAGAATTTTCCAGTCCTAATTCAATGCTCTAGCCCACAGTTCAGCAGTTTGGATTTTAGTTTTTAAAATTCTCAGCAATGGCTATCTTGGCCAAAGAATTCTGGAAGATGAAATCCAGATATCTAGAAAGCATATATTTTAGGAAAGGCTGTTCTGATCACTATACCAGTCTGGCTGTTAGACCTGGCTATGAAGTGTGCTCAGTCCTGATGCTCACTGGATGATTATGACAAACCATTTTAGTTCAACCTAAGCTGTCACAAGAAAGGCTTTGAGACGAATATTGAAGTAAAAGAAGATGACAAATATATGATATACCATACAAACACATATCTACCAAGTTAAGCAAGACTAAAGAACATTTCAACATTCTTTCTTATGGCTAAAAGCTCCTGTTGTCTTATAAGAAACTGCTTCCAGAAAACCGTGTTTCTGTCTCTGTTCCCTGCTTAGCATCATGCTAATTGTATAGTTAAATGAACAAAGTTCCGCTTTACTCAAACATTCGTTCTCTAAATATTTGCAACATTCCCCAAGTGCGATTTGGATGAATGATACTGCCTCTCTGTCTTTGCAATTGCACAATTAAGATTAAACCCAAAGAAAATAGAAACCCAGCCCGTGGGAGACCTTATGGATTCTACAAAAGCCTTGCATTCTTGGCAATGTTGCCTCACGTATGTTTGGGATAGATGGGGAAAGGCCTCACCGTAAGGCCATACCCTATAACAGGAGTCCCCAACCCCACAGTACTGGGCCGTGCCATGCCAGCCAATGGTCCGCACAGACAAGCAAAGCCCCATCCATGGGATGCAGGCAGCACACAAAACCAGAAAAACCTCTCTCCATGGAACCAGTCCCTGGTGCCCAAAAGGTTGGGGACCTCTGCCCTATAATCATAGTATTCTGTAAAACAGAATGGTCAGATGAAGAGACCCTGATTCGGTAGACAATCCCATCTTTTCATCCTGTCAGTTCTCCAATCCTTAAAGGGCCCTAATTGGGACTTCAGACAGCCACCGCCAAGCAGAATGGACTACGTACTCCTTGGGTGTGGTTGTGTGATGCAGTTGAACTACACCTGGGGAGAGAATGTAAACATCAATTTGTCTCCTGGGGAAAATGAGAGAAGGTAAATATTATAAACTGTACCTGGCTTTGCTTTGAAGTGCACTTTGAATAATGATTCAGTCACTCCTGAATCGTGAAGGGTATCTTCCGCATATCAGTGATGCTTCATTGCTCCCAGATCTCAAAATGGAAGGCTCATGTTGGCTTTCTTTATTTCTGCAGATTAGGTATGCAACCTGAAGTAGGATGGAAGTCTGGTATTATGGTATTCCCATAATACATCTGACTGCATGACGTTAGCTTGACTTGTGCTTTACAGCATCTGTTTGGGGTTAAACCTGACTCTTGGTGTGTTATTGACCACGTCAACTGATTCCATTTTAGTATTTCTATAACACACAATCCTTTGGGAAAAACTGAGCATGTTTTTTGAGAACAGGGCCAAAACAATCTTGTGACATCTTATAGTCTAACACACTTATTATCACTCAAACTTTCTTGGACTAAGAATTCATTAGTTCCATGAAATAGTCCTGTAAACACTTAGATACAAGTGAATACCTGCATATCTACATGCAGCACACACAGAACATAGTGTATTTTGTATTTCTCAGTAAGTAACTATAGATTTGCACATAGCACTAGAGCAAGTTTTGCTGAAAAAAGCTACAAATTAAGCTGTAGATCAGAGATGACCAATATTTTGGAGGCTGGTGTGTGCATTTAAGATATACGTGTTTCAGAGCCAATACGGTACAATAGTTAGGTGATAGCCTGGCATGGAAATTCATTGAGTACTTTGGACTAGTTACCTTTTGAAGGTAGTCCGGTTTGGAAGTGTGCCTAGATAAACTAATTCTACTTTACTGTTAAGTGACATTAACATAGATTTGCAAGTCTGAAAGTACATTCCTTGCCCATCACTTTTGCACCGCAAGAAACTAGGGAGGGTTATTACTTCTGAGATGTTTGCTATGCCCACATTCCTTCTACGGCCTAAGCTGCTCTTATCTGACCATTCTCCAGCTGTTGCTGTTCCCCTTTTATTATTATTATTACTATTAATTTAATTTATATACCGCCCTTCTCCCGGAAGGTCATCTTCACATATCATTAAACTCTCAGCTCAACCTTCTTCACAGGTTGTGGTGGTGATGACAAATTGGAGGAGGAAGTATTGCGTATTGGTCCTTTAGCTTAAAATAAGTAAAAAACAGACAATATCTAGGCTGCAAAATTTAGACAACCAGAGATGGTAGTAAAGAGATACAGGACACTCCATTTTTCACCATCTAGTGATCCAGATTTTTGTAGCCATGGAATGAATACGTGCGTATCTTGTCAAGGTTAGGATTTGTCAGGTTTGCTTCTATTTTACAGTGAGATGTTTGGGGAGATTTCTTTACTGCTTTAAATTACAATAAATGGACATTGCATGTTTCTGTCTTTCCCGCATCGAATGCGGTGAAATTCTATCATTTATTTTCAACAACTGAAGACCCTCAGGTCTAAAAAAGAAGAGGTTTTGTGAACATGCTGCCCTGCAAATCTCAAACTAGCCATCCACACCATTAACCACAATGACTGAGTTCCTACAACACTCTGAACCCAAACCACAAAACCACATTATGGCTTACCACAATGTGTGAATCCAGCTACACAAGCACACACATGAAAGATTTAGATTTGGTGTGAGATGGCAAGCACAAAGAAAATGTAGGGATTGGGGAAAAATAGACCAAAGAGTGTTTGATGTGGTTCTGATCATACCCCCTCCAACAAGAAGCATTTCATCCAGAGGAAGTGGTTAACTTCTGGACAGATACTTCCACAATACTGCAACAGCTGCCTTTTGATGCCAAGTTTAGCTTCTTATCTATACTTAAAAAGTTTTTTATATTATTTTTGAGAAAAAGAAGACTCCAGTTGTCACACTGCCAATCACTCTCAACTGGACAACTTTTTAATCTGGACTAGGTAATTACAAGTTTTGCTGATTGTAGTAAAGTACATGATAATTTAATGTAAAATAATATTTGTAACGCCCTTTGTACTCACATGCAACTACTGTAAAACTGAGCTTTCAGTTTATGTTAATGTTGAAAGTGTCGGAAGACTGCTGAAAGAGCCTCAGCAGTCTTCTCCAACCTAGTGCCCTCCAGATGTGTGAACTGAGACATCTGGAGAACATTAGGTAAATATAAGCTTGTACTTAAGGATAACAGCAACAATATTGTTCATTGCCAGGATGAAGGAAGCATAGTAGAAATTAAATCACTTATCAAGGGATCATTTTGATTTTACAGATAGTCCCTTGACTTACAAGCATTTGTTTAGCGACCATTCATAGTTATAATAGCACTGAAAGATGTGACTTATGACCAGACCTCACATTTATGACTGTTGCAGCATACCTATGCTCCTGTGATTAAATTCAGGCACTTGGCAACCAGCATGTATTTATGATGGTTGCAGCCCCTGGGATCATGTGATGATCACCATTTGCAATCTTCCCAGACAGCTGCTGACAAGCAAAGTCAATAAGGGTAGCTGGATTTGCTGAACGACAATGTGATTCATCTAACTGCAATGATTCACTTAACAACCAGGGCAAAAAAGGTCATAAAATCAAGCCTGACTCACTTAACAATTGCCCTGTTTAACAATGGAAATTCTAATACAATGTACGTCGCAAGTCAAGGACTACTGCTACTAGTAAAAGAAACATGTTGATTCCCACATTTTAGAATATTTGAGTTGGCACTGAGTTGGTGTATCTAAATGTCCCAAGATAATTTTAACAATAAAGTGATTGTTGTTGATGATGTTACCTAACTAGTTTAGTAATGAAATCTCTGAAAAAAAATATCCCACCAAGCTCAGAGAGCACCAAGCCCTCCATTGAAACCTGTGTATGTAACAACAATACCTTTAAGTAACTATACATTGTCTTTAAGGTAAACTCTTTTTTAGAGACTAGCAACTTATGTGTTTACTCCAAAATACTTCATTCCAGAACTTCAAAAGTTCTGATGTACGTAGCCTGGATAGCTCTGTTGATTCCGTTGAGTGGAGGCCTGGATTTTTCCCCAATGAAAGAAAGGCATATGTTTAGGATATAGAGGAATAAGAGGCAACTGCAGAAATGATAATGTTTCCATTGGAAAATGGAAAGAGTAAATTACATTAAAGCAATCTTTCTCAAGATTGCTTTCTCAGCCTTGGCAACTTTAAATTGTATAGACTTCAACTGGCAGAATTCTCCATATAGCTACTGCATTCTAGAGTATAATTTAGTACATATGGGCTCGGGTAAATCTCTGGCTAGTTTTCCAAATGTACATCATAAACATGAAGTTTGTACCGAGAACTTACACAAGTGAGGAAAGGGAAGCAAAAAGTTGCCCAACTGAGGAGAAGCTGTAGTTCACTGACAGATCTGAATGCCAAAAGTGCCAATCAAGCCCTACCTCCGTTCTCTGAGATGGATGGGAACTGCAATTACAAAGAGCTAGGGGGCAAGATGCTGTAGGAGGCGAGTTTATTCCATTTATAGTCATCAGGAAGTATGTTGCACTTTGTTATTGATTAAAAAGGAATGCTGCTCTCCCAGGAAACTTGAGTGTCTCATCATTGGTGTTTCCCAGAAATCGGACCAGACGGTTTGCCTTTCGTGATCCAGTATAATCTAAGAAATGTTTTTTAAATGACAGCAGATGAGAAACTCGTCTACCGTGTCAGTGTTCTGGAAATTCCCACGAGCCACATCATGCCAAACTATTAGACTTGGTTAAACCGGAACATCTTTTTCCATGACTCCACAGGTCAATGTGGAAAAATTGTAGACAGGATACATGTTTGGTCCTGATTCCAAAAGCAAAAGAGCCAATCGGCTTTATCACACTGGTAGACAAACCACTTTGGCACTTTAAAAGCATTCGGGTTAGGAGGTGTCACTCAGAATTACCCTTTTGGGGTCTGCCAATCATTCCCAGGTCACACGGGCTTTTTCCAGAGTAGAGACGGGGGCTGATTCCCACACAGAAAGAGTTGAAAATGGGTTGTTTGCAAGGTCAGATAAGAGTGGATGCTAATTGCTGAAAGCTTTCTTTAAAAAGAAAATAAAAAAAAGGAAAAGAAAGGGGGAAAAATCAACAACAGGGTACTGATTTTTTTAAAAAAAGATCCTTCTTTTTTTGTTTGTCTTCCTGATAGAGAATGGACGGGCTTCCTCTGTTCCCTACTTTCTATTCTGCTGGAAGTCTTCCAATTTGAGGGGGGGGGGAAATTAAGTGATTCCTTATCTTTTTCCCAGCCTGCTATTGCCTTTTTAAAAACAAGAATGAGGAGGATGGCACAGAGTAAAAATGTATGTTTAAATACTTTCCATGGTACTTGAAGCAATCTCTCTTTCTATCTGAGGTACCAAGTGGACTTTAGAGGTCCTTCTACAAGACCCCTCTCTACAGAGACACAGAATGTGCCACTTGAGGACAGTTCTTTTAAATGGTCACCCCTGCCCAACTGTGGAATTCTTCTCCCCAAGGTAGATATTTCACACCTATTCTATGGTCCTTTAGGTCTCAGGCAAAGGCCTTTTCTTTCTCTAAAGCAGGGGTGTCAAACTCAATTTCATTGAGGGCCGCATCAGCATTGCGGTTGCCCTCAGGGGGCCTGGTGGGTGTGGCCAGGGTGGGCGTGGCCTACTGGGTGGGCGTGGCTAGACTGCGTATGGCCTACTGGGTGGGCGTGGCCAGCTCTACATCATTCGCATCGAGGGTGCCTATGGGGGCCTGGGCAGGAGTGGGACAGATCTGAGGGTCTCTGGCAGAAAGAGGGTCTCTAGGCCAGGGCCAAGGCAGTGGGGGCCGTTCCCTCACTGTTTCCAGGATGGCTTCGTGGGCCGCATAAAACCACTTCGTGGGCCTGATCCGGCCCCCAGGCCTTGTGTTTGACATGTCTGCTCTAAAGCCTTTAGGTTTTAATGTTTGTACATAACATTATGGTTAGAACATTTTATCATTGAGTTCTTGCTCCTTAGAGTTGCTGTAATTTACTTTAAGGAGCACCTTGCTTTGAAGCTCTTATGTGCTTTTAAAAAGTTTTTTATCCCAGTCTTTTTATACTACTGTGAGTTCACATTTCTGCATAGGTTTTTTTGTTGTTGTTGTCATTTTTCAGTTGGTCATAAACTGCCTGGGGGAAGGCCAGTTTCAAAAGCAATGTATAGATTCTAAATGTTGGATACAGCAACAGAGGCAATTACCTACAGTAGATAGGGGTAGACTCCATATCACTGGATGTATTCAAACAGCACCCAGATAGCCATCCATCATGGATGCTTTGTATTCTTGCAACTAACAATAGGGGAAGACTTCAATGTCCTACAAGGCTCTTTCCAACTCTAGAACTCTCAAGTTGTTGCAATTGATGGCAATTGATGCCATCCCAGGACAGAGAGCATAATGCATACCTGTAGTTTTGAAGCAGCTATGAGCTGATAGATTTCTAGACTGCATGACTCAATCATGGTAGAGAAATAACTCTTTGCTAGAAAATGGAGAGGAATGCAACATACAGTGGTACCTTGGTACTCAACTGTTTTGAAACTCATCGAATTTGGTACTCAACACATTTTGACTTGAAAATTTTGTCCCACTACTCATTAGTTGTTTAATACTCAACAGACAAACTAGAACTTGTTGGTGTTGTCTACCTTGTCACTCACTACATTATTCCTTATAGGAAAAATTTGTTTGGTACTCATCATTTTTGGTGCTCCCGGAACCAATTAAGGATGAGTACTGAGGTACTACTGTATCCTTATGAGTGCTATAAAAAAGTGGGCTTAGACTGGATTCTTATATATATTTCAGATCTTGTTTATGCTACAAGAGAAAGGAAACAGAAGGGCATATTCCTTCACGTATGGTAATTGTCTTCATTATTATATAAGGGAAGCTTCTACTACAAAGGCAGGACTATTTCTACTCCCACTATTATCCAACACCTTTATTCCTCCTAACATCTATCTTGGGTGTACTCAAGTGTCCTCAAATAATCTCATGGCAGAGATTTCAAGCATGGACCCTTAGTAGTCAATTCCATTCCAGACTTAGTAAGCCATAGATGAGGATTACGCATCTCTTACATTTGTTATGTTCTCAGGTTTGTTTTAGGAAGCAAATAGGATTAACATTGTGTTCCAATGTGCTTGGGCCATCATTTCCAGAAAAAAAAAATCTTTTAAAGGGTTGGAAATTATACGGGGTAGTGTAAAGGCATCAAATGTCATCTACTTACAATTCCGCACTTAGAGATGTCCTCTTCGTTTCAACTGTGCCATAGTTGGAATATATTTTGAAAAAGTGACATCCAGACTAGCAATTAAGTCCTGGAAATTTGCACTCCTGCAAATACATCTGCATTGCTAGTTTGTCATTATGAAGACATGCTGGGCCATCTCATGTAGCATTACAAAAAGCCCAAATTCCAAATATTAGTTCCATAGATTTGAGTGATCAGAAACTGATTTTTTGGTGGGAGAAAGTGTTTTTAAGTGGATCCCATGAAAATTCTCCCCTATTTTGCTTTCTTTTGCTTTCCAATTTTGTACTGTGCCATGCAGTGGTGAAGAAAGGGGTTACCAGCCCAGAAGTGGAGTCCTGTCTTAATGGAATAATCCTGGATTATAACCCAGTACTGAAGGTAGACTTCTGGCTCTGGTCAGCTATCGTTTATTACATTTTTTCCCCAACACATTCTGAATCAGCTTTTACTTTTTGCTTGGAAATTTCCCAGACTAACTTGCAGCACAGCTCTCATAGTTAAGGCATTCTACTTAATGTTTAACTTACATACCTTCCCTATTTACATCTGAACACAATGCTTCTTGACTTCTTTTTGGCACATACATCCAACTATTGTTCTCACCCTTCTTTCTGTGAAAATATTTATAGATGCTCAGCGTGCTACATTCCATCCTCCTTAATCTATTTGATTCCTGACTCAAGTACACCTAGATTCCTTTACTTGCAATGCAGGTGTAAAGAACCATTCTGTTGTTGAAGGAAGCACAAAAGTTCAAGCTTTCTGTGATTTTAGGAAGAAGCTTCCCCAGTTCATGGAAAACTCACCTCTGCTTCTCTCCCACATACTTCTCTCCCTCTCCTTCACCTGCATGGTGCTCAGTCTGGCCTTCTGGACATCCCACCAGTCACTGACACAGGATAGGAAACAAAAAAGACAAGTTGCTGAAACCTGTGGTTGCAAGTGTCTGTCTGTCTGTCTGTCTGTCTGTCTGTCTGTCTGTCTGTCTGTCTATCTATCTATCTATCTATCTATCTATCTATCTATCTATCTATCTATCTATCTAACTTGGAAACTCCACATCTCCCTCACAGAGGAACTCTGAATGGTGTACAAGTAAAACGTTAAAACATAAAAGCTGTATATGACATTTAAACAAGAGGCAAAGATACTTAAAATTCAACATTAAAAGTTAATTAAAAGGCAGGGAATGGGCCTTTGGAGGGCCCACGGTTGCCTGCTTCTCTGGAAGCACAGCCACATTCTCTCCTGGCTGAAGCTTCCAGACACTTTCCAGGGGAAGCCCCATGTACAGCATAAATACTACCCTAAGAACCAGCTGCCCTATCTCACTGTTTCCCACACACACAAAAAGTGGATTTCACGGGAATTGCTTGGGCAGGGGAAAAATGCTGGAGTAAATTTCCTTTTGGAGCAATGCTGGAAGCCTTAGCATTAACCACACATGTGTCTAATATTATATGGGCAACTCAGAAAGCACAAAGGTGCTGTAGAATGACAGAACACAATTTCGAAACCAAGTAAGAGACGGAGCTTTGAGATCTTCATTTCTCACCAAAATAGCCTACAGATAAAACAGTTTGTTCTTCCACTACTCAGTGAAGAAACCTGTAATTGCCCCAAGACAATCAGATTGTAAACATTCAAGTATTAAATTACCCACACAATTGGACTATCTGTCTAGAAGAATTCCAGCAAGAAGGGTGTTTTAGCTTTGCAAAATGCTTTGGCTTGAAGCTTCCTAAGCACAGAGTGAGGCCTGGCCCTTATGCTTCTTAGCCATTGGTAGCCAAGCTGCACATACCAAGGAACGATATTCTGGTCCTCCCAGCTATCTGGAAGCTGAAGTGTTAAGTTTTTGCAGACATGCAGAGAGGCCAACATCCCATCTCCTAAACACATTTACTTTGGGGTAAGAAATCCTGGCACCAAGCACTTGCTCCAGCCAGGGCAAAGCAGAGGCAACCGTTTCCCTCTAATTAGCTAGTATTTGCTCTAAAGCTGTTACGTTGTTGTTATTATAAAGTTCTGAAGACAATGGTTCCTTCTTTCTTGCTCAAGCGTGATGAAGTAAAACAGTAATTTTCCCTGCCAGGCAAAAACCCCTTCTTTCCTTCACTGTATAGAAAGGAAGTCCAGCTGAGGAGGGCAAGAAGAGTAACGCAGCTCTAAAAACCTGGACAGAGGTTACAATTATTTTTATTCTGATCATTCACTTGATATTAAGAGTTACCTATCCAGTTCAAAATGTCAGGATCAATACTTCTGGGTCAAGCAGAAAAGAGAAACTCGGGATCCAGATGATGTGGAAATCTGGAGAATGAAACTGGGACAATTCATCTCCCAAATCGTCGGCCTTTTCTACAGGCAAGAACTTGTGTGTCACACGACACCATGGAGCTTCCACCCATCATGCAAACCAGGGTCAATGAACCAGAGTCAATGAACCATGCAAGATCTAGTTTCTACTCTAAACATTTTGTGGCACTTCTCCTGAAACCACAGGGGGATACAATAAGCAACAAAAAGACATAGCTCATTCAAACAATACAATAATAAAAATTATAACAACCTGTTCTGTGTGAGAGAAGCATTCATTTTCCTAAAAGTACAACCACCTAGCAGGTCCGCCACCAGATGGCCAGATGTCTTTGGGCTCCTACAGAAGGCCAGCAAGGTCAGAGCTAATCTGGGAATGATGTTCTAAAAGGCAGGAGCTGTAGCAGAAAAGGTTCTCCTCCTGGGTCCCATCAGATGACATTTCTTCATAAACAAGACCCCCAACATCTCCCTCCAAACACCCTGGTCCCATGCTACAGAGGGCTTTAATGATCATATCAGCACCTGATGTAGTTCATGGAGCAGAAGCATAATGTGCATTGATCTACATGCGCACGTAACTAACTGCCCACATTACCACATTCAGCACCAGCTAATGCTTCAAGAGCCCTCCTTCTTGTACATACAAATGGGTTTATTTCCCCCCAATGTAATGGCATGATACTACCGTATATATTGACAGCTAAATTCTTTTCCTCGAAGCTACATCTTCATAGCTTGAGGGTCCAGATGGAATAATGGCTCACCGGAGCTCCGAGGCTGCCAGTGCAAGTGAGAGAAAAATAAAATGTCCAATGTTTATTTAAGCAAATAAAATGAAAATGAGTTTTTCATATAGATTATAAAAATGACTAGGACTAACTAGAAGGTTTAAGTTCCTTGTTAAGGTTCCTATGAAATTTATTAGAGGATGGAGGTGGGCAAGACGTCCTGGCAAAGGAAAAGTGTGCCCACTCTGAAGTTCCCTGCAGTTTTGGGACCGCCGGCGTCAACTTCCCTCCGTCCAGTGCGCTCCCACAAAGAGGGCCTCCTCAGGGTGCCTCCAATCAAGGAATGTCGATTGGTGGCCCCCAGGGGGAGAGCGTTCTCTGTGGGTGCGCCAGACCTATGGAACCGCTTGCCGGTTGAGCTCCAGACGGCCCCCAACCTCCGCTCGTTCCGGCGCGACTTAAAAACATATCTATTCGAGCAGTTCTGACCTGGTCTGATGGGTTAGGGTTGGGGTTTTAATATGTTTTAATACTGTTTTAAACTGGGCTAAATATTTAATCGTTTTCTAACTTTTGTATTCCGCCTTTTCATATTTATTGCCCTGTACACCGCCCTGAGTCCTTCAGGAGAAGGGCGGTATAAAAATATAATTAAATAAATAAAAAATAAATAAAATAAAATGGAAGCACAGTCATTTGAGCCACGCTGCACAAAACTGAAAGAAAATCAGTTGGGTGACTCCAGGATGCTATATTTCTATATTTATTTCTATATTTCTATACTTATTTCTAGGGACGCGGTGGCTCAGTAGGTTAGGACACTGAGCTTGTTGACCAGATGGTCGGCAGTTTGGCAGGTCGAATCCCGAATGGCGCATAGCAGAGTGAGAGCGCCTGTTACTCGTCCCAGCTTCTGCCAACCTAGCAGTTCGAAAGCACGTAAAAATGCAAGTAGAAAAATAGGGACCACTACAGTGGGAAGGTAACAGCGTTCCGTGCGCCTTTGGCGTCCAGTCATGCCGGCCACATGACCACAGAGACGTCCTCGGACAAGCGCTGGCTCTTCGGCTTTGAAACGGAGATGAGCACCGGCCCCTAGAGTTGGAAACGACTAGCACGCATGTGCGGGGGAACCTTTACCTTTACCTTATACTTATTTCTATATTTCTATATTTCTATATTTACTTCTATATTTCTATATTTATTTCTATATTTCTATATTTCTATATTTACTTCTATATTTCTATATTTATTTCTATATTTCTATATTTCTATATTTACTTCTATATTTCTATATTTATTTCTATATTTCTATATCAAGGTTTGAGGCACTACGGTACTATTCCTTCCTACTGTGAGGCAACCAAGCCCCCTGCCTAATATTGACTCTGTCCTATCCAATTTTCAATTTCCCATTTCAGTATTCAGAAAAGTCTGCATGCTTACTCTATTACTGTTTTGTCCTACTCAACTTCTCAGACCATTCTCTTCCTTTTTTGCTGCATTAGGATTTGTACTCTTGCATGAAGATCAGGGAAAGGGAATCATCTAGATCAGGGGTGTCAAACTCAATTTCATTGAGGGCCGCATCAGCATTGCGGTTGCCCTCAGGGGGCCAGGTGGGTGTGGCCTGGGTGGGCGTGGCCTACTGGGTGGGCATGGCTAGAGGGCGTATGGCCTGCTGGGTGGGCGTGGCCAGCTCTACATCGTTTGCATCAAGGGTGCCTATGGGGGCCTGGGCAGGAGTGGAACAGATCTGAGGGTCTCTGGCAGAAGGAGGGTCTCTGGGCCAGGGCCAAGGCAGTGGGGGCCGTTCCCTCACTGTTTCCAGGATGGCTTTGCGGGCCACATGAAACCACTTCGTGGGCCTGATCTGGCCCCCGGGCCTTGTGTTTAACATGTCTGATCTAGATCTAGCAAAATTGTCTTTCTCATAATCAAAACCTCAGCCTAAGCAAGTGTCTAGCTCTCATGGATGTACAAATAATATGTTAAAATTTTGGTCTCGTTTCCTAGATATGCAGCTAGAAAGTGAAACTAGGTATTGAATGAAACATTTCCAAACTAACTCCTATTGTGCAACCATCCATCTTCCTTGAAGCATTAACTCCTCTCTTACAAAATGATCCCAACTCCCCTCAAACACTGCAACACATACGCCATTTATAGAATTGGAGATTAACGAAGTTGGAAGGGACCTTGGAGATCTTCTAGTCCAACCCCCTGCCCAAGCAGGAAATCCTATACCATTTCAGACAAATGGCTGTCTAATCTCTTCTTAAAAACCTCCAGTGATGGAACACCCATGCCAGTAAAATGTATTACATTAATGTGTATCATTTCTGCAAAACAAAATACATTCTCACCAACTTTTAAAAGAGTCACAAGAAACGTAACACGGGATTGAGTCAAAGAAGTACAGTAGGTGGATATCTCTTGAACTCTCTTTCCACATTGGCCAGGGTGGACTGGGCAAGCAAGCAGGAGGAGAATGTAAGGGCAGTTTCCTTAGCAACAGGATCAATAGGTCCTCTGCTAAGAGAGACAGTTCATCCTTCCTAAATATCAGGAGGAATATGGTAGCAGTTCCAACTGACACCTTTTATTCAAGGTTTTGGTTCAAGGTTTTGGTTCAAGGTTCAAGGTTCAAGGTTTTGGTTATGATCTTCAAGTCCCTACATGGCATGGGTCCGCGATACCTCGAGGACCACCTGCTGCCGGCGTCGACTCCCCTCCGCCCTGTGCGCGCCCACAGAGAGGGCCTCCTCAGGGTGCCTCCTGTCAAGGAATGTCGACTGGTGGCCCCCAGGGGGAGGGCCTTCTCTGTGGGTGCTCCGGCATTATGGAACCAACTGCCGGTTGAGCTCCGGATGGCATCAGACCTCCGATCCTTCCGTCGCGAGTTGAAGACCCATTTATTTGAACTAGCGGGTCTGGCCTGATGGGGGTACATGGGTTTTTATAGGTTTGTTTTATTATTCTTGTTTTAACTTGGGCATTGATTTAATTGTCTTTTAATTTTTGTATTGTCATTTATATTTGTGCCCTGTGAACCGCCCTGAGTCCCTCTGGGAGAAGGGCGGTATAGAAATCTCAATAAATTAAAATTAAATTAAAATTAAATTATTAAACAGCACCAACCTTAGTGAGTTAATCTGACTCCATCTAAAAAAGTAATAAAAGAGCTACTCCATTGCACCTGATGGACTGAGTTATGGTTATGAATTTTTTAATAAAATGAGTTAGCTGAAAAAGGAGTGTTAGGTTTTGGAGTCCCATAGACTAACACAAATATCCCCTTACAATAGATCCCTTCTATTGTATTATAAGGGATCTATTGTAAGAGGATAATTGTGTTAGTCTCTAGGACCAATGGATTCTCTGAGGGGACCAAAGATTTTCTGATTCAGAATTTCTTTAGGGCATATAACCAGGTGCCATGTCTCAGATTGTTTTGCATCACAAATCAATACAAAGGACGCAATGTACTATGTGATATCCTCAGATGCTTCAAGGATTTAAATATGAGCCAGTAGGTAGTCCTGTAATGCTTCAGGCACTGGATTTGATACCAAGAGAGGTTGAGTTCTATTCCCTCCTTTGGGCTAGTTCTTCTCTTTCAACCCAATCCACCTTACAAGGTTGTTGTTGCAGGTAAATAGGAGATGGGAATATGATGTACAACTTTCAGTTGTAAAAATGTAACTCTAATAAATACACAAAGGTAAGTACCAATGCCCATAAGTATGATGTTTCCACTTTCAGCACAATTAGAACCAAAATGTGTTTTATTGATAGGACTTGCTTATTAAAATTTATCTTTAAAAAAGTAATTAAATCTAACTCTCATTGGAGGTCATAAAATAAACCAGTTGTTTAAAATTGGCACAGCTAATAGTAATAATAGCAATGGCATGAAAGTTTGCCAGTAACAGTTAGCAAAATCTCTGAGTCTCAGGAATTTGAGATTACTTAGAATACTTTCCATGCTAGGATGGATTGGCCTGAAGTCAGTGTGTCTGTTTCTAGCTTGCACAAATTTAATAAGGACAGAAACACACAATTGCTATAGGATAAAAACAAAAACTCTCTTCTCCTACCTAGGAAAAATCCTAAAAATACTGGTCCTTTGTAGGACTTATTTTACTCATCTTGCATCATTCCTGTACTCCAGAATTCACAGAAGTTCTTGGCTCCCAAAAATGTGTCTTCCGTTTAGCAAAAGATAGGAAGTGGTTGTCAGATTCCAAAAACTGTCTGTATCTGGATGGGTAGGTGGGTGGGTGGGTGGATGGGTAGGTGGGTAGGTGGGTGGGTGGGTAGATAGATAGATAGATAGATAGATAGATAGATAGATAGATAGATAGATAGATAGAACATTTAGAAATAATTCTGGAGAAAATTAGATATGACAATCGATGTTCTTTTTTTTTTTAGAATCCAAGCACCATATCATTTGGCTATTTAAAAACACCACCACATAATTTTGGAATTGACCGCAGAATGAGAATTACAACTTTAATTAGAATTATGTAAATAGTAGATGCAGACAACTACTTTAATCACAAAATATCTGTATCACTGCAGGAGAATTAAGGATATAAAAATAGGTTTACTGAAGTATAATCTGTTTATCACTATGAGGATGAGATGCAACCATACATATTCTGTTGTTGCTTATGTTTCCATAGAATTACCTAAAATACTATCACCTTCATCTGTATAATTCCTGCCCCACATAGTACAAAAATTAAAACACACTCACTGTACAAAATTCAGCTTAAAAAACCCCACTGAAAATCCATCTGAATTTTTTTTTTGAAAGGCTGATGTTAAAAGTTACTATGTGCAAGTAGTTACTAGCACAGTACATCAGTTCTATATTGTAAAAATAAGAGCTGGTAGTAGACTGTCATGGTGTAGCTCAGGGCTTTTCAACCTTTTCACCCATTGTACCACTTTTAGGATATGGCAAAATCTGAATACCGTATTTTCCGGCGTATAAGACGACTGGGCGTATAAGACGACCCCCTACATTTCCTGTTAAATTATAGGGTTTGGGCTATACTCGCCGTATAAGACTACCCCTCTTCCAATGCACACCAAATAAAAATTTAAAAACATCAGATTTGATTTTAATATGGTAATTTTAATTCAAATGCTTATGTCATGCAGGTACTTAGTAGGAAAACTGTCACTTATAAACATAAGGCTGTTTGTCATCAAACATGTAAACATAAAACAGTGCAAGTGGATTAAACATAATAATAATAATAATAATAATAATAATAATAATAATAATAATAATAATAATAATAATAATAATTAGTTGGAAGGGACCTTGGAGGTCATCTAGTCCAACCCCCTGCTAAGGCAGGAAACCCTACCATTTCAGACAAATGGCTGGCCAGTCTCTTCTTAAAAACCTCCAGTGTTGGAGCATTC
>NC_139515.1:77203930-77398930 GCF_947247035.1 Vipera ursinii
AAGCGCAGGTAGCCCCTATTCCCCAGTATAGTCGCTTCACCTAATAAAGAGCTGCTATGCTGTACTCATCGTCTCGGCGTCGTTCCTGCTCTCCAGAACCCACAACACAACAAAAAGATTGCCATGCTAGTAGTGGTTTGGCCTGCTCAGAGCTTTAAAAAAATCAAGTATAAGTGATTTGCAAAATATGGCCTATAGACCACCAGTATTTCACAGATGTCTACCATATTTTATTTTTGATTACAGCTTTGAGGAATGGAATTTAGTTTTAGTTAGGTTGTTTTTTTAAATAGAGGGGGTGAGAAGGTACACACGATCATCTGAGTTGCCAAAAAAACATGAACTCCTATACTTTTGAAGATGAAAGCATGAAAGATGAGGGGTGTTTGTTTAATTGGGTGGTCTCCACATTTTCTTGCATTTATTAGTAGCCCACAGGTGTGGAAAGTTTGAGAAACACTTTGCTAGAAGTTCCTTCAGGGGGTTTAACTGTGATGACAGCAAGAATTCTGACACGCAATAAAATGTCATACTAAACTTATTTATAACTCTGGATTTAATCCACATTTACCAAGAGAGTTGAAAAAAGAATATTCATAGTTATGCTCCTCAAGGTTTATTATATTTAATTCTATATGTACACTCTGTTTGCTAGACTCCATTTTCCAGGTGAATTCCATTGGCAAAGTTCACAGCTGAAAATACATTTACTTATGGCTTGGTTTACAATGTATGATTTATTCCATTGGCTTCTGTAAAAAGGTAGGTGGGCAGGGAAGAAGCCCATTAGATGAGGAATATATGCCACCTGTTTCTCACAACTTTCTGTTGGAAACAAAATGGTAGGTATCTTATGGGAGTGCATATAGGGATTGTCAATCATCCAGCTCATGATTGTCTCAAAGGTGCTTTTTCCAAAAGGCAACTTGACTTTTTCAGTTCCGAAGAAGCTTCTTGGTTGAGAAGAGAAATGTTTTAAAAGAAAAAACAAACAAGGAAGTCCACTTGCCTTTTGGAAAAAGCACTTTGGGGACATCTTATAGCAGCTTGAAAACAAACAGGACATTAGTTGGATTACATTCTGCTTCAGAGATAGAGATAACAATAATAGCCCAACTCTCAATGGTCCTGAGCAGCTCACTACTAAACAAAGGAATTACAATCAAATCAATACACTAAAGAGACAAGATGACAAGGGCACTCTCCCTCATCAAAAGCCTGGGTGAAAATAGCAACAGCAATAGCAATAGCACTTAGATTTATATACCCCTTCATAGAGGTTTATAACCCTCTCTAAGCGGTTTAGACAGTCAGTCTATTGCCCCCAACAATCTGGGTCCTCATTTTACCAACCTTGGAAGGATGGAAGGCTAAGTCAACCTTGAGCCGGTGAGGATCGAACCCCTGGTAGTCAGCAGAATTAGCCTGCAATACTGCATTCTAACCACCGTGCCACCACAGAAAAGTCAAGTCTTCATGGCTCTTCTGAACCAGAGCAGAATGAGGGCCATCCAAATTTTGAGGGAACCTCATTCCAGAAAGCAGGTGCTGCTACTGAGGAGATGCATTTCCTGAGTCCTGAGAGAGTCTTGACAGTGTTTAACTGAAGAAGCCCAATGTGTCAAAACCTGTGAGATTCAATTGATCTGGGGAGACATACAATCCTTCAAGTTAACTTGACAAGTACAAAAGTCTTCATTTAGATCAGTATTTCTCAACCTTGGCTACATTTAGATAGGTGGACTTCAACTCTCAGAATTCCCAAAGTACAATTTCCAAATCATTGGAGGAAATAATTCCACTTTATTCTGCTTTGGTGAGGGTTCACCTAAAGCTGGGATCTCCAAACTTGCTAACTTTAAGACCTGGGACTTCAACTCCCAGAATTCCTCAGCCAACTATGCTGGTGGGGGAATTCTGGGAATTGAAGTCCACAAGTCTTAAAGTTGCCAAGTTTGGAGACCCCTGAGCTAAAGTATACCGTTGAGTTCTGGGGACCATGCTTTAAGAGCGTTCAAAGGAATAAGCTAGAGAAGGGTAATAAAAATCATAAAAAAACAAAGTGAAACATAAAATCCTGTCTGGACCATCTAATTTTAGATTGCCCATGCAAAGAAGGGGAAAAAATATTACATTATGGAAGTTTTCTCAAGAAAATTATTCACTTGGCCTAAGTAAGTAAATATCAGAAAGAAGGGCCTTGGCCAAGCCTTTGCTGATGCTTAGCGGTCTAAGTATGGAGGGAATTTATAAATATCAAAATTGAGCAACATTTCCTGGCCAAAAGGTTGTACTTCTTTTTTAAAAAAGTAAGTTGGTCCTGCCTTCATTCCTCTGAGGATTTCAACAGGGATATTTTTTTTTAAAAAAAAAACAGCTGCAAAATTATATCTCTGTCAACTCTTGAAATAGCATCAGGCTTTGAAATGGTTCAGACAGACCCAGTTTTATCACTTCAGTGAATATGACCAACTTTTAATAACCAGTTTAATAAAGATATCTCTCTCACAATATACATTTCTCAAAGACAAAATTTCTACCTTGTCTAGCCTCTGGTTCCGGGCAGAGTGATTTTCAACCAATCAACCAATTCAGGGTTAATCTTTCGGTAGTTTCTCAAGTGACTGGGAAAAGATGGAATTACTATGGTTTGCTTCCATCTAATTTAAGTACCTCTAAGTCATCAAACTGGCTGGATGATAAAGTTAATCCTCGATTTACAACAGTTTGTCCAGTGACCGTTGGGAAATTACAACGGCACTGAACAAAATGACTTTTAACTGTTTTTCACACTGATGACCATTGCAGCATCCCCATGATCATGTGATCAAAATGCAGATGATTGGCAACTGACTCATATTTATGACGGTTGCAATGTCCCAGGGTCACATGATCAATGGGGAAGCCAGATTCACTTAACAACTGTGTTACTAACTTAACAACTGCAGTAATTCTGGTAAGGAAAGTTGTAAAATGGGGCAAAATTCACTTAACTGTCTCGCTTAGCAACAGAAATTTTGGGCTCCATTGTGGTCATAAGCCGAGGACTACTTGTTATTTTTCACAAGAATTCATTTTTCATACGATCATTTGTCAGTCTTGGCTCTCCGATCCTACCTCTAACTTTTGCATTTCATTGAGGAAACACCGACAGATTGGGTTAAAGACTCACCTAGAGCTGTCTAGCTTCCAACTAAAATAGAGTTATGTGTCAAGTTCCCCCCACCCCCCAGCCAAATGTAAAGTCTCTAGTTATATTTCTAGCAGCTACACATTTCGTCCAAATGCTGGTGAGTGTCTGTGATCCATGATCACACCAAGATCTGTTCAAATGTTATGGACACCTCTTGGAAAAGGTTTCACCTGCAACAAACACTTGCTGGAGTGGCTGAGGAATGAGGATTGTGGAAGGTTCAAGGCGGCAGTCGCCTGCATTTCTGCAAATCCATGAGATGAACAGAGATTACATCCCCAAAGTCAAAGGTATGATGGCAGTCGCAAACTACTTTGCCTGGATTGTTATCTCCACAAAGAGAACAGAAGCCCGATGCCTCCCTTGCTCAATTTTGTGAAGATATTGTATATTTGTATGTTGCGTTGGCTTAATGTGTCTCTGGCTTTCAAAAATAGCATGATGATAACATGTATCATTTCTTTCTTCTGTCTTTTTGGCTGGGGTTGTCTTTTTGGATGTTTGGTCCACAGTGTGAATGCTTTCCAGCCCAAATCAGATTGCCTAATCTCCCTCTCTCCCTCTCCCTCCCTCCCTCCCCTCTAACTTCATTTTTCACCCCCCCCACCTCATTTCCCTGATTCCCCCATTTTCTTCTTCTCTCATTTCTGATGCCCTCAGCCTCATTTCAGCCCTGCAGTTGGCATGTCCATGGCAAAGTAGACCAGAGCTTCAGCGCAGGAGTTGCAGACTTGCTTCCGCTGTCTTCCCCATGTTGTAGAGAGAAGAGTATTTCCAGAGACCCCCCCATCTGTATGGAGGAAGTAGGTTTTTGGGTGGCTGGCAGACCTTTGCGACCAATTCTCTAACCTCAAGGAGTGTTATTTCTTTGAGATTAGAGCCCTGCCATTAGACAGTAGCCCTGGGTCTTGCCTTGGATGGCAAGAGAATAAAATGAAAAGCAGCAGATATCATTCTTCTGGTTTTGTGGTCCTAAAGTTCTGAAGAAGCTTCTTGGATCAGAAGTGAATTGTTTTCAAAGAAAAAACAAACAAGGAAGTCCAGTTTCCTATTGCAAAAAAGCACCTTTGGGAGAACTATGACCTGGATGATTGAGATGATTGTTCTTGGATCTCTTGGAATAATCATGCTTTGTGATTGGAGAACCGACAACCCCCCCAAAGAGCTATTGTCCCTCCCTCCCAGCCTCTCTTCTGCATGCATAAAGTCCTTGTTCTGCAGAATAGGGGGCTGGAAGTTTTGCACTGGCTAACAGCACTTAGTTCGGTCACGTGGAAGAGCTGCGTGTTTTTCTCCCTCTGTATCTCCTTCCCATCTTCCTTTACCTGGCTGCAGATCCAGGTATTTAGAGTGGAAGGCACATAACTTTATACAAATGTCCTGGACTATGGCCCTTGCTCAGCTGAGCATAAAAAGGAATAAAAAGAATTGTCTTATTCTCCAAATCACCCGACAGTAGAGAAGAAATAACAGGTGGAACATCATTAAAGAGAGAGCCAACCTAGAATGAAGGAGAAATTCCCTGACAGTGAGAACAATTAATCTGTGTAATGTAGGGGGTCTCCAAACTTGGCCCTTTTATGACTTGTGGACTTCAACTCCCAGAATTCCTCAGCTAGCATGCCTGGCTGAGGAATTCTGGGAATTGAAGTCCACAAGTCTTAAAGTTGCCAAGTTTGAAGACCTCTGTTTTACTGGGTAAAATTGGACCATTAATTCTCTGCAGCATCCTTATGGTCACTTGGTAGCTTAGCAACTGGCATGGATTTATGAGGGATGCAAATGGGATAGGGTTTCCTGCTTGAGCAGGGAGTTGGATCAGAACAGGGGTCTTCAAAGTTGGCCCTTTTATGACTTGTGGACTTCAACTCCCAGAATTCCTCAGCCAGCGTGCCTGGCTGAGGAATTCTGGGAGTTGGAGTCCACAAGTCATAAAAGGGCCAGGTTTGAGGACCCCTGGTGTAATGGCTTGACTCTGGAAGTTGTGGGTGCTCCATCATGAGGTTTTTAAGAAGAGATTGGACGGCCATTTGTGTGAAATGGTATAAGACCTCCTGCTTGAGGAGGGGGTTTGGTAGAAGACCTCTAAGGTCCTTTCCAAGTTTGTTATTTTGTAGATAGATGGACAGATAGATAGTCCTCATAATATGTCTAAATATGTTATAATCAAGGATATGTTTTCTAAAAGTGTATATGCCATGAGAAACAACCAAGAGGGTATTTTTTGGAGGGGGGGGAGGAGAATGTTTAAAGTTGCACAAGCAAATAGAAAATCTTGTTCCCTACCCAGAATGTTTTCAGAGTCAGCTTCGCCATCTTTTGCACCGTCCTCTCCCCTTTTGTTCCCAGCCAATTCTGAATGATAAAGGACATTCTTTAAAAACATCTGGTATTCATTTCCAAAATATACTGTCGTTTCTATTTTGTTTGTGGCAAATGGCTTGCTTGATGTTGTTATTCCCCTGCATTCTCTCCAGAATGAAAGTATTGGTAAATACGTGGATCCATTCTCTCTCTCTCTCTCTCTCTCTCTCTCTCTCTCTCTCTCTCTCTCTCTCTCTCTCTCTCTCTCTCTCTCTCTCTCTCTCTCTCTTTAAATGTATTTCAATTTTTTTTGAGCACCTCCATTTGTGTTTAAGAAGAGAGCCTCTTTCTCCAAGATTAACATTTCTTATGATTGTTCTTGACAGAGGATTTACTTTCAGAGGCCCTGTGAAGGATAACCAAAAAAGTGCATGGAACAAGACAATTTTGGCAGCCTGTATGAATTTTCAGGGGTTTTTAGGTCTTGGGTTGTTTTTTTTTTATGACCAGCTTCCTGAATGTGCCTGGAGAATGACAGGCATCTCTTAGGTTGGCTGACCCCACCTTTGGCTGCAGCCAAGGCATTGGCTGCTTTTTAGAATAAATTGAGGACAATGCTGGCCACTGGTTGCCAATTCTAAACATCAGGGATATGTATTCACTTAGCACTAACTTTTGGGAGGGGCCAAGGAGAGAGTGCAATTTCGTGAACTGGGCTTGTGGGGTTTAGAGACAGTCAGAGAGCCTCACTTGTACAGTTGTGCTCTCATCTGGACGGCCACGGCTGCCTTCCCTACGCTGACCAGAGAGTTGGGCTTTGCTACAGAGGTAAGGGCTTAAATACGCTCTCATCGAAAGCAAGAGGATAGGGAGTCCTTCCCTTTTGCAATTCCACCGTGGACTGTTTGCAGAGGAGTTTTGATGTGGTGTCAGGGGGAACCAACAAGGATGGAGGTTTTGCTGAACTAATCCGGTGACTTTCGGTTAACATTCTATCTCACATTAATGTGAAGTACGGGCACGCATGCAGTCACCCAGACAGATTTTTCCCACGCACCTTTCTCTCGTGCACGGGGAGAGAGGTGGCAGCCTTTGATTCCGCCGATGGGCCCTTTAATTGCACATCTGGCGCTGCAGTTCAGCCTTCCCCTTTTTTCCCCTTTGAAAAATTGTGCCTTGCCTGCTGCTCAGCCTTGACGCGAAAGGTGTGCAATTGAGCTTTGTATTTCTCCCTTTTGGGATTTTCTTTAAGCAGGAGAATTGGTGGGGTGGGGTGGGGGGTGGGGGAGAAAGAGATGCCAAAATCAGATTCCAAAAAACAAACAAAAAAACCCCTACATAGCAACAGACCCAAATCGGGCAAATTCTGGTTAAGATTAAGGATTTGATATCTTGTTGAAATACATGTCTTGTCCAGGCTGCCTTTCATTAGAAAAGGAGATGGTGGTGGTGGTGGGGTTTTGTTGACAATAGAGTCCATCTGTTTCTAATTTCTACCCTTGCTCCCCACAGCCAAGACGGTTCTAATGAGGGACCCTTTCTAGTTCATACAAGAAACTGTCCATGAGTGATTGGACAGTCGTGTTTGTATGTGGGTGAGGCAGCTTTTCATTCCGGAAAGAGAGAGAGAGAGCAGATTTTTTTAAAAAATAAAAAATTGGAGCATTTTTGCCATGCTCAGAGAATTTAACAGAGCAGAGAGCATTGATAATTTTACACAGGACAGAGTTTGTCCGGGCTGATCATGATGCGCATAAAAAAAGGGAAAAGCAATAGAAGGACAGTTTAAATAAGAGAGGAAAGCGGTTCCTTTTCCTTGTTCGATCATTGCTGTATTTGATGGACTCTTGAGCAAAATATTTCCTAGAAACTCTCCTGCTTCTTTTTGTTTTAGTCATAAAAACAATATGGCAAAAAAAAAAAAATAAATCTACCAGGAATTTCTACGCAAAAGCCTTTGCAATTTGAGAGACGGAAGAATTGTTTGTTGGACTACACCAAGTTCTTTCTCTGAAGGCTTTACTAAAATTGAAGTTTTAGGTATTTTAAGTGCATAAAGTACCTTAAAAATAACGATTAGGCTGAGAGATGTGTTTGATGACCTTGGTATTATTCAGGAGTGATCATTATGGAAGAAATTCCCTATCAAGCATGCAATCTCATAGGTACGATATGGAAAGATGATTAAATCTAGGATCAGACAAGAAATTCTTTTCCCCCCCCATCACTTCTCATTTAGTTTGATGAAAGAGAAATGGCTTTAGAAATTATTCCAAAGAAAACAATTGTCAGGGCTAGAATGTGGTGTCCTTCACGTATCAAGTTCTGGGGTGGCCAAGGTATGGGTGCTTTGAAGCTAAAACAGATTTTTATTTTGCTCAATTCCATTCACTTTTCCTTGGTGTTCTGCTTCAAGGGATGGTTTTGAAAGGGAAGGCATCTTCATTATCATCGGGTTAGGAAAAAAATGGCAAATATATACACAATTGTGATCTTATATGATAATACTGGAGAAGCATCGATCCTCACGACTTTAGGCAGCTGTGATGGAGATAGGCCCACTCCCCAAGAATTGGGGGCACAAAGTAGCTGTAACGTGGGAGATCACGTACAGGTTACTAGCAACTGGTCTGAAGAGGAGGAAGCTCAGAACCATGGGGTGTAACCACTGTCTCTTCCTCCTCCTTATACGTAGTATCAGCTATTGGAATTACAGTTTGGAATGGTTGGGAATGTTCTCAGATTCTGGCCTGGCCTCATCTATCCATGCTGGCAACTGGTTCATCCTGGTTAGGAAGGGCTCTAAAAAGTTTGCTGTTTGAGCTCATGAGCAAAATGGTTTTCCCAACTTGGTTGTGCTTTTTCTCAGCATCCCTTGGCTTGAACTCTCTGACTCAGTTCTTGGTTTATTGCCAATTTGTTGTTAGTTCAAAGTTGTGTCCGACCCATCACGACCTGATGGACAACGTTCCTCCAGGCCTTCCTGTCCTCTACCATCTTCTGGAGTCCATTTAGGCTCATGCTTACTGCTTCAGTGACTCCATCCAGCCACCTCATTCTCTGTCGTCTCCTTCTTCTCTTGCCCTCAACCTTTCCCAGCACGAGGCTTTTCTCCAGGAGTCCTTCCTTCTCATTAGGTGGTCAAATTATTTGAGTTTCAACTTCAGGATCTGGCCTTCTAAAGAGCAGTCAGGCTTGATCTCCTCTAGAACTGACCAGTTTGATCGCCTTGCAGTCCAAGGGACTCGCAGGAGTCTTCTCCAGCACCATAGTTCAAAGGCCTCCATTTTTTGGTGCTCAGCCTTTCTTATGGTCCAACTTTCACTGCCATACATTGCAACTGGGAAGACCATAGCCTTGACTATACGCACTTTTGTTGACAGGGTGATATCTCTGCTTTTTACTGTGCTGTCTAGATTTGCCATTGCTTTCCTCCCGAGGAGCAAGCATCTTTTAATTTCTTGGCTACAGTTCCCATCTGCAGTGATCTCGAAGCCCAGGAAAATAAAATCTGTCACTACCTCCATTTCTTTCCCATCTATTTGCCAGGAATTGAGAGGGCCGGATGCCATGATCTTGGTTTTCTTAATGTTAATAGCTGCCAATAGCTGCCTTTAACTCAGATTTGAGAATGGGTGACTTTAGACATTGGCCTGGAGAAAAGGGTTAACGCTTTTATAGCCACCAATGCAACCCTGTTCTGAATGATATTCCCAACCTTGCCCTTCTGCATTTGCTGTTTCCAGGAAAACAAGTTTTGCTTGGGCCATGTCTACAGGTAGTCCTCAACTTACAACCACCACTGAGCCCAAAATTTCTGTTATTAAGTGAGTTTTGTCCCATTTTATGACCTTTCTTGCCTCAGTCGTTAAGTGAATCATTGTTGATAATTTAGTAACTCGGTTGTTACGTGAATCTGGCTTCCCCATTGACTTTGCTTGTCAGGAGGTGGCAAAAGTTGCTCTCATGACCTTTGGATACTGCAACCATCATAAATGTGAATCCGTTGCCAAGCATCTGATTTTGGATCATATGATCATGGGGGATGCTGCAAAGGTCATAACTGTGAAAAATGGTCCTAAGTCACTTTTTTCCACTACCGTTGTAATTTGAAGTGGAAATGGAGTGGAAAGGATTGGGCTGAATTTGTGATGCTTCTTTCAGATTCCACCTGCCAGTTTAGAGAAACAGAAAGCATGACATCTATTTATCCCAGTTGACTGTACTTTCAAAACTTTTAACTATATGCAAAACTATGCTATTCAAAATATACTCTAAATCCATCTCATTAGAATGAAGATATTAGACAGCTCTCAAAAAGCTCAAAACCGAAATGTAATTGTAGTTTTACAAGTGCTTCAATTCTACAGTTGAGTGTGCAGCTGAGGTTATATTATGCCTTTCCACCTGGAAGCTTGTTCACTTGACCCTTGGATTCAGTGATCTGATTCTAGTTCAAGTCTTATCACTGTGGAATATTCAACACACGATCACCTCAGTTGCCCTTCGGAGCGCGCTGGTGGGGCTCAAGTTTTTACTGTGGGGCTCAAGTTTTTAGCAGAAATATCTGTAGCAGAGAAAGCCCTTAGCAGGTGCTCCTGTTGGCTTGCATAAGGATTCACAGTGCCTCAGCAAAGAAATCCATAGTCCTGTGCATCATGCAATGTTTTAAATATTAGAAGAAGAAAAAAATGTAGCTAGAAAGTCCAATCCAATCTTCTAAAATTTAGCCTGCCCCCCACTTAAAGGAGGGGGGAATTCTTGCCTGATGCATGTATTCATTTGATGAGATTTCATTAATGTTATTTGAAACATCCTTACAAATTTCAGCTGCCTCTTAGCAGGCAGCCTAGCATCGAGGTATCCAGTAGATTTCCCTGATTTCTAAACTTGATGAAGATATCTAGATTTCTTAAATAAGCGTTTTGAGGGGAAAATTGTACTTAAATATTTATTGAAACACACATTTCACATATTTATATATCGTAGACTACTTTTTAAATTTACAGATTAATTTTGATACAGAACAGAGTGAAAAGAGTAGACACATCTATTTACCCTTAATTTTATTGGTGGACAAGAAAAAGGAGATAAACAGTAGGCTATTATGAAACACGAGTAAGATGTTACATGGGCAGGACCTACAGTATATTGGAACTCTTTTCATGTGTGAAGCTGGTGATTTTCCAAAAATCAAACTGCTGTTCCATAGACCTGTGATAGTGCAGCACTGTATTTGTCACACGAATTGAAATTACGCATATCTCAGACAGGGGAGAAATAGGAGATGAAAGAAAGTTAAGTTGGAGTATGCATCATGTATTCTAAGAGTAAGCCAACTGACACGTTGATGGGCTATAACACTCCTGTAGAGCCAGTCAAAAGCTCAAATAGGATGGATCCTGAAGCATTTCCTGATCGTCATCACACTTGTACACTTCACGGTGCTTCTGTGAAAAGCAGAAATTGAAGACAAGTTGATGACTAAAAGCAGGGGTGTCAAACTGCCGGCCCGTGGACCGGATGTGTCATGCCGAAACCATGCTCACTGCAGCTCCGGCAATGGGGAAAAAGTCACGATACGTCATGACATGTCACGTGACGCCATGAGTTTGACACCCCTGACTTAAAGCAATGTTTCTTAATCTTGGTTACTTGAAGATGTGTGGACTTCAATTCAAAAAGCTGGCTGAGGAATTCTGGGAGTTGAAGTCCATACATCTTCAAGCAGCCAGGTTTGAGAAACACTGACTTAAAGTAACCAACAAAAATGGACCACATGCAACACACCCAAAACTTTGGCAAAAACTTTAATTTAGAAAGATGGATGTGTCTTTGGAGAAGAAATTTGCTGAATATTTGCAATCAACCTACTGATGAGTCTAATATTTATGATCTCAGCAGCTGGAACTAGGAAAGCAGTGGGAAAGTACCCTACTTGGAAAAGATTTTGCTCAGTGGAAACTTTCACTACATATTTCTCTGCTTGGCTCATGCAAATAATAAATAAAGAGAGAGTCCTTGGAGAGATATGACAGAATTAAAAACAATAAGTGCCTTGGCCATTCACACGTTCATTTGTTGTATGTCCTTAAATAGGGAGAAAAAAGTCCTATTGGGCATGTAATCCTTAACTGTCCACCAAATGTATTGAGAATTATTTTGCAAAAGTCAAAAAGGGAAGCAATGTTTTATGAGGCCAACCTCATAATCTACCGAGAAAAATAAAAGGGCATAAAATGCATTGGAGAACAAACAATTCTACACCAGGAGATCCTTAGAAGTTCTCAACCCTTTGAGGTAGACCAGTCTAAGAAACCAAAGTTATGAATTCTGATACTACTTTTGTTATAAGGTTACGGTAACAGAGTTTTGCAAGTCTCAGTTTGCCTCCCCCCTCCCTTTACCTTGAAGACAAGTAGAGAGGGTTAAGCCTGAGATGCTTTCTCAAATTACATTACTACTCTGGACTCAAATTCCATCTCTTCTTCCAACTCCACATGGTTATTCCTACCATCCATTACTGAAGTATGCTCTTTTATTTGGAAAAGTAAACATCTTAGATGATGATCTGGGTCCACGAATGGGAGATTTTATTTATTTATTTATTTATTCGGTTTATATACCGCCCTATTCCCAAAGGACTCAGGGTGGTTTACAAGGCAAAATTTAAAAACAATCCAATGTAAAATTAAAATAAAATTAAATTAAGTCTAGCCGCAAAAATTAAAATCACAATTTAAAAACATTAAACCCCTCAGTCCAGACCAGATAGCTCAAAGAGCCAGGTTTTTAGGTCCCGGCGAAATGAACGAAGGTCGGGGGCAGTCCGGAGTTCCGTTGGCAGTTGATTCCATAGGGCAGGCACACCCACAGAGAACGCCCTCCCCCTGGGGATCGCCCGTCGGCAATCCTTGACCGGCGGTACCCTGAGGAGGCCCTCCCTGTGGGAGCGCACAGGACGATGGGAAATTGACGCTGATTTTTTAGGGGGAAAAGCTCAAAGGCTGTTATGAGAGGGAAACAGAAATGTATAGCTGATTCGAGTGGGATAGTTATGATGGTGCACTAAAAAAAATCAAGAGAATTAAGAAGAATTGGGACAGATGGCAGGGCAGAGGTGTCCCCAGGTGGAGTTAAGAAAATCTGGATAGCTGCTATGCTGTAAGGTCCATTCTGGTTTTTATGTGTAGTTGCCATCTGTTCACTTTTTTGACCATATCCCGTGTGGCATGGATATGGCACAAAATAGTTATCTATCAACTATTAAATTTCAAACTCACTCCAGGTGTAAAAGGTGGCATATATGGGTGTGTTCCTCATTTTATTCTCATAATGACAACTATGAAGTAATCCAAAATCACCCAAGAACTGCCACGGTTAGAAGGGAACTGGAATCTAAATCTTCCCAGCCTGTATCCAACACATTAACTATGATGTGGTGACTTCAGCATGGTGGTTTGAAGACATATTGACCCCACTTTCCCAAAGACAATACAACCGTTTGTTGTAAATGCACAGAGTCACTTAGCTGAAATGGGTGGTATAGAAATTTGATTGATTGATAAGTAAATAAATAAACAAAAAAAATCAACCATCACAGTTGTATTTCCACTTACTATGTGTATTAATCTATTATATTAAAATCATCAAAAGAAATGAATAAAAAGTGTATATGTGAGAGAAATGGCAGGTCAGTGATTTTTTTTAAAAGTGTCAGCTGGTTGAGTATATCAAGTCAATGAAAAAGTTAGATGAGGAATGCTGGCAAGAAGAAATATTAATATCTGATGTTAAAAAAAATCCAGGATCATGTACATTTAAAGTATTAACCTTATTCAGAAGCTAAGCGTTTATTTATTTGTTTATTTTGGAAAATGCTGATGATTTTCTGAGAAAGTTTGCTGTTGATGGCGATTTAGAATACTTTTCAATGTTGAGGAGCCCACTTGTGGTGGAATGGAGATTTTCGATGTTTATGTATCTAAGATATTTGTATGAAGTATTACTACACTTGAACAGCAGTAGCACTTATATACTGCTTCATAGTGCTTCACAGCCCTCTCTAAGTGGTTTACAGTGTCAGCATATTGCCCCCAACAATCTGGGTCCTCTTTTACCTACCTCGGAAGGATGGAAAGCTGAGTCAACCTCGAGCCAGTGAGGATCAAATGCCTGGCAGTGAGCAGAGTTAGCCTGCAATACTGCATTCTAACCACTGCGTCACCACAAATGCCTGCTAAGCGAGACATACTAACATTTATCTATGAGTAATCTATCATGATGATAGTCCTGGATGACGGAGATAGAAAAAGTGCTGCAGGTCTGAATGTATTCATTTCTGCAAGCAGCAATATAGAGGTAGACAAGTTTACCTATCCTTTTGTTTGCGCTTTTTTGAGGAGAATGCTGATCTGAAGTCACTTCCTTTTACCTTATTTCATAGGCTCACATATTAGTCTCAAAAATCAGAGGTAGCTCCCAGTCAAGAGTCTGCTTGTAAGGCCAGGAGAAAAGAAAGTGAATGTTTCATTTGCAGTGGCTTGGTTCATTTGTAAATTGGCCCTGGAGAGGAAGACAAAATAAATAAAAACTGCATCCGAAAAGTGACAGCTCATGTTAGTGCTATGTAGAAGGCAGAAAGGAAATACAGGTAGTCTTCGACCTATGAGCACAATTGTGGCCAAAATTTCTGTTGCTAAGTGAGACATTTGTTAAGTGAATTCTGCCCCATTTTACGACCTTTCTTGCCACAGTTGTTAAGTGAATCACTGCAGCTGTTAAGTTAGTAACACGGTTGTGAAGTGAATGTGGCTTCTCCACTGACTTGGCTTGTCAGCAGATCACAAAAGGTAATCACGTGACCCTGGGACACTGCATCCGTCATAAACATGAACTGGTTGCCAAGCATACGAATTTTGATCATGTGCATGGGGAAGCTGCAATGGCCGTAAGTGTGAAAAAAGGTCACAGCTCACTTTTTTCAATGTGGTTGTAACTTCAAACAGTCGCTAAATGAACAATTGTCAAGGACTACCTGTATGGCAATGAATGTGAGAAATAGATCACCAGATAACATCTGATTTGTTTCTTCCCCAATTTCTAATTTCATTAAAGAGAAAGAGGTCATTTCATTGAGTGAGCAGGAATCTGCAGTTTTGACAAATGGAAAAAAAATATGGGAGGCTCTGTTGTGCATTACGCAAAGGAGAGGTGTTCGGTTTAATAATTAAAGATGCATTCTACGTGGAGTCAGTTCTGCTCTTAGTAAAATACATTACAGAGAAAGGAGATGATGTAAGATTTAAAAGCAATAATTGTTCTATAGCCGACACTGGGGAATTGCTCAGGAAAGTCACTTTCGAGAAAAATGGACTTCTTGAATTAGACTGTGCAGAAGATAAAAACAAAAGCAGCGCAAAATTTGCAACCAGAGAAATGATGCAACTAAATGGCATCTGGTAATGGAGCAGAGAGACCCAGGTGGTAATTGGAAGACTTAGCCAAAGGACTGAAGCTGACGTCTTGTCTGAATCAGCCAAGGTGTGCGTGTTATATGAAGGCCCAGAACTGAGCCAATGAATCTGGGGGGGGGGGAGGGGTGAGAAAAAGTGACAAGCTGTTAGAACTAGGTCACTTGTCGGCCAATGCATGTCACCGCAGCAGGTGGAAACAAATACTGTATATCCTCACAACCATACAGTATTGCCCAAGACACATATTTTGCTACTTGGCACACAGTGAAAACAGTCAGTTACCAGTGAGATTTTAAACAACACATGTGGCTTTATTAAGCAGTAGCTTTGGGAAGGTAAAGCTGATCCTTGCCTTAACCCAGATCCAGAATTGACAGGCGAACAGGCATTCTCACCTATCCGGGTGGTTTTTGTCATCTGTTCCAAAGATAAGGATAGCTAAGAAAATTGCAAAGAATCTCAACAAGGCAGCAGAGATGAAAGGAGAGATATGATCTTGGCATCCAGATAGAAAGTGAAAAGAATTATCCCCTCAGTCAAAGACCAAAGATAAAAGATACTTAAGCTAACTGAAACCAATGAAGCCAGTGTGCGCATGGAAACCAACTTCCCCAAATAAAGTGCAAATAGTGTTCTTGTGCCTAAGACTGACAAAATGTAGGGTTTCATTGGAAAGCTCCAGTATTGAGCCACAATGAGAAAGCCAAGCATTTCTGCGTAAGTCCAAATCCTGAGTAAAGCAAATGTACCAACCAGGAGGGTGCTGGATTAGAGTCAAGAGAATAAGCAGGTATCTTAAGGCTACCGGACAATTCCTGAAGCAGCTTTGGATAATGCTTTTCAGCAGCCTCCCAAATCCATGCAAAAGCATTGCCCTGTTCTTGCATAAGTTTTAAAGGCGAGAGCATTCTTGTGTGGTGTTTGCAGCCTCCAAAAATCATCTGAGAATGGGGATGTGCTTTGAAAGAATAGTTGTCAGGTGCTGGTGGCGTGTCACCCAAAATATGTGCTGTCACCTTTGACACATGGATCAAAGGTCCATCATCACTGTGCTAGCCTTTGCTTATCTCTGTGATGTATTTCATGCAAATGTAACATCTTTCTGTTATAAAGTTTCTACTCTCAAGAACTTTCACACACCCATAGAAAGACTTCAAGCTCCAACAGTCAAAAGCTGCTGAGTCTAATAAGACCAAGAGGTCTGTCCTCCCAATTTCTAGGTCCCAATGAAGCTCACTCACCACCCATCAAAGTAATCAATACTTTTCCTGCAGTGCTGAATGCAGGTAGAGTTGGGTTGAGCAACTGTTTCATTTTGAACATTCTACATGGCAAGAAAATGTAGATCTAACTCTAGCCAGCAAGATCAATCAGCCACCTATGGCAATCAACACAATGACAGAAATCCCAGCCAGGTTATCCTCATATTCAAGGTATAATCTTGAATTTTACTCTTCAGCTTCCTATTCTATGCTGGTGATCGCTGTCATGCTTGGGCTTCTGTTTTAATTTAGTTTTGCCGTGATGTTGATCACATCTCTTTTACCTGCCATCTGGAAATTATCCTTTTTTCAAATAACCTTTCTCCACCCCCCACCCCAAGTTTGCTTCCTTTATTTCTTTGTTGCCACTTCGTTTCCCAAGGGCGCAGGTTCAAAGGACAAATTGTGATTTGGAACACGTGTGGTTGTGCATGTAGAAACCGGTCAGGAACACCTCAAACTAAGCGTGCCTTTTCTCAGTTTCATGCTTCAGCTGTGGAAAACAGCCCTGCAAGTCCAGGAAAATGACCCAAATTATTACTATAATTTTGAATATGAAAGAAGGGAAAAGATTAATAACGTGGGACCCATTTACCAGGCTGTTCTTTTAAACTACTGTAATTATATTCAATATAGTTACATGCACATTCACTCCCATCATATTGAATGTTTGGTGTTTGCATTAAAACACTACAGCCTGGCCCTTCCTACTTTATAGGGAGCAGATGTTGACCCCAAACTAGTTGTGTCCAACTCGGTGAGACCTTTGGAAGAACTTCTTTTCTGGAAGGGCATTTCAACAACAGACTTCTCCATAGATTCCCTTGGAAAGCTTCTGAGAAATAACAGAGTGAGTCACGGACTATTAGGCAGAACCAAAGGCACGTGGCTGCACTCAAGGCCACGCAATTGTATAGTACAGGGTGTAGAAAGTACTGTTTTCCAGGAGTTATAAAACCTCTGCCTCCTGAGGATGCAATTTATGTGCCAGATGTGATGCTGCTGCTGTGCAGGTGTGATCAGTGTGAGAGGAATGGCCATTCTGGAAGCAAACAGATGGTCTCTTGATGTAATCAATGTAAATTATGGTGACTTATACCTGGGCGCAATATAAAACTAAACATGCATCGCTTACTCCAGCCATTTCCTCATGTGCATGAAAGGGAACCGGCACTCATTAGCCTCCAGGAAAGCATATGGTCATAATGCAGCAATACAGCAATAATAAAAATATATGGGAGCTTTGCTAGGGATGGGCGTCCTACTGGGACTTTCAGAATTCCACCAAAATGAAGTCACAGAAAGTGAAGATGAAGGCGCTTTTGTCCTTTGTTCTTCTTCTTAACAATTAAAGGGGATGGCATCGGTGTGTGGCACATCTTGCTTTTCACTTTGGGCTTATTATCTGTGGTTGTCAGGCTCTTTGACAGTGTCAGCAAAACAAATGTCCGGGCGACTCTCAATGGGGCTGAGCTGAGGTTTTGGAAGCAGCTTCAAAGTCCTGCCAAGTTGGCGTGGAAACTCCTTGGAAAGCAACAGACACCCGAAGGCTCATTTCACAGCAGTTGTAATGTACAGCAGTCCTGATTGTTTCCTCAAAACTGGAACACTCAGAGAAGTAATTGGAAGGGCTGGAAGTGATTTAAGGAAGGCATCCCTTGTATTCTTTGATCTTAGTTCTCCCACTGTCTTTCAGGAAGTTTTGAGAAAGTCATACGAATCCCCAGTTCATCAGAACCAAGAGTGGAATGACTACCTCTATCTAAACCAGGGGTAGGCAACCTCGGCTCTTTTATTACCCATGGACTTCAACTCCCAGAATTCCTGAGTCAGCTAGGAATTCTGGGAGTTGAAGTCCATGAGTCATAAAAGAGCTGAGGTTGCCTACCCCTGCCCTAAGATGATCCCATTGCTTATACCAGACATGTCAAACACAAGGCCGGGGGCCAGATCTGGCCCGTGAAGTGGTTTCATGTGGCCCCCGAAGCCGTTCTGGAAACAGTGAGGGAACGGTTCCCGCTGCCTTGGCCCTGGCCCAGAGACCCTCCTTCTGCGAGAGACCCCCAGATCTGTCCCACTCCTGCCCAGGCCCCCATAGGCACCCTTGATGCCAATGATGTAGAGCTGGCCATGCCCACCCAGTAGGCCATATGCACTCCAGCTGCGCCCACCCAGTAGGCCGCACCCACCCTGGCCATACCCACCCGGCCCCCCGAGGGCAACCACAATGCTGATGTGGCCCTCAATGAAATTGAGTTTGACACCCCTGGCTTATACTGACCCTAAAGGTGACCTTTTAAGATTTATTTATTAAATGAACTTTAGAATGAATAATAAACAAATCTGGGTTTTACCAATCCATTACATTCTCTTGACCTTCTGCCAGTGCCCAGTTTGACAGTTAGCTTCCACAATCAATTTACCTCTGGAAATGTTAGTCTGTTCCTGGATTTCAGGAAGCGCTCTGGCTTTTTTTTCTAGTTACTTTGGCCTACTTGGGGGAAAGAAGAAAGGACCCCATCTTGACCTGTTTCATATTGTGCTCAAAGGGATATGGGATGCTGAGAGTAATCTGGACTTGAAGTAGAAATATGTGGCTCTATATTTAGTTGCCTTGCAGGAAATTTGGAATAGGAGATTCTAGCACCTGCCTAGATAATTTAGGTGAAAACCTGCACAGTTCAGCGATTTCTAGGGCATTGTTGTTGTTGTTAGCTCTTTCTTTCACTGTCAACTGATGATTTCTCTTAATGTCTGAGCATGCCATTTCTTCTGCTTCACCTGCCAGCTACTGGGCGGTGGGGGTGGGGGTGGGGGGAACAGGAGGCACAGAGATTCTGATCTCTTTGGGAATAGATCAAATTACACATTTGTTTAAAAATATCATCTTTAACTTGTTGTTGTGTTGTTGTTAGCTGCGAAGTCGTGTCCAACCCATCGCGACCCTATGGACAACGTTCCTCCTGGCCTTCCTGTCCTCTACCATCTTCTGGAGTCCATTTAAGCTCATACCTACTGCTTCAGTGACTCCATCCAGCCACCTCATTCTCTGTCATCCCCTTCTTCTCTTGCCCTCAACCTTTCCCAGCATTCGGCTCTTCTCCAGTGAGTCCTTCCTTCTCATTAGGTGGCCAAAGTATTTGAGTTTCCACTTCAGGATCTGGCCTTCTAAAGAGCATTCAGGGTCGATTTCCTCTAGGACTGACCGGTTTGATCACCTTGCAGTCCAAGGGACTCACAGGAGTCTTCTCCAGCACCATAGTTCAAAGGCCTCAATTCTTTGATGCTCAGCCTTTCTTATGGTCCAACTTTCACTGCCATACATTGCAACTGGGAAGACTGCAAAGCTGCTCTGCTCTGTGCTGGCCACTCATGCACGACCATGCATCCTTTCTGAACTTCACCATGCCTTGCTTCCATTCTCACACACCTCCTCACAACTTTGTTCACCCTCTCCAAGCTTTGCTGCTCCTGGCTCACATCTTCCCCAAGCCTTGTGATGCCTCCTCCACCCTCTGTGTACTCCTTTTACCCTCAAGCCTCCCACACACCTGGCAGCACCACATACCTTACCTGCTTTCCAGTCTGCATGCAAACCACCTGGGACTTGCAATATCCTGTTGTTTTCCCCATTGTCTTGCTTGTGAAAAGCTGGCAAGAAGTTGCCTTGCCTAATGACCATGTGGGATTCTGTTAGCAATAGCAACTGGGACTGCAAGGATTGCTGTCACTCAGCAGTGCAGTTACATTTTATGATCACTTAATGGTGGAAGTTCTGGCCCCAACTGCCATTCTAAGTCAAAGACTACTGTAATATTATCCACGTGACTGCTACATACTCCATCTGATGATGTCCCTTTGGAGAGGTGTCACTGTGGTTGTTTGAAGTCAGCGTTAACTATGAAGAAATCAGTGGAGTGGCAGAAATTGATACAGTAGGTCAGAATCCAGCTTCATTTTGACTTCCCGAGTCAGACATTTTCCTCTTTAAACTTATTTCCAGTGTAGACATTCCAGCTTCCAATCATGGACAGCACATCTTGCTTACATATTATGTCGATTTCAAATGGAACTTGATCATAAATCACATCAACCTCCCCTCCTTCTGCATTAGTGGTTGGAGGATAAACTTGGATGGTCATCATATTAAAGAACTGCTATAACAGTGAGATGGGCAGCATAAAAATATAATAAATTAAATATAATAAATAATTGTCCGCAAGTCTAATTGATATTCTTCAGTCATTGACTGCATAAGTACTGTTCTTGCTATACCCTTCCTAGCTATAAAAGCAAACACTGTTCCTGCTTTCTTTTTCATGTCCTGAATAATAAACAATGTGATTTGCTGACTGAAAGTGACCAAACCCTGTACATCTTGATTTGCTGATCCCTTTACAGCACTCTCTGAGCAGTTTACAATGTCAACATTATTGCCCCTAACAATCTGAGTCCTCATTTTACCAACTTTGGAAAGACGGAAGGCTGAGTCAACCATGAGCCCATCAGGATCGAACTTCAGGCTGTGGTCAGAGTTTGCCTGCAATACTGCACTTTAACCACTGCGCCATCAGGGCCCTTTCACTGTGTTGAGCTTCGCTTCTTATGTCCGTGTACCCATTGTACCCCTCTCTTTAGATTTGATTGTTCTGCATGGCAACATCAGCAACTGAGTCTGCCAAAAGCCTTAAGCTTGTCATATAATTAATAACACTCTCAAAGATCCTCAAATCTTCCTCAGTTGCAAGTTGAGTGCCACTCAACCTGAAAAACCCCATCAGCTGGCAGTATATGGCCAATTGTTTTGGATTGGCTATTCACATGGTTTTCTAGGTAAAAGTACAAGAGTTGTTCACTGCTGCTTTCTTTCAATTAATGCCAGTCTGAATTCCAGTCTGAATTAATGCCTTTGCCATTGTCACTACAGTACAATGATCAACTGCCTCCAGCGTCTTCCTTATTGCTGCTGTCCAATGTAGGTGTTTACTTGCTTTAGCTGGGCAGCTAGGAGGACCTTCACGCCTTAGGTGGTGTCTCTGCTAAGATGATATAATAATAAACCTTTATTGTCAAAGTACAACATGTGTACATTGAGATTAGCTGAGCCTCCCCCCCCGTGCTCTCTCCCCCCCAACAGACAGTGACAACAAACCCTCTATCCTACTACACCATGTGAACCAACTACACCACGCACCAGCCTCCCAAGTCAATTCTCCATAAGTTCACAGAGATTATGTCCCATTTAAAAGCTTAACAGCCCATGGATAAAAGCTGTTCTTCAGCCTGTTGGTACGGCTGGCTATACTCCTATATCTCCTACCCGATAGTAGGAGAGTAAAGAGATACCGTCCAGGGTGTGAGTCGTCCCTGAGAATTTTCCTCACTCTTCCAAGGCAGCGAGCCCTGGCGATGTCATCCAGTGGTGTCAGGGGACAGCCCACAATGTCTTGTGCTGTGCTCACTACCCTCTGTAATACTTTCCTGTCCACAGCTGTCAGACCAGCATACCAAACCACAATACCATAAGAGAGGACGCTCTCTATAGTAGACAGGTAAAAGAGGGTCATTAGCCGTTGTTCTATATATTCTTGGCAAACACTTTCAATGTTCTTTGCTCATCCCTCCCAAGAAAACCCTCTGCCCCACCATGATGAGCCAGCATAGCAGGACCTCGGTGGGTGTTTATATCTGTGCTTAATTCTGTTAAAACTCCTTAAGCCACAAGGCCTTCCTAATGTCTGCTGAATTCCTGTGTTCTTTGTGGGACTGACCTTGGCCTTGACTTCCTTTTCAATTGCGCTGTCAGTCTTACTTTTGAGCTTTCTGAGGAGTTTATCCTTCCATCCACAGCTGCCTTTCTCCAGTGACTCTTGCTTCTTGGCTCACCTCAAACTGAGATCCCTGGCCAAGTTTGAAATCCAGGCCTTCAGCTGGGAGTTTGAGCCAGTGACGATTTGGGGGATGAATTTGGCTACGTGATGCTTGAGTTCACAGAAAAGGTGCCACCATGCATAGACATCAAGACAGATGCACCAGAGGCCACAGTCAAGGGCCCTCTCGGGATTAAACAAGGCAAATAGTGTTGGTGGCAGCAACGTTTTGATTTCAGCATCTGCGCTACTGCAGGCATGTGGGAAATCCATTGCGTATGATTCTAGTCGTTGTACTTTGTGTTCCTGAAGGTTGGAAGGAAAGGTCGAACTTGTCAATTTTGGTTTCTTTCGGTTTTCCCCTCTTTTTTTGAAAGCTCTCAGATCTTAAGTTTGTTCTTTTTTTTTTGAAGTTCATACCACCTTTGTATGTACAGGTAGTCCTCGACTTACAACAGTTCATTTAGTGATCATTCAAACTTACAACAGCACCTAAAAAAAGTGACTTATGACCATTTGTCACACTTATGACCGTTGCAGCATCCCCATAGTCACATGATTTACATTTAGATGCTTGGGAATGGTTTTCCTATTTATGACGGTTGGAGTGTCCGGGGCAGGTCATGTGATCACCTTTTGCGACCTTCTGACAAGCAAAGTCATTGGGGAAGCCAGATTCACTAAACAACCGTGTGACTAATTTAACAAATGCATTGATTCACTTAGCAAAGGTAGCAAGAAAAGTCGTAAGATGGGGCAAAACTCACTTAGCAAATTTCTCACTTAGTAACATAATCTCTGAGCTCAATTGTGGTCGTAAGAGGAGGACTACCTGTGTTTTATTACACATTGCTTCAAAGAATACACATTTTGTTTGCAGGTGTTCCTTACATGTGCAGATATTTTGCAAAAAAATAGATCTTTTAATACAATGTCTTTTGTACATTGTTTTCACAAGAATATGATGCCTTGTGCAGATATTTACTTTATTAAAAAAGCAATATATTAGCAAACTGTGTGCAAATTATCATGGCTCTGGAGCCCAACAAAGTAAAAGAGAGACTAATGAAGGGCAAAATCCCCTTAACCTGAAGCTGTTTTTGTTCTTGGCAGTGTTTCAAGGCCATAGGAGTCTGTGTTTTCACCTTGCATTCCTCTGTCTTCTTTCTGATTAGTCTGGCTTCTACCACTGCTACAGAATTATTGGGCTCTGTTAATTGTAATTAATAGGGGCGTGGTGGCTCAGTGGGTTAGGACACTGAGCTTGTCGATCAGAAGGTCGGCAGTTTGGCGGGTCGAATCCCGAGTGCTGCATAACAGAGTGAGCGCCTGTTACTCGTCCCAGCATCTGCCAACCTAGCAGTTTGAAAGCACGTAAAAATGCAAGTAGAAAAATAGGGACTACTATGGTGGGAAGGTAACAGCGCTCCGTGCGCCTTTGGCGTCTAGTCATGCCGGCCACATGACCACGGAGACGTCCTCGGACAAGCGCTGGCTCTTCGGCTTTGAAACGGAGATGAGCACCGGCCCCTAGAGTTGGAAACGACTAGCACGCATGTGCGGGGGAAACTTTACCTTTACCTTAATTGTAATTAACTCCTAAATGTCATAAAAAGCTAGACATGACCAAGGAGTCATTGACTCTGAACATCTTGAAACCATCTTCTAAAAGCATAGGAAACATAATAAGTTTAAAAGAAATGTGGGAGAAAAATAGATTAAAAAAACACACACAATGCAGTTTAGATATGCGTTTGTGTATGCATGTGCTACAAATATTCTACATAAAACTTCATGATAATTTACACTTGCTCATGAGAGTGGATTTTCTTGAGACTCCTAAACATGTCTATACAAACCCCTGAGTAAGCCAACTATAGTGAGAAGAACTAGTTTAATAGACTGTTTGCCTTCTAAGTGCCTCAGCAGTGGTGATTTATATTTGGAAGGACCCCAAACCTCTTTTGCATTGGAGAAAATATATGATTTTTATCTTGGGTGTTGCTGCTTTGTTCCATTCTGCCTGCTTTGCAAACTACATTCCATTTCATAGAAGTGTTGAAACGTGACACAACTAAAAAGTTTTATGCAAGTGCATTTATGAAATGTATATGATTTATTAGCAAACACAATGCTGAAAAGCTGATTAACGCACACAATGCTGAAGGTGGAAATGATGGGCTGCCTATCTTGGATCCTGTCTGATCCAAGTGCCAACAGTGGGAAGATCACATAACTTTGACAATTATTACAGTCTTTCTTTTTTTTATAAAATTGTTGAAGCTTGTTTAGAGAGGGCAGCAGTCTAGCTGGAAAACCTTCAGCCTAAGAGAGGAAAAAACACTCAGTCCTTTGATGCTTTTGGTTAGCAAGAAGGAGCCAACTGCATAACTGAGCTTCAGTAGCCAGCATGACTGTTGCAGAGCAGCTTGTAATGAAAAAGATAAATCTATATAAGCAGCTGTACAGGAAATTTTAACCGCAGACATTTTAAAGGTCCATTCTGGTAGTCAAGAAGACTATGGAAGCAGATGTGTGGCCTGTTGAAACAGGATTACAGCAATGTCCAATCGGAGATATATAGGGCAACTTGTTCAAGGAAATTGAAGCCTATTCGTTTTAGCCTAAGCTTTCTCAAAAGCAACAAACATACCATTAGTTTTCTTCCACTGTCAACTGATGATTTCTCTTAATGTCTGAGCATGCCATTTCTTCTGCTTCACCTGCCAGCTACTGGGCAGTGGGGGTGGGGGTGGGGGGAACAGGAGGCACAGAGATTCTGATCTCTTTGGGAATAGATCAAATTACACATTTGTTTAAAAATATCGTGTTTAACTTGTTGTTGTTGTGTTGTTGTTAGCTGCGAAGTCGTGTCCGACCCATCGCGACCCTATGGACAACATTCCTCCAGGCCTTCCTGTCCTCTACCATCTTCTGGAGTCCATTTAATCTCACGCCTACTGCTTCAGTGACTCCATCCAGCCACCTCCTTCTCTGTCGTCCCCTTCTTCTATTGCCCTCAATCTTTCCCAGCATTAGGCTCTTCTCCAGTGAGTCCTTCCTTCTCATTAGGTGGCCAAAGTATTCGAGTTTTAGCTTCAGGATCTGGCCTTCTAAAGAGCAGTCAGGATTGATCTCCTCTAGGACTGACCGGTTTGATCGCCTTGCAGTCCAAGGGACTCGCAGGAGTCTTCTCCAGCACCACAGTTCAAAGGCTTCAATTCTTTGATGCTCAGCCTTTCTTATGGTCCAACTTTCACTGCCATACATTACAACTGGGAAGACTGCAAAGCTGCTCTGCTCTGTGCTGGCCACTCATGCACGACCATGCATCCTTTCTGAACTTCACCATGCCTTGCTTCCACTCTCATACACCTCCTCACAACTTTGTTCACCCTCTCCAAGCTTTGCTGCTCCTGGCTCACATCTTCCCCAAGCCTTGTGATGCCTCCTCCACCCTCTGTGTACTCCTTCCACCCTTAAGCCTCCCACACACCTGGCAGCACCACATACCTTACCTGCTTTCCAGTCTGCATGCAAACCACCTGGGACTTGCAATATCCTGTTGTTTTCCCCATTGTCGTGCTTGTGAAAAGCTGGCAAGAAGTTGCCTTGCCTAATGACCATGTGGGATTCAGTTAGCAAAGCTGCTCTGCTCTGTGCTGGCCACTCATGCACGACCATGCATCCTTTCTGAACTTCACCATGCCTTGCTTCCACTCTCACACACCTCCTCACAAATTTCACAGCCATACATTGCAACTGGGAAGACCATAGCCTTGACTATATGCACTTTTGTTGACAGGGTGATGTCTCTGCTTTTTAGTGTGCTGTCTAGATTTGCCATGGCTTTCCTCCCAAGGAGCAAGCGTCTTTTAATTTCTTGGCTATAGTTTCCATCTGCAGTGATCTTGGAGCCCAGGAAAATAAAATCTGTCACTACTTCCATTTCTTCCCCATCTATTTGCCAGGAATTGAGAGGGCCGGATGCCATGATGTTGGTTTTCTTAATGTTAAGTTTCAACCCAAGTTTTACACTCTCTTTCTTCACCTGCAACAAGAGGCTCTTTAGTTCTTCTTCACTTTCTGCCATTAGAGTGGTTTATCTTGGAGGATCAAAAACCTGAGATGATTGGATAGCTGCGTCTAAAACCCAAAAGAAGCCCAGGTGAGAATTTTTGGCATCCCTCTGACTTCTCAGGAATGTACTACTACTGAGGGTCTTCTCAGGGTGCCGCCGGTAAAAGATTGCTGGCGGATAACACCCAGGGGGAGGGCCTTTTCTGTGGGTGCGCCTGCCCTCTGGAACCAGCTGCCCATGGAGCTCAGGACTGCCCCTGACCTGCGTTCATTCCGCCGGGACCTGAAGACCTGGCTCTTTGAGCTCTCTGGCCCAGGCTGAGAATTTTAACTGGGGTTTTATTTTCAGGGATAATTTAATCTTTTAATTGTCTTTTAACTTTATGTTTTGTGTTGGTGTGATTTTAAAATGCCCTGTAAACCGCCCTGAGTCCTTCGGGAAAGGGCGGCATATAAATCTAATAAAAATAAATAAATAAAATAAATAAACAAAGTTAGAGTAAGTAGACAATTTAGGGAACTCCTGACCGTAAAAATAACCAATGTTTTTATATTCCTTCGGCAAATGCTGCCATGAATAATTTTGCTCACCCAGATGAATTTCTTCATCTCATCTTCCACCCCGTCAAATGGGTCCATACCTTTCACAGCTAGCTGGAGAATGTATGATGAAACTAGGAAAAAGGTAGGGAGAAAGGAAAATGGAGTGAACTTTTTAGACCTTTTTGATTAGCAAGGAGGATCAAACTGGATACTGAGCTTCAGTAGCCAGCAGGACTTTTGCAAACAGCTTGTAATGAACAGAACTGAGCTTGTAATGAAAAGAGCCAGAACTGATGAAGCTTCTTAGATGAGAAGAGAAACATCTTCTTCTTCCTCAAGGAAAAAAACCAGACCAGTTGCCTAATTTCCTGGAGAACTCTTGTGCACAGGCCTTACTACCTAGCCCTGTTTGGAAGATAAGGCTGAAATATTCTTCAAAAAGCTTACTTCAAAGAGACGCATCTTTTGCTTGCTTAATTCAATGTTTCATTTCTTAAACTAGAGATTGGTTGCCTTGTGCCTCGATGCTATACGCTGTCAGGGTTGTGGGAAAAGAAAGAAAATGAGGTATTCTGAAAAGGAAAACCCATCCTGGATTTCAACCAGCGGTATTGGCTTCTGTTAGAGATGAAGGCTGAGGCTGCAGAGAGAAAAATGAGACCTTGGACATTTTTTAAGGGAAGTAAGCTGAAACCTTCACTCCTGTAACTGCCAAAATAAACATGGATGCTTGATGTTCCTTAAGGGATCTCCATGTTAGGCATGGATTGGAAAGAATTTTTCTTCTTGATGGTTACTTTTTGGATCCTTATCTTTAAGGAGATACTTAACCACCTTAGCTAGATAAAAAGTTTGAGGGATTTTTATTACAGGTACTCCTCGACTTACAACCATTTGTTTAGTGACAGCCCGAAGTTACAACTGAAAAAAGTGATTTATGGCTGTTTTTCACACTTACAACCATTGCAGCATCCCCAGGGTCATGTGATCAAAATTCAGATGCTTGGCAACTGATTCATATTTATGACGGTTGCAGTATCCCAGGAGTCATGCAAACACCTCTTATAACCTTCTGCCAAGCTAAGTCAATGGGAAAGCCAGATTCACTTAACAAACCGTGTTACCAACTTAACAGCTGCAGTGATTCACTTAACAACTGTGGCAAGAAAGGTTGCAAAATGTGGCAAAACTCACTTAACAAATGTCTTGCTTAACAACAGAAATTTTGGGCTCATTTTTGGTTGTAAGTCAACGACTAACCTGTATATTATATTATTAGAGCAACTTAGGTGAGATGGGAGGTGTAGAAATGTGATGATTGTTTTGTATTTTGTTGTATTGTACGGCACTGTACTATATTGTATTATTCATGGAAGCCAATTAGTGGCACTTTGTTATCCTAGTAAAGCATTGGATAAATATTCTAGTGCTTCAAATGTTAAAATATTAATATTTTAAAATATTAAATATAACAGTATATTAAAATAGCTGCATATTAAAGTAGTATTTTGGGGCCTAGGTTTTGCATTACTTAAAATAACATGCCTGTAACATGCCAATATTGGAGGTTTTTGATGCGACACAAGTATTTTAGTTTCTCTTTCATGAGTTGGCTTCCTATTGCCTTACTAAGAGCATTTGAGGCTAAGCTTATCTTATAATAAGAACAGGGATCTTCAAACCTGGCCCTTTTATGACTTGTGGACTTCAACTCCCAGAATTCCTCAGCCAGGCATGCTGGCTGAGGAATTCTGGGAGTTGAAGTCCACAAGTCATAAAAGGGCCAACTTTGAAGACCCCTGTTATAGAAAGTCTCTTTGTATTCTTATTTGGGATATTTCATTTTACTTGCAAAACAGTAAATTGTATTGATCATTGTCCACAATAAAGGCTGTCCGTGTCAGAGGTGCCCTGATCTCCCTGGTTTTCATGCCAAACATATCTACTGTTAAGGAAAAGGGATGGAATGACTCTCTTTTACCGGTCTACTATAGAGAGCGTCTTCTCATACTGTATTGTGGTTTGGTATGCTGGTCTGACAGCCGTGGATAGGAAAGCATTACAGAGGGTGGTGAGCACAGCACAAAACATTGTGGGCTGTCCCCTGACACCACTGGATGACATCGCCAGGGCTCGCTGCCTTGGAAGAGTGAGGAAAATTCTCAGGGACGACTCACACCCTGGATGGTAACTCTTTACTCTCCTACCATCGGGTAGGAGATATAGGAGTATAGCCAGCCGTACCAACAGGCTGAAGAACAGCTTTTATCCATGGGCTGTTAGGCTTTTGAATGGGATATAATTTTATAAACTTTATGCACGATTGACGTCAGTCCGGTGTGTTGTGCAATTAGCTCACATGGTGTAATAAGATGGAGGGTTTGTGTCACTGTAAGTTGGGGGTGGGGGAACGAAGGGAGGCTCAGCCAATCTCAGTGTATACATGGTTGTACTTTGACAATTAAGGTTCCTTCAATAACGGCAGTGGATAGAATCTTGGCAGGAGTTGGTACAAGGCAAATTTGGGGCATTCTTGACAGCTGAGATAGATTTTGTTTTGAGGTTCGATTCCTGGGAATGTTGTCTCTGGGTCTATCCCAGAAAAGGTACCGTATCTTCACATCTACAAGGGGATGGTTTGATCTCGGAAAGAGAACTTGTGAAATAATCATTTTCTATTTGGAACATCCCAGCCAAGTACAGCACTTTTCACCCTTACCCAAACAAACCAACAAGCAAAATAAAAGCAGCAATTTCTACTTGCTGACTTCAGAGAAACTCTGGGATTGGACTTAGGAACTGAGATTGTTGGACATATGACAAGTCTCACATGTCCGATAAAGGCCCCTCGTGACTCAGATGTTGGTCTTTTCTGCTTGACACAGTCTGATCATCGGCTCTCTTTAAGAGATTGAGAAAAGACAAGACAAGGAGAAAGAGCTACGCCCTCCCAGTCTGGGCCCTAAGCCAGATCACTGCTAGACAAAGCTGTAGAGGCCAGGAGACAAACTTAATAAAATTGGCAACTGGAGACTAGTGTGGAGGTGTTAGTTATGCAATATCTCTGGAAGGCACATCTTTCTGGTGCCCCCTTCTATGGGGAGGGGAGTTAAAATATCTATAGGTACATTCAGTCTATTGGAAGCTTTGCATATCTACTTTACTTGTTTTATTGCAGCAAATTGTCAGGAAAAAAAACAACCCAGCCATTATCCGGCAGTTTGGCTTGGAAGTTAATGTCTGATTAATGATACAGTTGTAGGCTAATAACAGAATAACAGAGTTGGAAGGGACTTTGGAGATCTTCTATGGTTCTCCTGCTTGAGCAGGGGGCTGGACTAGAAGACCTCCATGGTCCCTTCCAGATTCTATTCTATTCTATTCTATTCTATTCTATTCTATTCTATTCTATTCTATTCTATTCTATTCTATTCTATTCTACTCTACTCTACTCTACTCTACTCTACTCTACTCTACTCTACTCTACTCTACTCTACTCTACTCTACTCTATTCTATTCTATTCTATTCTATTCTATTCTATTCTATTCTATTCTATTCTATTCTATTCCATTTTTCTTCTGTAGTGTAACACATCACACAATGATAGCAAGTTTGGGGAAGTCTTTTCAAGCTGCCCAGGAGCTTCTGGAGCCTCAAGCTGGGCTTTTTAATTTTATTTTTTAGCTTCCGTCATCATTTCTTGGAATCAGCTCAAGTTGAGGGTACTATATTAGACTGATTCCTCCCTGCTCTGCCTTTGCAATAGATGACATTGGATGCTTATTCTGACAGGGATAAGCTAGAGCTTATTGGGGCGTGGGGTTAAGCCATGTTCATCGAGAGGAGAAGCGGATTTATTTTTCCTTGGGAAGTCGGAATTTTGAAGAAGCTAGCCGCTATCTTTCATTCACCCACCAGATTTTGTGGGTTAAATTTTTGTCTGCAGAGAATAAGTAACATCCTTCCTTAATTGACCGACGGAACAGGAGCAAAGCTTCTTTGACGTGTGAATGTTTTGGCAGAATCAGAAAGTGGAAAGATTCTGGGAGTTAAGTGGTTCTTATAATCTCTATTCACAGTCTCACACTCAAATCTGGAAAGAAAAGCCAGACTATAATCATATTCTTAAAAATAAACATACTGGATAAACTTTGTTCAGTGAAGACCTTGGCATGAGTCCAACAAACCTTATTAAGTCAAAACTCTTTTTCAGGCAAAATGTTTACTGGATTTAAAGCACTGAGATACTTGACAGACCAGAATCTGACTGCATCCGTCCATCTCTCTATCATATCCTGGGCAGGGGGGGGGGTTGTATGAAATGATCTAGATATTTTTCTGTTCTTTGTTCCTAGGAAACAGCTTTTACGTTCTGTAAAACTGTCAATATATGGAACAAAACAAAACAGCCTTAACGTTCTCCGTCCTTGTATCAATAAAAGGCCAAAAATCTCAGGGGGAAAAAAAAGAAAGGAAAGTCATTTTGGCTTTTCCTCTTTGCTAAAGTGTCAATGGATAAAATGCTCAGCAGAGGTTGTATGTCCACACATGTATTTTATCTTAACAAGTGATACGCAGTGAAGAGGTTTATCAGAGAGACCTGAGGCCAACTTGGCAGAAACAAGCACTTTTGTTACAAGGTTATTTTGAGATGGATGCTGAAGTTCTTCTTAAGAGTGCCAAGTTCTAGAATGTTCTTTCTGGCCCAGACTTGCTAGCAATAGACACTAGCTCCATGGTTCACCTCATACCAACCACCATTAAAAGTATTTCTTATAGAATAGTGTTCTTACTATTCTGAGCTTGGTTGTTTCCTTGCAGTCATTTCATTAGTCAAATTAGGTAACTCTGAGCTTGGTGATTTTCTTGCACTGCACCAATGATGTTACCTAGTTTGGCAGTATCATTGGTGTTAATGTAGTTTGTTTACTCAGTATATTATAGGATCACTACCCTACTATAACTCCTCCACACAAGCAAGGTTCTTGTTTCTTGGCTTTAATGTTAATTGACTGCGGTATATATTTATTTTGGATGTGTTTATTGTTTTGAGTGTTCTTTTATGGTTTTAATTGCTTTTATAGTTTGGAATTGTAAGCCACCCAGAATCATTGGTTGAGATGGATGGCTATAGAAATTAAATAAATAAATAGTCTCATAAATTTATTAAATCTTGCCCTTTTGCCTTAAGTTCCTGCAAAATCCCTCAAATTCTGTGAACCCTTGCAAGGTGCAGCGGTGCCCATTTTCTCCATTTATTTTTTAAATGTTACTCTAATTTTGAACTCCCATTTTGAGAACAGGAGTTGGCCCAGCTGCTTTGGGAAGTGTATTGCTAACTGCTGGCTTGGCTTATTGTGTGAACTTGATGACTGTGGCATAGCCAATAAAATATAGTTAAAACTAACCACCGACTAACTTTATGAGTAGAAGAAGAAGGCAAGCCTATCTGTTTTGGATTTCAAAGTTGTTTTTAAAAAAATGGTCACCTTTGCGTTAAACTTAATAATTTAATGGACTTATCCAGCCAATGTTCTTGGCCCCAATATTTGTCACTTTCTTTGGAGAATTTCTTTTTTTAACTTCCCAGTCTAGTCTATAGTCCTGGAATGTCCTGGTTTCCCATCCAAGTATTTACCACTCTGACCTGGCTTAGTATGTTCAAGATCAACAGCTCCATTTAAGCCAGCATTTAATCCCCCCCCCAAAAAAAGAACTATTAGCTTGTCTTCCACTTGAAACTCCAAGCAGTGAAGCCTTCTGCCCTCTTACCAATATGGTGGGCAAACTTTTCACTGTGGTCAAATTTGTATGATGCAACATACCAAATAAAAATCAAACACACAGCATTATGGATACAAGGAGAGGAAGTAAATGCAGCTGCAAAATAGATTCCAGCACTTCAAGTCTGTCTCCAAAATGGCCAGGTTTCAAGGGGTCTTTTCCGTCCCAACCGTTTGGAGTCCAGTTTAAAATGTGCTTGAGATTGGTCTGAGCTGTTTTGACTATTTGCTCACTTATTTGAACATCCCAATGCTATGAGGACAGTACTGTTTATGTTGTTCAGTCTGGAGCTTGCAGAGAACTACCCACGTATCTCTGTTTGCTTTTTTAAAGAGCTTTTTAGGATTACTTTGCTGTTTTCTAAGATTTGTCCTGATTTCTGCAGCCCAGATCAGGTAGCTTAGTCTCTGCATTTAATTGTTCACTGAGGTTTAAAAACAAAGAGCTCATTGTACTTTCATGGAGCCCTCACAACTAAAGCTACAGCAGGTACTCTTCGACGTATGGCTACAATTAAGCCCAAATTTGTGTTGCTAAGAGAGACAGTTGTTAGGTGAAATTTATTCCATTTTACGATCTTTTTGGCCAAGCTTGTTAGGTCAGTCACTGGAGTTGTTAAGTTAGTAATATGGTTGTTAAGTGAATCTGACTTCTCCGTTGACTTTGCTCGTCAGAAGGAGGCAAAATGCGATCCCGTGACCCTGGGACACTGCAACCGTCATAAATATGAGCCAGTCGCCAAGAATCTGAATTTTGATCACGTGACCATGGGGATGCTACAACAGTCATAAGTGTGAAAAAAGATCACTTTTTTTCACTGTCATTGCAACTTTGAATGGTCATTAAATGTACTGTTGTAAGTTGAGGACTACCTGTATTCTCATCCTAGATGCTTCTAGATGGAAATAGATCTTTACTCCTAATTATCTGCAAGGGAAACAGGATCACTTCGTTGTCCTGAAGTTAAGTGCAGATTCATGATCTTAGGACCTTTGCTTCTTTCCCAGTTGTGTAGCTGCTCAGCATTCAACAGGATCCTGGTTGACAAAGAAGTTGATTCCTAGCCATGCAGATCTACCAGTAGTTTGGATCATGATCCCACTAGCAACGTCTAGCAAATACTAGAGCAGTGTTTTTCAACCTTGGCAGTTTTACGATGTGTGGAAGTCTAACACCCAGATGCTGGCTGGAGAATTCTGGGAGCTGGAGTCCACACATCTGAAAGTTGCCAAGGTTGACAAACAGTTCCCTGGAGGTATGCAATCATGGCTATGTCAAAATCAAAATAAGGGGGACGTCTTATCAATTCAGTAGTGGCTGGGGAAGTCAGGAATATCCACAGGGGACTGGGTGATTAAAGTCCTTTCCTTTCTTCCACGTGTTGCCTACAGTTTGGTCATCTTAATTTTGTGTCCCCCTCCATTCTTGGAATGCCTTTAGCTGATAAATAATTGTAAGAAAAAAGAGTGGAAAATTATTACAATATTGTATATCTACACACAAACACACACACACACACACACACACACACACACACAGAGGGGGGGAGGGAGGGAGGGAGGGAGGGAGGGAGGGAGGGAGGGAGAGAGAGAGAGAGAGAGAGAGAGAGAGAGAGAGAGAGAGAGAGAGAGAGAAAGAGAGAGAGATGCAATCCGCTAGCTATAAGATCAGGCTACAGATGTTCTCAAACTTGTACATTTAGTACCTGAATTCTCTTTGCTGTTGTTGGTAGTAAGAATTATATTTTAGATGGGAGATAGGTAGAGGACAAGAAAAAGGGCCAAACTTGTCTTAACTAACATGATTTTACTTTCAGGTTGTCAGGTCCAATATACACCAGGTGGAAAGTTGCATGGTTATTCCAGACTGCTGCTGGACTTTTATTAGTATTTTTAATTTTTTTCTGAGAGATTAAATCAAACCACATTTAAAATGTGCTTTTTTTTGGTAAGGTCTTGTTTTCAAATATTGTCATGTTAACTCCCCCTGTTGCCGCCACTTCAATTAATGAGGAAGAAAAATGCCAGAAGAAATAAGACACAATGAACTCCATTTACAGCAGTTATAAAATTTCCCTGGAACAGGATATATGCACAAATATCCACTGGCAAACATGCAACATACTGATATATTTAAGATTAAAAGCTTTCAGACAAAACTGGGAGTATTACTGTTTCCTTTAGCATACAATTTCAGTCCTGTGAGATTTAGACCAATATTTTATGTCCTTATCAAATATTTGGACTGATCCTCTTCTAGTATTTTTTTTGGTCTGCTTTTCTTGTTGCATTTGTTTGATTTTCCAGGATAATTTGCAAGAACAGCAGACTCGTCCACACTGCAAATGTTGATTTGGTTTCAGTGTGTGCTAATTTTATTTTACTCAGTTTGGTCAAACTCTTGGGCTTCTAAAGAAAGTGCTGGAAAATATATTTGTGTGGGAGGAATGAAATCTCACATCTCATAATTGAATGTCTTGTATGTCTTAGGAGTCCTTGGCTCTTAACTCTGTGAGAGCTTTGAAATTAGCTAAAATTTATAACAAAGGCACTCTCTAATATTTAAGGCAGAAGAATATTCCTAAGAGTGGTGATCAATCTATTTTTTATTTTCGATGCAGCTTTTGTAATTTTTAGAGCATTTGGCTGCATACTATCTTAATAAAGCTCTTTTCAAAAGGTAACATGTGGATTCTGAAAGAAACAGAATAAATAAACCCAGGTTTTGACTAAGCCCTTCTTCTCTCTGAATCTTTTCTCATCTTTTAGATCTTTAATTAGAATTTAACTAAATTCTTTGGGGAAGCATTCCAGCAAGATTCCTCAAAGAAAAAGTAATCCACATAAGTATTAAGGCCCTAAAGAAGAGTTCGATATAAAAAACAAACTTTGTTTTAATATGTTGGAATGTCAGCTTTTCATCACATAACACAGCTCTAAGGGATTCCACTCCCCAGTGTATAGGTGTAACAACTGAGAATTTGGAATTATATTAGTCAATAATCTTCATTTTCCAAGGTGGAGGAAACACATGTTAGTTTTAAAGATATTTAAAAGTGTGCTTTTCTGTTTATAATTGGATAGCTAATACTTGGTTATCATATATGTTATTGATGAAATGCTCCATGAATATTACGGTCATATTAAAAATGCACTCAAACCACTGAACTAATTTAACTATCAAATGAATCTATCTATCTATCTATCTATCTATCTATCTATCTATCTATCTATCTATCTATCTAATTATCTGTCTGTCTGTCTGTCTGTCTATCTATCTATCTATCTATCTATCATCATCATCATCATCATCATCTATCATCTATTTATATCTATCATCTATCATCTTTCTAACTAATGAAGTGGTAAAGCAATGTCTGGAATATCCCATTTGAGACTGCAGGTGATTAAATGCTATTTAAATTAAATATAGTTTCATGATCAATGTAACTATCTTCTAACCTCTGGCCAAGAGCTTTATTGCTGTGGAAGGCTGAATTTTTTCTAAGTGTGTTTTGAAGGGTTCTTGCAAGTCCACATATATTTTCTAACCTATTGCCCTCCAACTGCAGTGGGATTTCCAGAATTCCTTGTCAGCATAAATTATAATTTTAGGCTATTTTGAGATCATGGAGATGGTAGATATACTGTAGATGATGCTGTTGTAATAGGTGGTCTGTAAGATCCCTTCCTATGAGTGAGATTATATTACTGACCCTGTAGAATTAAAATGACTTTCTAGAATTAGCTATAAGTTTCCAGCTGTGTCCCTGATATTTGCGTAATACATCTGTCTGTGTCTTTCGCAATTAGATTCACAGATAATGTGATTAAAGTATCTGTGATGGATTTAAGACAGATTGTGTTTTTCTGCCTTAGAGGAAAGCTGTCATTTTAAGAGATGCCTAAAAGTCATCCAAATAATGCTTTCCATTTTTTAAAAAATGCCTTTGATGCTGAATTGATACACATGCACAATCCTGCCAAATACCTGATTTTTCACAGAACGATCTTTCATTGAAGAAAGACTTCTCTTACATGCATTCTGCAAAGTTCATAGACCTCTACAGTTTATTTTAAGAGACTGGTATTTGTTTGGCATACTTTTATGTCAATTATCTAATCAGAAGCAGACATACAGCATCTTATGCAGTGAAAGGTACCAAGGAATGTCTGACACACTTCAAAGCAACAAGTAAGAGTTCAAGATCCATCATAAATGCAAGATTCCTTATGAACCTTCCCACTCCTTTCTCACTTAATTGGATTTACACACACACACACACGCACGCACGCACGTACGTACGTACGTACGTATGTATGTATGTATGTATGTATATGTATATATCCAGCAGATATATTTCTTGTGGCTGAGTTGTACAGAGTGGCTTGCTGGATAGACTATTGGTTAGCTTTGCTTAAGTCAAAAGTAACATTATGAAGTGTCACATTAATTAGTGCTAAACAAAAGGAGAACTGGAGAGACAACATCAAAGACACACTACAACAACATCAATTAACAAAGGTTGAGGTGGAAGAAGAAGAAGAAGAAGAAGAAGAAGAAGAAGAAGAAGAAGAAGAAGAAGAAGAAGAAGAAGAAGAAGAAGAAGAAGAAGAAGAGCTAATTTGAGAACAAAAGGCATTTGTTTTTCTACAGAAAATAAAGTAATAAGAAGCTCAGGGTCTTATACTAAAGAATTTACAGCTATGGGGTTCAAATACCTTACATCAGTGTTTTTCAACCTTGGCAACCTGAAGATGTACGGATTTCAACTCCCATAATTCCCCAGCCAGCCATGTCCATACATGAAGTCCAATTTGCAAAAGTTGAGAAACACTGCCTTACATGCTTATGACATCATATGAGTTTAGCGCAGGAGGGAGCTAGCTGGGTACCTTAGGATAGGTTAGGATAGGATAGGATAGGATAGGATAGACAGACAGACAGATAGATAGAATGTGCCATCAAAGTTGGGGTCATATGGCACAAGCAACCACTTGGCTCTTGTAATGATGTTCTTAGCACTAACCATTCACCGTGGTTGCTTATTGGCCACTAAACCATATGTCTTCACATGTCACTTTGCTTATCTGTCTCTAACTTCCAAATTTTCTCAGCTTGATTTCTCCCAGTGTTTTGGATTGAATAATTTCAGTCACATGCCAAAGGCCAACTTTGAGGGTTAGAAATAGCAAGGAGAGAGTTGTAGAACCAAAAGGTTCAGTTTACGTCCTAAAGTATCAGGCCCCTGAAAGTCTTGTCACTAAAACAAAGTTTTTGATCCCTGGTGGCACAGAGGTTAGAATGCAGTATTGCAGACAAACTTTGTCCACAGCATGGAGTTCGATCCTGATGGAGCTCATGGTTGATTCAGCCTTCCATCATTCCGAGGTCAATAAAATGAGGACCCAGATTGTTGGGGGCAACATGTCAACATTGTAAACCATCCAAAGAGTTCTGTAAAGGGCTATGGGGCAGTATATAAGTCTAAGTGCTAATGCTATTTATATGACAAATGGGAAAAAATTACCACGTCTAATAATAAGGCTAACTGCAACTAGTTAAATAAACATTTATTGCATTTATGTTTAAATTAAACTGGATTTATTTATGAAACAAATTTAGATGGCTAAGCAACAAATGCGCAATGATTTTAGATTAATACCCAAGATTATGTTGTGAACTTTATGGCAGAACAGGGATTTGAACCTGGATCTTCCTGATTTTGATATAATGTGCTATCTTACCATCTGTTTTAAAAACTGTCCCAAATTAAGCTGCCTTAGTAAATATTAGCTCTTTCCATGCTGCTACTTTTCAAAGCATACAACTGCAATTTTCATAATTCTCAACCATCGAAGACTTTGGCCATAATTCCAACCAGCACATCTAGACAATTGATGAAAGCTGGAACTACTTACCAAACAATAAGCTGCATGTTAAGACGTACTTTGTGATACTTTTGGAAAAAGGGCTAATTTGAGGAGTTGGGGTGTATGGGAGGTGTTGGGTTAAGGGATAGACAAAACATCTGGAATAAGGGAGAATTAAGTACGTTATTACTGTTTTCCCATAGTACCTGGAATGAACTAGTTGCTTCCAGTCCTCTCACTTTCATCATACAGGTAATCCTTGACTTACAACAGTTGATTTAGTGACTGTTAAGTTACAACGGCCCTGAAAAAAGTGACTTATGACCATTTTTGAAACTTACGACTGTTGCAGCATTCGCATAGTCACATGATCAAAATTTAGACACTTGGCAACTGACTCATATTTGCAGTGTCACAGGGTCATGTGATCAACTTTTGTGAACTTCTGTCAAGGAAAGTCAATGGGGAAGCCTGATTCACTTAACAATCATGTTACTAAAGAAATGTTGGGCTCAATTATGGTCGTAAGTCAAGGACTACCTGTATTAATAGGGGAAGTATTTAACATAGTTATTTTGTGAATAACATTTGCTGAAGAAGTCATGAGAATTTCAGAAGATACTCCCAGAGCTGTCATGCTGCACTTATCCGTTGTCTCCTTTTCACTGGAATAGATTCAATTATGAGAACGTTCTTGCTACTCTGGAGTCCTTGGGTGTTTGGAATTCCATTTCTTATCATGCAAGGTAAATTCAATTGGAAATAACACAATGTTCTTTTGTGGAGGAGGAAGGGATATTTTCACCCTCAGGGGCAAAAGGAGTGTCTGTGATCTAGGATTGTATTTCTTACTTTTAGTAGTATATCTCAAAAATCAGCAGGAACCTGATCATAGGGATGTTACAAAAGAAGAAAAACAAGGCAACTCGTCATGGCGCCTTGGAATATGGAAAATTCCAAGAATAGTTTGGCTTCCATGTTGACAAAAAGAAAGTTGCTTTTGGCCAGAAATGAAACTCAATAAAACCAAGGAATTGTCCACGCCACGTCTCTTCTTTAAAGAAGCAAAATTCTATCTTCTGTTGGACCGCATTGTGGGTAAAATTCAATATGATAAGGGGAGATTTATGTCACGCTTGGTCTTCCTTTCAGATCATAGGAGCCAGAGGATTTATTAGTTCCATTTATAGGCAGGCTTTCTTACTACATCAGATCCAGAGAAAATGTCACAGCCACAAAAGGAAGGAAGAAGAGGAAAGGGTGATAGAAGGAGTACATGCTGTCTTAGGAAGAGGAACAAAAGAAAGTTATATTGCTTCTCATTTAAGGCAGGGTGTTGATGAAGGAGAGAGCTGAGTTGTAACATATTCCTCAGAGCTTTGCTCCCCAAATTATCCTCATCTGCAATTCATTGGGAGAATAATAATAATAATAATAATAATAATAATAATAATAATAATAATAATAATAATAATAATAATAATAATAAAGTTGGAAGGGACCTTGGAGGTCATCTAGTCCAACCCCCTGCTCAGGCAGGAAACCTTATACCATTTCAGACAAATGGCTGTCCAGTCTCTTCTTAAAAACCTCCAGTGTTGGAGCATTCACCACCTATGGAGGCAGGTTGTTCCACTGCTTAATTGTTCTAACTGTCAGGAAGTTTCTCCTTAGTTCTAGGTTGCTTCTCTCCTTGACTAGTTTCCATCCGTTGCTTCTTGTCCTGCTTTCAGGTGCTTTGGAGAATAGCTTGACTCCCTCTTCTTTGTGGTAGCCCCTGAGATATTGGAACACTACTATCATGTCACCCCTCACCCTTCTCTTCGTTAAACTACACATACCCAATTCCAGCAACCGTTCCCTATATGTTTTAGCCTCCAGCCCCCTAATCATCTTTGTTGCTCTTCTCTGTACCCTTTCTAGAGTCTCGACATCTTTTTTACATCGTGGTGACCAAAACTGGATGCAGTATTCCAGGTGTGGCCTTACCAAAGCATTGTAAAGTGGTATTAGTACTTCACTTGATCTTGATTCTATCCCTCTGTTAATGCAGCCTAGCACTGTGTTGGCTTTTTTGGCAGCTGCAGCACACGGCTGGCTCATATTGAAGTGATTGTCTACTAGGACTCAGAGATCCCTCTCACAGTTACTACTATTGAGCAAGGTACCACCTATACTATACCTATTCATTTGATTTTTCCTGCCTAAATGTAGAACCTTACTTTTTTCACCATTGAATTTCATTTTGTTAGATAGTGCCCAGTGTTCGAGTCTGTCCAGATCCTTCTGTATCTTAAGCCTATCTTCTGGAGTATTGGCTATTCCTGCCAGCTTGGTGTCATCTGCAAATTTGATGAGTTCCCCATCTATCCCCTCATCCAAATCATTAATGAAGATATTGAAGAGCACTGGGCCCAGAACAGAGCCCTGGGGCACCCCACTACACACTTCCTTCCATGTAGATGCAGTTCCATTGAGGACCACACGCTGAGTACGGCCTGTCAGCCAGCTACGAATCCATCTGGTGGTAATGCTATCTAACCCACATTTTTCTATCTTATCAAGTAGTAGGTTGTGTTCTACTTTATCAAATGCCTTACTGAAGTCCAAGTAAATTATATCTACAGCATTCCTCTGGTCCACTAGTTTTGTCACTTGGTCAAAGAATGTAATAAGATTTGTCTGGCATGATCTGTTTTTGACAAACCCATGTTGACTTTTAATGATGACTTTGTTTGCATCAAGGTGTTCACTGATTTGTTGTTTGATTATCTTTTCCAGAATCTTCCCAGGTATTGAGGTCAGGCTGATAGGTCTGTAGTTTCCTGGAGTTATTTTTTCCCCTTTTTTGAAGAGGGGAACTACATCAGCTCTCTTCCAGTCCTCTGGTAGTTCCCCAGTGCTCCAGGATCTTTGAAAAATATAGTTCAGTGGTTCTGAGATCACGTCTGCCAGTTCCTTGAGAACTTTGGGGTGTAATCCATCTGGTCCTGGTGGACCTGGTGTATTATTTTTCTGTACTGGATTCTGACCTACAGTAATCAATGGTTTCTATAGTCATGATTACTTGAATAAACCATAACTGGTTGGAATCACATGTAGTTCTAAGCCAGCAGTGTTCCCGAGGCCACATGTAACCATTATATCCATATCTATCTATCTATCTATCTATCTATCTATCTATCTATCTATCTATCTATCTATCTATCTATCTATCATCTCTCTCTCTCCATCCTATATTGAATCAATATGAAACAATGCAATCAACTACATTCTATTAATTTTCTATTAATTTGATTGGAATTTCAAATCTATTTCAGTGAAAGGATTTTCCCCATGGCTTTGCCTAATTTTGGGGCACATGCAGTGGTGGGATTCAGCCCGTTTGCACCAGTTTGGCAGAACCGGTAGCTAATTTTTTGTTGCCCAGGCTCAGAATGGACTTCCGGAACTAGCATCCACATAGAGAACCAGTTGTTCACATATTTGAATCCCACCACTGGGCACATGGCACCCAGCACACCATCCAATATCAGCTGCGATCCTCATCCTGAAAATACTTGTACTCCCTTGTCCCAAAGGTGCTTTTCCAAAAGGCAATTAAACTTTTTGGGGGTTTTTTACTTGAAAACATTTCACTTCTCATCTAAGAAGCTTCTTCAGTTCTTGGATGAGAAGCAAAATGTTTTCAAGGATAAAACCAAGCAAACCCAGTTGCCTTTTGGTAAAGCCCCTTTGGGACAACCATGACCTGGATGACTGAGAATCTCCACAGACATTTGTACTCCTTTGCTATGAACTGTGGTTTCCAAATTCCGATGGCTGCTTAGCACACTATGCTTTAACACTCTTTTGCAAAGTCACAAAGAACCTGATTTTGCCAACAGGCCTGGGAAACCCAGATTGGCCTGGAGTCCATCAAGTGGCTTGTTTGATTGATTTGTTGTCACCAGCTGGCTGTGAGGGAGGGTATAATTGTTTTTACTGTTTGAATATTGTGTTTTTAAATATTTTTTGCAAGCCACCAAGAGTCACTGAGAGTGAGTGAGAAAACCTATAAATAAGTATATATTTTTTGAAAATGGTAAGAAAAAATCCCAAACAAATCCATATTATGGCCTACCAATATTTCACCTTAATTTCTCTTGCAAATTAGTACATTGATAAAATTAATACCTCAGTGAACAACGTGGTATCATCTCCATACAAATGAATATACAATGTACACCCATATTTTCAACTAGAAAACTTTTTTTTACATTTTTCCCTAAATAATCAAGAGGACATCATATACCCTCCTTGCTCAAGGTTGATCCATTTGCCAAATATTCTAGTGATTCTCACAGATGCTTTGCAGATTATTGACTGCTCTTATCACATTCACCAACCACCTTCTATTCCAGATTCATACAAGAAATTCCATAGTCCAAGTTCATTCACTTTATTATAAGCTTTCTCTAAATCAGCAAACACACAATAAACTTTTTTTCCACATTTGTACATTTCTCAAGGACTAGCTGAAAAGCAAAACTTGGATCTGCACACTCCTGCCTGGAATAAGGCCATGTTGTGTTTTCCAAATTTTTCTCATTGTCATCTCATATGTTTTTGTTCAAATTCTGGCAAACATCTTCCCAAGCACACTTAATTTATTCCCCTGTAATTTTTGCATTCACCTTTTCCTTTGTGTAAGAGAACAATAACAGCATTTCTTTAGTAGTCAGGCACTGATGCAACCTTCATACTGTACTGCATATGCATGAAACACAGCTGCTCCATAAGCAAATCACATTCACAATTTAAAATTTTCCAGTTACAGTTGACACCTGCAACCTTTCCATTATTCGACAAGGATTTTTACACCATTTTCTACTTCTTTTTAAACTGGTTTTTAGTAAAAACAATTTCATTCTTTTTTTTGTTCCTACATAGATCTCTAAAACGTATGTAGTCCTTTTTAAAATTCAATTATTCCATTGTTGTTTAACCCTTTTCATCTACTTTCTAACCATTTTTTAATTGCTGACAAATACTACTTTGCATATTCTCTTTTAATGTTAACCATTGCTTGCTCTCTCTGCATAGAATGTCTTGCAAAATTTTTCCCCCTGTTAAAAATATTATTAATTTATTTAAAAGACTTGTATGGCTGTCTGCCTTAGAACCACAACTCTGAGTGGCTTATAACCATTAGCAAGAGCAATAGCACTTAGCTTTATATACTGCTTCACAGTGCTTTACAGCCCTCTCTAAACAGTTTACAGAGTCAGCATATTGTCTCCAACAATCTGGGCCCTCATTTTACCAACCTCGGAAGGATGGAAGGCTGAGTCAACCTTGAGCCGGTCAGGATTGAACTGCTGGCAGTCGGCAGAATTAGCTTGCAATACTGCATTCTAACTACTACGCCACCAAGGTTCTTAACAATATTTATTAACAAGAATATTGTTATTCCAAGTCTCATTTTTTGCATTTTCTGATATGGATTTCCTCTCTCCACAACCTCTTCTACTTCATCGCTTCCCCAACCATCCTTTTTCATACTGTCCATTAGTATATCTCCACACACTTCTATGGCACTCAGTATTTGCTTTTCATTCTGCTCTCAGTAGCGTCTGCAACATCTAATGGTTCTTTATAGTGAGCTGGACGTAGGACATGGACTTCAAGTATAGGCTGTCTCTAAATAAATGGTAATAAGAATACGGACAGCCTGTATTTGAAGTCCATGTCCTACATCCAGCTCCCTCTAAAGAACCATAAGAAGAAAGATGAAAGAGTAGATGCTTTGAAGGACACCAGGCTGAAACACAGTGGCCACTTGGCTACAGTTTTCCCACAGTAATCAGACATATTGGCCTCTTCCTGAAACATGTTTGGGCCAATGGAGAGAGTAATAAATGTATGAAAACCAAAAAAGACTTAAATGATTTAGTCTACTAGTCTTGATGGTGAGGGTTAAATCCAAACCCAAATTAATCTCAGTCATAAATAGGACCAAAGATCAATTAGATCAATCAGGTCAATGACGACCCAATTGGGCTTAGCATTTGCTACCAGAACTCCAGTAAGATTTGGCTGATTAGTGACTGCAATAAGCATATTGCAGGAATTATATTTTAATGTAAGCAATTTGCTTAAATGTGCATCTCGCATATAAACTATCATAATATTTTCCATATCTTGGATTTAAAAAAACCTAGATGACATTACAGTAGAATTTTAATTAATTGTCATTAGCGTTTCATGATGAAACGGTAGCTAGTGCTACCTAATATGGGCTGCTTCTTTAAAAACCTCTAATTTTGGTTGTCAGCTGGTGATCATCTAGATTTTCATAGCTATACATTAGCAAGATGGCACAAAAGGTATGTCCTTGGGAACTCTACAGTAGAAAAACAATGTCATACCCAATCAAAGGTGCAACTGGTATTGTGGTATAATTCCACTGTTCCTCCTCCTTCCAAACTATTATTCATTGCATATTTCTTCTGAAATGTTTTGGCTGAAGTCTTGAAAAACAAACATGGTATGATAATCATCCTTTGATGTCTTGCCTTCTAACCAATTTTTCATCCCCACTCCCATGAAGGCATATTCTTATATTCTTTCTGATTTTATTTTTATGCATGTATTTATTATATGAATCATACCCTCCCCTTCTCATGTACGACTTTGAGCAATGGTATGTGGTTACTTTGGAAATCTGACCATTATGGGTTTTATGAAGCAACTCCGTTCAAAATTAGATGATTGGTTAATCTATCTATGTTTATCCACAAACTTACTCTAGCTTTCCTTAAGTAGGTATTTTTCTAAATATCTTCAATAAATAACTTCAAATGTCTTTTTTTTGGTGATGGGGGATTATGGTGCTTGAAGTCCAGGAAAAAACAAGGTTGAGAAAGATTGATCTCTTGATGCTCATGTTTTGCATGGCTTCAACATTGCTGTTTAGTAATTGGAGATATAAATTTCAACACATGAAGTGTATACATATCTGTTTTACTACTTAGTTGGAACCTAAAATCTAATTGAAAATCAGTCTTCTTTTTGTCTTTTCAATGGGGTTATGGATTACCTAATTCTGGCACTAAGCAGTAGTGGAGAATGAGACGGTAATAAGTTTTTGTTAAGTATTTTTCACCTGAAAAGTGCTATATAAATAATAAATTGAATCACTCTATAAAGATGCTTCAGGCTGGCAGCTAATTCTCTTATTTCTTCACCTTTACTCTGATTTCAAATTTATCTTAGTATCATCTCATTACTCATTTACTTTCTTGATTTAAGACTATGGAAAATCTGTCTTTCCCCTGTCAGCATGGCTATCCAACCCTAATGTATGAAAGCATCTAGTTTATGTTCTCCCTGACCACGTTCCCCATTCATAGCTTTAAAGCACTGCTTTACAAGAATGGAATAAAATGTTGTGTGAATTTTTCATGAACTTAAACTGAGGGTTCAAACTACTATGCACTTTGGACCCAGGGGTTTTCACACGTATTGGATTTTGTTGTCAATATTTGAGGTTCTCTAGGACACCAGTATGCCTAAATGAAGTTTAAGGGTTAGGTGAAGAAAACCTATCAAGGTAATGATTTAGAAGCTAACCAGCTGATGTAAGATGTATGATGTAATGATGGGAATGACTCAGCAGGGTCTATGTCCCTTTAAGAGCCAGCTGTGTCTGTGTCCCTTTAAGAGACTTTGTATAAAAGGAAGGCTCTGCTGCTGTGTTTTCTCTCTCTTCTGTTTCCTGCTGTAACTGCTGTGTGTTGGAGACGTGTATGTGTATTGTTCCTGGTGTATGATATTGTAGATAGTGTATGATAAACCACCATTTAATATAGACCACTGTTTACTGTGTTTACTCCTGGGCTACCTCAGCGCAATAAGACTGTGCATGCTCTGACAAAACCCAGTGCAGACTAAGAACTTGTATTTTCAACTATGTTTACTTTAACAAACAGCTGAAGTGTGGAGCTAATCCTTATGAGATTTTTGTAGATATGCAGGAAAAAAGGATATTTAATTGAATTAATGTGCCACAGATATTTCCTGGAATGGGGATTTAAGCAGAAGATTCTGGTATGAAATACTAAAGGAGCACCATTATAGGCAATTGGCTTTCTTTTAGATATTTGGCTGTTGAAGTTTATTTCTACAGCAGGCTGAAGAAAACCAGAGCTCTGAATATCAGTCTCAGATTAGCATAGCCCTTGAGTGTGAAAAGTTCCTGAGACAAAAGTGTTTCTAAGATGAAACCTACTTGCAGGTTTATTTAAAGACTTAGTAGATTCTTGAAATGATTCTGTCACTAGATTGCTCTATTCTCAAAGTTATAAGATTTCTGTTGATGTTGGCCCATGGAATAGATCATTTCCTTAGCTATTGTCCCAGAGAAACACAGAAATTATGCCAATGAAAAAAGCATGCAAAAATAGTCTCTCTGTACTAAAATAATTCCTAAAAGAGTCATTCTTGACTGGCTTAAAGCATGCCAAGTTTTTTTTATATCATTCTGAGTAAGGCTTCAATCATACATGAAGTTCCATAAAGCTTAGTGGGCCTCATAAGCAGGGATGGTTGTTTTGGCCTGAACTGCATCTAGTGAGAAGTCTGGGACAATACGTAAGTTGTGGAAAAGTTTCTTAAAGTTTAGACCAACTTTCTCCAACTTGGCATCCCTTAGATGTATTATATCTCAGAATTACTAGAGATATTAGTCTGATATATCCATTCTGAGAATGAAAGATACAGTATTAACATTCTGCAAGACAAGACTCTGAAGAATCAGCCAAATAGCAGCGGGGAGAGAATTCAAGATTATAAAATTTCATATTGAGTAGAAATTTCCTCTTTTTCTACTTCCCCAAATTCTTGCAGTCTGGCACCTTGGATTATTCAGACACCTCCCCCCCAAAAAAAAGAAGAAGAAGAAAAAGAAAAACAAAAAGAAAATTGGTCTCTATTTCTACTCCAGTTACTGTCAAAGCCTCAACCATCTTAAAGGAATATCCAGGAACAGTGGGTGTTGTTTTTGACTTCATCCAGTTCAGCTGAAACATGGTTAGCTCCATCAAGGTGATGATTTGATGGAGCCACTCATGATTACTGGAGTCAACTCAATTACTCGTCACACATTATTTTCCTCCAAAGAGCTCAAGAGGATACCTACTTTCCTCATTTTAAAAAAATCTTTATTACATCGGAGATACAGTCTAAAATAAGGTCATCTAATGAGCTTCATTGTTGATGAGGGTTTTAGGCTCCTGTAGTCCTACAACAACTTTCTGGCTATTATACCTCATAAACTGAAGTGGCAACAGAGAAATAGGGCAAATGTCCTTTCCTCCTCCATTTTTGTAGATTGGGCTGTTACACAAGTCACTTTGTTAATTTAAGAGACATTGAATCTCATATTTAAAGCTTCCTGGATTGCTTTCTTTTAGACCCAGAATTGGCAAATCATGGGCCTCCCAATGATTGGACTTAAATTCCAAATGATTGGATTTCAATTTGAATCTCGTGCTGGAAATCATCCTCAGAATGTAGAGAGAAATTTCCTAAGGATGGGCTCAGAAGACTAAACCTCTGGTCCCGGTGATTAGATTAGATTAGATTAGATTAGATTAGATTAGATTAGATTAGATCAGATCAGATCTGATCAGATTAGATCATGCAGATTCAATATCCACAGTGGTCATGCTATGTTTGAATAAGACATCAATCCTGATCCTTTCTCAACTGCTATTCACCAGCAGTGATATTTGTGTTGTCTACATCTAGACATCATTATTGCAGCCACTGATTAACTTAACCAGTTTGTCTAATCTCTTTTTAAAGCATCCATCCTAGGCAGCCAATACTATATAGTTTAGCTACACTGAAGAGATTCACTTTTTTGGTCATGAGGTTTGGCTTCATGTGTTCTCATGATACAAGAGAGTAAGGAAAACTCTATAGAATTTGAGAACATGGGTTGGTTGTGCTTTCTGTGGCATCCATATAACAGAGGCTGTTCTACAGGGGTTATGCACTGATGGGCTGGAGTAAGACATATTCATGGACTATTTCATATATATGACAAGTTTGGTGTATATTCTTTCCAATTAATGTAGAGACAGGTGTCAATGCTGCTAACCTTGGATGTTTTTGCATTGACAACAGATGAAAATGTAGCCATTTTTCCCCTTTTGCTTTTAGAATTAGATGCTGCTGGGAGAGGGGGATGTGAATGAGAGTCCAGCTAGACATAACAACACTAAAATGTAGCATGAGAATCAAGGTTATTGAACTCAGAGTTGATAAAGAATTGGCGGGCTGGAGAGCTGGAGAGGAAGCCCGGGCTTCAAGCTAATTGGGGAATGTGATTTATGACTGTTAATTGGAGGAGGGAATTGTGCTTTGATACTATGTGCTCAGGGGAAGGGAATTCAGTTTTTGGCCTTGATTATGTAAGTGCTGATATTATGCTACTCGAATAAAAGATCCTTTAAGGTAAACAATGCCTCAAAGTTCTTTTGAAGAGTTTCATCTGTCGAAACCATGACAACAGTGACATTTGTGGGAAAAGTTAAAAAAAATTACGATGGCAGTTGTGATAACATGATCAAAACCTTGTTCGTGTTTATGTGATGCACAAAAAGGGTCAGGGCTTTGATTATATGGTTGTGGATCCATCTTGATTTTCCCTCAGAATGTCGCTGCACAGAGAGTAATTGAACAAATGCGCCCTTTCCTGGACCCAAATCTTGATTTTCTTAACAGCCAGGCACTTAAAAAAAATGCTTGGAATTTTTCTCTACCATGATCCCTCACCTGATTTCTTTGTTCCAAGCCCCCTCTCTCCAGAGAGTAAGAAGTGAAATGATATATTTTCAGAAAATAATCAAGTCACAATGCATTAATATGACATTTCTAAGCAGTTTCTTGCTTTTCATGTAACTTGACCATTATGGCAGACATAAAAGGCTGTGGGATATTATTCTGGCTCGCAGTGGAAAGTTTTGTTTGAATAGGTGTGTGTATTTGTGTGTGTGTGTGTGTGTGTGTGTGTGTGTGTGTGTGTGTGTGTGAGAGCGCGCACATTGTTTCAAATCTGAGGAGCTCCTTGGCATAAAAATGTGTGGCTTTTAAGAAAGGCTTTCTGTAGAGGTTCTTGGCTAATTTCAGTAAATATGGGCTGCTCATCTCAGAAGGCTTCGGAGCATAGCTGACTCAGGAATTCTGGGAGTTGAAGTCCATGAGTCATAAAAGAGCCGAGGTTGCCTAGCCCTGGTCTAATGTAAAGGGATATAATGTGGATTAGTGGAATCTGGAAAGGTTTGGTTTCCTTTTCTTATACATTCATTGCATATATGTCAAGCAATAACATTCGATGTTAGCAGTGTTGAGAATACGTATATGAACTGCATATCAGCACTACCCCTCTGAGGGGTAGGCCTGTATATTAAGCCTAGAATTGCTATATGGTGTAGCATAAAAGTACCAAATGTACAGTATTAAAATATAATATGTAATTCATCAGCATCATTTTTCAAAAGTAAGCACGATCGTGATAAAGCAGCAGATAAAATTTCAGAAGAATATTTTGTATTTGTTTGTTTGTTTGTTTGTTTGTTTATTATCCTGTTGCTCATGTGGGGCAGGGTGAGCTCCCATCACACAGTCCAGCTCCTGCCAACCCAGCAGTTTGAAAGTGGGCGACCACAAGTAGAGTAATAGGCATCATTTCGTTGGGCACCTCCAAAGGGACACGAAAGGAGCCCCAAGTGGGTGTCTCCTGGGCAACGATGTTATCGCTGGCAAAGACTTTCGCCACACAACACTTTGGTGCTTCCAATGCAGCAAAAAAAATCCTGCCTTTATTAATGTTATAAATAACTGAAGGAGGTGAGCATACCTAATACTCTTTCCTTGCAGGAAGGCAGAATTAGAACTCACAGCCTCCTGGTTTTCTAGTTGGGTGCCTTAGTCCTCAAAATGACTGTGAAAAAAATTGTACTTTTTTTTTGTCCAAAAGGCTATAATATAGATGTCAGGTGTATTTCTTTTTAGGAATGGGGAACCACATAAGCAGCAGCCCTTTGATTCATGGATCAACTGCCTGTTAGTTCTATATATCACTGTGGGCTTGGCAAGCTATGGCTAGTTTGCACGAAGCACTTTGGAAGGGACCCATATTAGCTTGCTGCTTAACACACTCTGACATTCTACTTTCTTAGCTGCCATGAGATTTCAACATGTTGGAGCATTGTTTTGGTCTAATTTGTGTAGGGGTGTCTCTCTTTGTGTATTCATATCACATGGAGAGTCCCTTCAAAGAAGTGTGTTGCACTCTGAGAGAACATAGTGTGTTGATATTTTAAGCAACAGGCTCAGACAATCATTTTGGGCAAAGGGGCTTCCTTTCTCAGTGCTTCAATACAGGTAGTCCTTGAGTTACAACCACAATTGGGCCCAAAATGTATGTTGCTAAGTGAAATGTTTGGTAAGAGAGTTTGCCTCATTTTACGACTTTTCCCCCAGAGTTGTTAAGTGAATCATTGCATTTGTTAAGTTAGTAACACGGTTGTTAAGTGAATCTGGCTTCCCCATTGACTTTGTTTGTCAGAAGGTTGATCACATGACCTCAGGACACTGCAGCCATCATAAATATGAAGCATCCAAATATAGATCATGTGACCATGGGGATGCTGCAATGGTCATCAGTGTGAAAAATGGTCATAAGTCACTATGTTCAGTGCCATTGTAACTTTGAACAGTCACTAAATGAAATGTTTAGCTGCATTTAGAGACGTACAATAAAGCAACCCCAGTTTTCAGTAGGAGCAAACTGAAAAAGTCATTCATCAAGCTAATGCCAACAACATTTGAATATTCAGCCACACATTAGACAAGGATGCATCCAGACAACAGACCATACATGAGAAAGTTAAAAAGAAAAGGTTGTATAAGAAAATACTTGTAGTAAAAAACTAGCATTTATAAAATGGTTTGAAATAAGGGCTACATATAAGCAGCATTTAATGAAGGTAGAATTGAAACATTTTATATTAGCTATGTTAGATATATTATATTTATTTATTTTATTTATTTATTTATTTTATTACATTTATATACCGCCCTTTCCCGAAGGACTCAGGGCGGTTTACAGGGTGATTAAAAAACCAAATTTATACTGTATTCAAAATCTTTGTGTATTGCAGAATGTTGCATGCCAGTGCAGATAGTCCTTAACTTATAACTGTTTGTTTGCCACTCAAAAGAGTGACTTGCAACTGGTTGTTGTACTTTCCACCACTGCAGCATCTCCAGGGTCATGATTGATTGCAACCACCAGTCAGGTTCTGACAAGCAAAGTCAATGGTGGAAGCCGGATTTGTTTAACAACCACATGATTCAGTTAATCATTGCAGTGATTCACTTAACAATGACGGCAAAAAAGGTCATAAAGTCCTGTGCAACTCACTTATAGGAACCACCTTGCTTAGAATAGAAATCTGGACCCAAATGTGGTTGTAAATCGAGGACAACCTGTACAGATTTCCACTCAGTTTAAGTGTGGTGCTCCACTCCCCACCCCCTTTCTTTCTCACACACATACAGCAAGAGTTCTACAGGTGTTTATTCAAATTCCCCAAACAGATCTTCAGAAAGTACCCCCATTGTGCAGGTTCGGATTCCGAACTCAGCACAGCAAGAGCACTGGGTAACTGAGTCCAATGGGCACACAGGAAATCCAGGAAAGTAGGCCACGAGTCGAACAGGTCAGGATTCATGGCACAAGCACACAAGGCACGGAAATGGGCACAATGCTCCATCCATGCTCAAGTCCTGGGGGTGGGATTAAGTAGGCAATGCCAGTGTAGTCTTTCACGAGAGGCGAGGCTGCCTCCTCGCAAATAGTCTAGCTGATTGGTGTTGTGCCTGTCTCCTCTCTGCCCTACGTGTCCTTGGATCAGGAGGAGGTGTGAACTCCACCTTCTCCTCTTTGCTAATGGGCGGCAGCTGCTCCCGGTCCTCACTTAGAGCCTCCTGGCCAACTTGCTGCAGCTTTGGCTCACCTTGCTCAGCCTGTCAGTAGTCCGATTTGACCCAGCTGAGGCTGCTCCATCAGGCTAGCACTCTCTGACCTCCAATCCATCACTCAGCTCTGCTTTTTCCTTTGCTAACTCACACTCCTCCTCCTCCTCCGAGCTTGCGTCTGGAGAGAGGTCTGGTGGTGGTGGTGGTGTTGGAGAATCCATGACACCAAGTCAGAGATGATGAAATAACGTCTGACATATTAATGGGGGAACTGATTTGAACTGATCTGCATATTCATCCAGCCATTAGCTTAATTATTCTCCTGTGACAGAGAGGAACTGGCCACCTCCATATTCTAGTAGCCTAGGATGGTCAAGATGGTTTCATGCAATCATTTCTCCTCAGTATATCAAGTTGATTTCATGCAGCACCATTTCAACACAATTGCAGTTTCTTATCAACTGCCACTGACATACCTGATGAGTCATTCCTACCTGCCTCCTAACCAGGTATGTCTACATGTGGCATCTGCTCATTTTAAAGAGTCATTGCCAAAATGTAATTATGAGGGGGGAAAACATAGGGTGGAAACCGGAGTAGCTATTTAGGAGAGTTGCATTCAATACTGACAAAACAACCTGTTGGAAGTTACTCTCCCTTGTAGCAACTTCTTCCACCTGGCAGCTGAGAGAGCTGTTTTGGGAAGAATCTTTCTGTGTTCTGCAGCCAATTCCAGCACGCCCCAGGGACTGGAAAACTGAGAACTGCTGGCTTTGCTTTGTGCCCAACAATATCATTATTATAATGATCTGTGGCAGCAGACGCCAAGGCTTAACTTTCTGCAGAGAAACAATGGCAGCTATTGAGCATTAATGATTGGCTCTGTGCTTGCCTGCCTGCCTGCCTAAAAGGAGGTCAGAAAGGGACAGGCAGAGCAAAGAAGGAAAAGAACTGGAGCCAAGACACTCTTTGGCAATATTTCTTAATCTTGGCAACTGGCTGGAGAATTCTGGGAGTTGAAGTCCACAGCTCTTAACGTTGCCAAGATTGAGAAACACTGCTCCATTGAGGCAAGGAAGAGAGAACAGCCGGGTTTGATTCAAGGCTGCCGTAAGTGCACTACTTAACAAACTGGTGTATGACTTGAAAAGACCAACTTCAAGCCCTTTTTTCTCAGCTTATAGGGCAGCCATCTTCTAGGCTGCTGACTATTTCTCTGCTCTTGAGTTGTCTCTGTTTTGGCAAGCACCAGCTGTCTTTGTAAAAGGGAAGGAAGGAAGGAAGGAAGGAAGGAAGGAAGGAAGGAAGGAAGGAAGGAAGGAAGGACAAATGGGCAGAAGACAGACTAATACTGGGCCACAGGCTTCAGTATTTGCTGAACATGCTAACTGCTGGCATGAGGCCTAGTTCTGTACATGTTTGTTTCTATTTATAATGAGGTTTTATTTCAGTGCTTTTCTCAAGGCAATACATTTGATAAGAGAATAGAACTAGAATTATTGTCATGGTTTAGGTAGGATTATCAGTCCTTTGTGATTTTAGGCTAATGATTCCCATACTGCTAAGCTTGTAAGCCGCCCTGAGTCTTCGGAGAAGGGCGGGATATAAATGGAATTTAAAAAAAATAAATAAATAAATAGTAAGTGCATGGCACTTCAGTGGGCAGATGTCAAGAACAAGGCAGTATCTTAGACAAACATATCATGTTGGTTGGTCCCATCTTCGCATGCCTCTATCAGTGATATCCCATGACAATAAATACTCAGTGAATTCACCCATCCAGAAGTATGCACACCAGATGGCTTCACTCATGCATTATGAAGTAATCTGTGATGTTCACCCAAAAGAACATTTTTAGTCCTACGTTTTACTGAGCAGAGGAATAGTGAAATGAGATGGAGTTTTTCATGTTAAGGTGTTTGTTTGATACTGGGGAGAGTTAGTTTTGAGTCCCCACCTGACCAAACAGAAGGAATGGTTTGGGCCAGTTATTCTTTCTTAAATCAGACTATGTTTGATTGTTGATATGGTGATGACCAAAGATGAAAACTCAACTGCTTTGAGCTTCCAGAGGAAAGACAGACTGTTATTATTATTACCATCATCTATTAAGTGTGGGTAAATTTAACCGTATCAGTTACAGATAATCTACCTCCTCTTAGTTCTTTTTCTTGATGACCTAAGAATTATCAAGTGCCCTCTTACTGTGAGGTTCAAGCATAAGTGTTTTTAAATTGAGTCTGATTCCTAGTGATTTGCATCAATATAGTTATTTTCCCCCTCACATCATTAACAGAAGTAGTTCTGTAACATTGTGAGTTGTTGAAGAAATTCACTATGAATTGTGAGTTGAGGGAGTTAGCTACTGAAAAGAAGGTTAAGGGTGGGGATATGATAAATGTTTTCCAGTACTTGAGGGACTATCAGAGAGAATTGACTTGTCCTCCAAAGCACCAGGGGACAGGAGAAGAAGTAATGAGTGGAAGCTTGTTAAACAGAGATCCAGCCTAGAGGGAGAAATTTTCTGACTGAAAATAATTAATTAATGGAATAGCTTGACTCCCAGAGATGTGGGTGCTCCATCACTGGTGGCTTTCAAAGATAGACTCGACAACCTCTTGACTGGGATGGTAAGGTCTTCTGCCTTGAGTTCCAGCCCTATGATTCTATGTTGTATCTTCTAAATCAAATCCTATGTTATGACCAATGATGAGATGTAACATAAGCATTTTGTCACTGCTTCCTTCTGGAATGTATTTTCAACTTTGCAGCCTAACCCACAAACCTAAAACCCCCAGTCGTTTCCCCCTTCCAAACACTAACCAGACCTGCTGAGCTTCTAAGATCAGCCAAGTTTGGCCAGGAACTGCTATCTGCTGAGAAATCTTGAACTTTGATAAAAATATCAAGTTAGTGTTGGGGGGTAGATGAATCCAACTTGACTTTTCCCATACTGATGCTATTTTGGCTCCACCATTTTGCTCCACTGCCCCTATAATTCCAAGTTGGGAGCTAGCAAGATGGAATTTAGGAACCCACTAGCACAAGGTCTAGTAGTTGATGGTCTACGTAGCTGGTCCCTTGAGATCCACAGCTGAAGCAGGCCCTTTAAAACGTTGGGGCCCAAGAGAAGGAGAAATTAGTGTCTGCTTAGTTTTCAGAAGCTCCTGGAGACCTGGCAAGTCCAATAATCTTCTCTGTATTTTACAAATGAAGATGGAATCCTCTGAAATTCCCTCTTTTGGAGAACCACAAAAGTGAACGTTTTTTTTTACTGTATTTACCATTCCCTGGCACCCCAAGGAAGCAGCAGTATTTTCCCCTATGCTTTCTTTCTTAGCTGCTCTAAGTAATAATTTTGGAGCTGATTTCACTTAGCTACCATTTAGTATCTCCTCACAATATCTGAATTTACACAACACATCTGAAACATATATGTCCTGTCCAGGGTTTGCCAGGAATAGGTGGGCTATATATACAGGTGAAACTCGAAAAATTAGAATATCGTGCAAAAGTTCATTTATTTCAGTAATGCAACTTAAACGGGGAAACTAATATATGAGAGAGACTCATTACATGCAAAGCAAGATAGTTCAAGCCGTGATTTGTCATAATGGTGATGATTATGGCGTACAGCTCATGAAAACCCCAAATCCGAAAATTAGAATATTACATGCAATCAATAAAACAAGGAGTGTACATAGAACAATATTGGACCTCTGAAAAGTATAAGCATGCATATGTACTCAGTACTTGGTTTGGGCCCCTTTTGCAGCAATTACTGCCTCAATGCGGCGTGGCATGGAAGCTATCAGCCTGTGGCACTGCTGAGGTGTTATGGAAGACCAGGATGCTTCAATAGCGGCCTTCAGCTCTTCTGCATTGTTCGCTCTCATGTCTCTCATCTTTCTCTTGGCAATGCCCCATACATTCTCTATGGGGTTCAGGTCAGGTGAGTTTGCTGGCCAATCAAGCATAGTAATCCCACGGTCATTGAACCAGGTTTTGGTGCTTTTGGCAGTGTGGGCAGGTGCCAAGTCCTGCTGGAAAATGAAGTCAGCATCCCCATAAAGCTCGTCTGTGGAAGGAAGCATGAAGTGCTCCAAAATCTCCTGGTAGACGGCTGCGTTGACCCTGGACTTAATGAAGCACAGTGGACCAACACCAGCAGATGACATGGCTCCCCAAATCAACACAGACTGTGGAAACTTCACACTGGACTTCAAGCATCTTGCAGTGTGTGTCTCTCCATTCTTCCTCCAGACTCTGGGTCCTTGGTTTCCAAATGAGATGCAAAAGTTGCTCTCATCAGAAAAGAGGACTTTGGACCACTGAGCAACAGACCAGGTCTGTTTTTCTTTAGCCCAGGTAAGACGCTTCTGATGTTGTTTGTTGTTCAGAAGCGGCTTGAGAAGAAGAATACGACATTTGAAGCCCATGTCCAGGATCTGTCTCTGTGTGGTGGCTCTTGATGCACTGACTCCAGCCTCAGTCCACTCCTTGTGAAAGTCCCCAACACTTTTGAATGGCCCTTTCCTGACAATCCTCTCCAGGCTGCGGTTATCCCTGCTGCTTGTGCACCTTTTTCTTCCACACTTTTCCCTTCCATATAACTTTCTATTAATGTGCTTTGATACAGCACTTTGGGAACATCCACCTTTTGCAATTACCTTTTGAGGCTTTCCCTCCTTATGGAGGGTGTCAATGATGGTTTTCTGCACAACTGTCAGGTCAGCAGTCTTCCCCATGATTGTGATTCCTACTGAACCAGACTGAGAGACCATTTAAAGGCTCAGGAACCCTTTGCAGGTGTTATGGCTTAATTAGCTCATTAGAGTGGGACACTTTGAGCCTAGAATATTGCACCTTTTCACAATATTCTAATTTTCTGAGATTGTGGATTTGGGGTTTTCATGAGCTGTAAGCCATAATCATCACAATTATGACAAATCAGGACTTGAACTGTCTTGCTTTGCATGTAATGAGTCTATCTCATATATTAGTTTCCCCTTTTAAGTTGCATTACTGAAATAAATGAACTTTCGCACGATATTCTAATTTTTCAAGTTTCACCTGTATATATATATATATTGTTAAACAAACAAAAAATAATAAATTGTTGTATTTACATAGCAGACTATGAGCCAACTGTTATGACTTAATACAATGATCTGATCCACCTAATAGGCTAAGACAGGGCTTATGACAACCTTAGCAACTTGAAGTTCCACAACCTGTCTACAAATTCTAAGACTTGAACTCCACCCATCTTAAAGTTGCTGAGGTTGAAAAACACTGTGCTAAGTAAGAGAATGTTTAGGTTGCCAACAAGCTACAGAATAACAGACTGCTGTAATCCTATTTTAGCCTGGCTTAGGGTATTGTGTGAATCCTTTTCAGGACTTTGCAGAAAAGCATTTTTGCACTTTGCTCTTCTCGGAGAAATTATGGAAGACAGTGTGTTTCTAAACTTTTCTGTGAAATTTGGGTTCAGCTAAATTTCTCCTCTTTCCAAATAAAACTTTGGGCAAAGGTTTTCCCCTAATTATGACTAAAATTTTGCCCTCTGGAATTCTACTCAATTCCAAGAGGAAAATTGCTCAACAGAAAGCTTTTAAGTCTTCACTCCTTGTATGGTAACAAGAATTTATTTTACTGTTTCTCTTCACTGACAGCCAAGAGAATTGCGCTTTGTGTTTACTGTAATGGAACAACTACAGTTATACCTTACAAGAAATTATCAACTCTGGGCTGCAATTTTCCTAAGCCTGAGCAGAAGGCTCTGTGGCATTTTGCTTAGCTGTTAAATTTGGCTCCTGCCAAAGCTTGGATATAGTCAAGCATTTTGCTAACCATAATAGGTAATGTGAACACCAGCCAGGGACTGCAGACCTTGGTCAGTGACTTATTGTTTATAAGTGCATTTTAACATTTCCTTCACTCACTCATTTTCTTTAATCACATCTACAGGCTTATTCTATAGGGCAGAGGGAGGGGGGGGAAGTGAAGTCTTGTTAAACCCAATTTACTGGCTCAGTGGCCCATTTAGAAAAATGAAAGCAAGTAATTGAAAGTGGTGGATGACACGGTTGCACGAAGCCTGAATGAGTGCAGTCTACTTGCCAAGGGGGTAAAACATTTTGTACATGGTTAGAGAAACCTCTAGGGTATTTTAGGATACATTTATCAGGCTGAGATTGGGAAAGAAAAGAGATTTTGGCATTGGCATAAATTAAACTGGGAGGGGGAAAAAAATCAAAGGAGAGATCCAGCTGAGATTTACAATCTGATGCAGTGATATCCATCAATGTTTCCATATGGTTATTATTTTTTATTTATCTTAATTAAAGAACAACAAAATCTCTGGTCCCAGAACTACGTGCGGAAGCCCAACCTTTAGCTACACACATCAAAGCTCCCCCAAAACCTGCTTCTGAAATGTAATGCATAATGCACTCTATACATTGCCTTATATTAAATTAACTAAACTTAACTAATTTGTGCTTAGCAGTGCTCCAAAAGAAACAGTGCGAATACAGTTGGGTAGTGTTTCAGCTTGAGGTCTGAGGGCCCCATTCTTTCAGAATGACTAGAGGGCCAGTTTTACCATGCCTCTCTCCAAACCAACAATCTGTTATTTTGCTAGGTGCACAGGGCAACACAAAAAGCAACTCACAAAGGCAGGAAATGGGATACTGGCTCAAGCACAGCCAGTCCTGCTCTCATACTGACCTTCCTTTCCTCTGCTTCACCAGCCCCAGGGAGCAGCTGTGTGGATGCTTGTATGGTAGCACCAGAAGCACTGAAAAGGAAAAAAGAAGTGAGGCCAATAAGCCTTTAAGGGGTCAGACCTATTTTTTCTGTATCTCTGTATTTTCTGGATTTACCCCCAATTTCGGTATCTCTGTATTTTCTGGATTTACCCCCAATTTGCTAATGAGCCTCTAGTCCAGGGGTCTTCAAACTTGGCCCTTTTATGATTTGTGGACTTCAACTCCCAGAATTCCTCAGCCAGGCATGCTGGCTGAGGAATTCTGGGAGTTGAAGTCCACAAATCATAAAAGGGCCAAGTTAGAAGACCCCTGCTCTAGTCTGTTCATACTCCTAGACCAGTGTTTCTCAATCTCAATAACTTTAAAAACTGTGGAATGCTGGGAGTTGAAGTCCACAAATCTTAAGAGTTGCTGGGGTTCAGAAACACTATCCTAGAGAGTACGTATAATTTAGAACCAAATGCTTGCTAATCACAGCCTGAATATGAAGTTCATTGTTTTCCCACTTTGCACAATGTTACCGTATATTGAAATTCCCAATCTGAAATGTTACCGTATATTGAAATTCCCAATCTGAAATATGGATGACTGGAGGTCATAGGAGACAGTGGCGTAGCGTGGGTTGTCAGCATCCTGGGCAAGGCAAGTAATTTGCGCCCCCTAACCCGTGGATTTTAGAACTCGAGTCTGCACTGTCCCTCCCCCAGATAGTCCCTCGCTCTCTCTCCGCACCGCACGCCTGGCACCCCCCCTCCATAGTGGGCGGCGACCCGGCGGCTCGGATCGGATTCGCACAGCCAGCACTGCAGTGAGAGAGAGTGAGTGAGCCAGGCAGGGGCAGAGAGCTGTGAGTGCGAGCGCGCCCCCCCAGATGTTGCGCCCGGTGTGGCCAGCCCCCCCTGCACCCCCCACGCTACGCCACTGATAGGAGATGACTGGAATATTAGGAGTTAGAATTAGAAAACTGTTCAGATGGTGAACTAGTCAATTATGGGTCAATAGTGTCAAATGGTTTCTATTTTATAATAGTAGATTAAAGAAATCATTTGGATTTGCAAAAACTGTTTTCTTTTCTTTTCTTTTTTTTTGCAGAACTCCCAAATCTGTGCTAATTAGACCCAATCTTTGTGTTCCCGTAATATCTAATGTCTCAATAAATGGACAACTATTTGGATAAGCATTTGTCTGAAATGGTAGGGTTTCCTGCTTGAGCAGGGCATTGACTAGAAGACCTCCAAGGTCCCTTCCAACACTATTATTCTCTCTGTTCTGTTAAATAAACCACAATACGGCTTGATGGGGCAACTTGGTTCACACAACGTATTACGATTGTGGTTGGTTTGCCTACAATATGCTGAATCACAAACTACCCAGCTCTATTTCAAAACTCCATTTTGCATATTTGTGAACCTAGCCATTTATAGTGTTCCTGCAGGGAGGAACTCAGCTTCCTGGAAATGGGCTTACAGAATCAGATCCCTTGTCTTTTGTACTTTTCCCTTCATATGGGATTTATGCCTTTCTGAAACAAGATACTCTATGGGAGTGTGTATCTGGAGCTTCTCCAGACAAGTTTGATTGAAAAAAAAGAATTCTCCTATGCATGCTTCTCATGTTTGCAGCATGCAATCACTCACACGGTGTTCCTGAGAGTTCGGCAGCTTAAGGCTAGGGAGGGGATTGTCTTTGGAAGGATGGGAAAAATAGCACCCAAGAAGAAATATTTTGCTGGATTGTAGATATGCAAAATGAGGAATGCAAGGAGAAGAAAGGGACTAGATCAAGAGAGGTTAAAGATCATTTGTGGCTTAAATGTGATTAGAGAACATTTATATCCCTAACATTGAACCTACTCCTAGACCAATTTTTTATGACATTCCTTTCCTCCCCCTGTAATCATTCTGGATCAAAGGCAGCACTTTTGACCCAGAACGTAGCACCTTTTGGATGTACTGGACCAGAACTCAAGGAACTCTTGACTAACAAGGCCAAAAAGAATTTCAGCCCATCTTACCAAGAGAGCACTGGGACAAAGAAGGAAGTCCTGGCTTATTCTTGACACCTCAACCCCCAAAGGGTTCCTTTGTTGTTATCCTCCACACCAGGGATCTTCAACTTGGCCCTTTTATGACTTGTGGACTTCAACTCAACTCAACTCAACTCAACTCAACTCAACCAGGCACACTGGCTGAGGAATTCTGAGAGTTGAAGTCCACAAGTCATAAAAGGGCCAAGTTTGAAGACCCCTCCCTGCTCTACACTCTAAGAGAAATTGGGGCTAGTAGAAAGACATGGAACTTTTAAGAGGACCTTTTTAAATTCATTTCTATTTGTTTATTGTGACTTTTTGTTTGTTAGTTGCCATATTGGTTAAGGTGGACAACTTTATATATTTCTTAAACAAATAAATAACCACAAAATTACATTATGGCTTACTTACAACATCTAATTTATTTTTGATTGCCTCTTGGATAAAATATGTATGCATCCTACAAGATCCAGTTAATTAGAGATTCTAGGATCTTGCGATCTTTGCAACTAGAGCTCACTTCTCCTCTTCCTAAGAATAATAACCATTAAAATTATTTGTTTGTTTTGATTTTGATATCCTGCTTTTCCCCCCTCAAAACTCAAGATGACATATACAGTAGGTTACTCCATCCTATTATGTAATCTTCAGAAGAAATCTGAAGAACGTTGAGCTAAGCCAGGGGTGGGCCAAGGGTCCAGAGGAAAAACTGTGATTGTTGTGGTGGGCTGAACCAATAGGGCTGTGAAGGTGTGTAGGCCTGCATGTAAGCAAGCGCGCGTGCACACACGCACACACGCACACACACACACACACACACACACACACACACACACACACACACATATATAAGTCAAAGAGCCAAAAGTTGCTCAGTGGGTTAGGACACTGAGCTTGTTGATCAGACGGTTGGCAGTTTGGTGGGTCGAATCCCTGAGCACCTGTTAATCGTCCCAGCTTCTGCCAACCTAGCAGTTCGAAAGCACATAAAAATGCAAGTAGAAAAATAGGGACCACTACGGTGGGAAGGTAACAGCATTCCGTGTGCCTTTGGCGTCTAGTCATGCCGGCCACATGACCACGGAGATGTCCTCGGACAAGTGCTGGCTCTTTGGCTTTGAAACAGAGATGAGCACTGGCCCCTAGAATCGGAAACGACTAGCACACATGTGCGGGAGAACCTTTACCTTTACCTTACAAAGAGCCAAAAGTGGACCAGGAGACATCAGATGCCCAGTCTGGGCTACGAGATCCTGCTTTTCAGTGAACTTTCATTCCTGTGTGGGCTACTGAAATGTCTCTAGGATCTGTCAACTTAATCACTCTACCATATGGTGGCATAAGGTTCTGAATCAGCAATATTTTAGCCTCTTCTCAAACCTGTTGGAAGGTTTGAACTCCATTGACCAGCCAGGCCTTTGATTCTAAATGTAATGTGGGCTTCACTGACATCTATATATTTTTTATTTTTTATTTTTATTTTAAAATGTATTTGTTTGTTTGTTTGTTTATATATATATATATATATATATATATATATATGGACTAGCGCAGAAGCCAGGTAGTTCTTGAGAAAAAATTACGGTTTCAAAATAAATATGCAACATGTTTCATATGACAAAAGAGAAGTGCATACCATTATTTATGGTCTAGAGTAACATTTAGGTTTACCACTAACTAGAATTTATTTTAAGGAGGGGGAAAACGTTTGCAAAAAGGGACATGATTTATGTGGAAATATTTTTTTCTAACAGGTTTCCATAATAAATTGGCTTGGAGAGCAAATTGCCATCTGTTGCTCATTATTTCCTAATGGTTGTCACACCCAATTAATTCATTGGTGTTGTTCATTAATTTGGGGGTGTTACAAAAATGAGGACTGGGTTTAAATGTGTATTTTTTGAATGCTTTTAGAGTTTAAACAGCCTGGTAAATCTGAAGCCTTGTTTGGGTTATAAGTTAATCTATTGCTTTCAAATGCAATTGTCCACTGGAGGAGAAAAGATTGGGGCAGCAAGTCACAAAGGCAAACATAAAAGTGATTCCAAAATGTATATTTACTTATACAAGACATTTAGAAGCCATTTCCCTGCTAAGATATATTTACAACATTTTGAAACTATCCTATAGTTCAGTGGTGGCGAACCTTTTGGAGACCAAGTGCCCAAACTGCAACCCAAAACCCACTTATGTATCGTCAGGTGCTGGGTGGGTGTGGCCTATTGGCTGGGCATGGCCCATTGGGTGGGTGTGGCCCATTGGGTAGGCGTGGCTGCGGTGGTAACAGCAGACTGGGTGGGACTAAAAAGTTCAATCAATCAATTCCAACTTTGTGAGATCTTTTTTTTCCCCACGAGAAGTTGAAATTGATTGATTGAACCTTTTTTTTTGCACATGGCAGCGAAGGCCTAAAGTGAAAAGGTTTTATAAAATCCATCTGAAGGCCAAGGAATGGGGTGACGGCGTGCATGTCCACAGAGAGGGCTCTGCGTGCCACAGGTTCACCACCAACGGCTATAGTTAAAACATTCTCCCAGCAGACAGAATTCTGTCTGACTAGCAGATAGAATACTTCTTGTCTTTCTTCTATATATCAACAATAAGTTGGGACAAAGTGAAACAAGGTCTCTATCTGATATGAGTGTAGTGCTAGCCAGCCTAACCAATCTACTTATCAAAGGCAATGATCACCTTTGTAACCTATTACCCAGTTTCAGCCTTCAAATGCACCAGCAAATTTACCATATGTACTGATGGATAAGTCCATCCATGCATAAGCCAAATGCATTTTTGGGGTCTATTACAGCATCTAAAATTCTCAGCTTATCTGCAAGTAGATACAGTAGATCAGGGGTCTTCAAACTTGGTCCTTTTATGACTTGTGGACTTCAACTCCCAGAATTCCTCAGCCAGGCACGCTGGCTGAGGAATTCTGGGAGTTGAAGTCCACAAGTCATAAAAGGGTCGAGTTTGAAGACCCCTGCAGTAGATGCAGTTATTTCATTTACAGTCCAGATATGAATCTGTGTTGCTGGGAATCTATCTTCAGATTCTCATATTCCTACACAGAAGCAGTTTTCCCTTTAATTCTAATCCAGATGCCCCCAAACTGGACAGCTTCCAGATATGCAAATTTCAACTTCCTGAATTCTTGGCAAAGACCATGCTGACTGAAGGATTCTGGGAACTGAAGTCCATGCATGCACGTTTATAGACAGGCCAGGTTTATATGGCTGGCCTAATTGTGTAATTTCTGACTAGTATTTCATTAGTTGTACTTCTTTTAATAAGTAAGAAAGAAGATCCTGGAAACCTGAAATGTGCTGGGCCCTGGCCTGGAAAAATGTGTGCGGTCTTCAATCCACATTTAATCTGTTTGTTGATGGTCTTTCATCCAGGGTGTGTTTCCTTGCTTGGGGGCTAATATGGCATGGGTGCTATAACTGTGGTGGTTTTTTTTCTCTTTCCTATTTGCATTTGTCCTTGGAAAGTATTTGTTATTTTTGGCAGTCTCTGCAGTATTATTGGGAATTTGCTAAGTTCCTTCAAAGCCCCTTTGTTCAGTTGTCGTTTAATTTACTCCATTTGCTTAAGGACTTTTCATTTCACCGAATACAACTTTAGAAAAAAAAGAAAGAAAGAAAGAAATGGCTAGATAGTTGGAAGCCTTCAAACTTAATCACCCAGGAGAAATAACTGACTAAAAACAATTGTTAATATGTTTGTTTTCTTAAGGCCTTCTTGAAAAGACAACAGGAAGTGGGGAGATGGTTTGGAAAGGAGGTCACTGAAAGCTCACCTTGGACTACAATTGATTGTCCTCTTGCAAAATCAGGTGGGGCAAGAACAAACCTACAGGTCTGATTCATACTCATCACTTTTGATAAAGTAGAATATTTGTAGCTCAGGGTTGGAATAACGGGTCCTCAGTGCTCTCTGACCTTGGCTGTTTTTATGCAAACATTTTACTTTACCCAAACTAGCTTAAATTAATCAGATGAACAGTAAATGGTCCAATGAACTGCCATTGTGTCAGTTGAGCGTCCAAGACAACTCCCAGTCCCACTGACACCGACGGGGCAAGCCAGTAGAATATAAATTGAGAGCAAACATCAGTCCTTACTAGCACTGATGATATTACCTAGTTTGGGTAATGAAACATCTGCATAAAAACAACCAAGCTCAGAGAGCACCAAGGACCCGTCATCTCACCACTTTTCTGAGCAAGTGCTTAGGGAAATTTTCGAAGCAGCTCTTTGCAGGGTGATTATAGACTCAGTGCAAATGCAGCAAATAATTTTTGCGTTACCTTCTCAGTTTGGTATTCACGTCCTTCCACTATTTCCTTTAATTTAGATCAAAGGTCCCCAATCTTTAGGAGCCTCGCGGGACATCCGCAATTTTAAAACCTGCTGTGTATAAGGCTCCATCTTCCCATTTGGTTTTCTATCCAGTGTTGGTCTTTCAGCTGACTTCCAAGTACATTTTTAATGCTAAATGACTCAACCAAGGCCACTGGCAGACTGTGGTATGACAATATCTTCTGGGAAATTCTCTGAGGCATCACTGGGACTTCTGGAAATTAGAATTCAGTGAAATCTGGATTCTCCAATCCAGTTCCATGACTTGCAACAAGCCTAATTAAGCATTAGAAAGCCAAATACAGATCAGAATAACATAGCAGAGTTGGAAGAGACTTTGGAGGTCTTCTAGTCCAACCCCTTGCTCAACCTATCATTTCAGACAAGTGGTCGTCCAATCTCTTCTTAAAAGCCTCCAGGGATGGAGCATCCACAACTTATGAAGACAAGCTGTTCCACTGGTTTATCGTTCTAATGGTCAGGAAATTTCTCCTTAGTCCTAGATTGGCTTTCTCCCTGATTCATTTCCATCATATCTTCTGCCTTCATGTGCTCTGGAGAATAGATTGGCCTGCTCTTCTTTGTGACAGCTCCTTAGATATTGGAACACTGTTATCACAAGCAGTTTGCATTAAAAACCCAGAAAAATATGGAATAGGAGAAAGGAGGTTGGGAAAATTAGCAGGCCCTGTGTAATAAATATGTCTCTACCTGACTGCCAGCAAGGAATCAGCACCATCATGAAAGAGGTTCATGTTCTGATTTATTTTTACTTGTAGTTTTCAAACTATATTGCTGTGAAAAATGATGAATGGATCTCCTTTCAAGGTCCATGACTTTGACCTGTGTCAGATGTGCAAGAATCCTGGTCTCCCCTAATGGCACTGGAAAGTTTTTTAGAGTTTTGCTCATCCGAAAATGGAACAGACACTCTGAGCCAAAAAAAAAAAAGGCTGAGAGCTTGGACAAATTCCAGCCAAAATAGCTCCGTTCCAGTGAAAACAGGAATCAGATGTATGGTCCCTCTGATAATCTAATAGCATAGTGCTATTTAGCCTACGTTAATTGCAGTGACATTAGACCCAAATTTTTGTGTGTGCAATTGCCTTAATGGTTACCATCCGTGACCTACAATGTCAGGCAGGAATATCACTTGTAGAAATGACTCGTGCAGAAGATGTTTTGGTAGATCTTGGTTATTCCTAAAGGTCATTCGAAAAAAAGCTAAGCAACATTTGCATCTGTAATACCAATGAGAAGGGTGGTAAAAACAGATGTGACCTCTTCTATTTCTGTGTTGCGGTAAGAGGCGTATATTTGAGGACGTGCCTTCTCTTATTGTTGGATATCCCTAAATAACTTTTTAATTCAGCATCCCCCAATCTTGTGCCCTCTAAATATACTGAACTTTGTTCCCATAATTTTCAGGCATGCAGAATGAACTTCCTTTCCCAGCTCAGCTTGAAAATATCACATGTTTAATTGACCCAGAGGAACCTAGAAGCTCCAGTACTATGAGAAGGAAAGAGTTGGACTTAAAAATATCAACAAAACTAAAATGCCAAAGATTTCTTTAATGGGAGATCCTGCAACAGGGGCATAATAACATCAGTATAAGGACCAAGCACATGAATAAACACATGCATGCATGGGAGTTACAAATACTAAAAACTTTATGAAAACTGTCCTTTTCTTTTCCCTAAGAAAAATCAAAGACCTGTATGTTTTATCTGAAATGCTTGAGCATCCCCATTTTGCGCTAGATCAGGGGTGTCAAACTCAATTTCATTGAGGGCCGCATCAGCATTGCGGTTGCCCTCAGGGGGCCGGGTGGGTATGGCCAGGGTGGGCGTGGCCTACTGGGTGGGCGTGGCTAGAGTGTGTATGGCCTACTGGGTGGGCGTGGTCAGCTCTACATCGTTTTCATCAAGGGTGCCTATGGGGGCCTGGGCAGGAGTGGGACAGATCTGAGGGTCTCTGGCAGAAGGAGGGTCTCTGGGCCAGGCCCAAGGCAGTGGGGGCTGTTCCCTCACTGTTTCCAGCATGGCTTCGCGGGCCACATGAAACCACTTCGTGGGCCGGATCCGGCCCCCGGGCCATGTCTGTGCTAGATTATTAAAGTCTGCAAACTTGACAACTCTAAGAATTGTGGACTTCAATCCCCAAGATTCCTCAGCCCACCATGCTGGCTGGAGAATTCTGGGAGTTGAAATCCACAACTCTTTCAATGGCCAAGTTTGAAGACCCCTGCTCTAAATGAAATACTGCATAAAGTACAGATAGTACTTGGCTTATGACTACAATTGGGACTAGAATCTCCATTGCTAAGCAAGGTGATTGTTAAGTGAACCACAGCTGATTTTACAACTTTTTTTGCTATAGATGCTAAGCAGATCAATGCAGTTATTAAGTGAATCATGTGGTTATTAAGTGAATCCAGCTTCCCCCACTGACTTTCCTTGTTAGAAACTGATTTGGAAGCTAACAACTGGCAATCACATTTGCATCCCTCATAAATCCATGCTCGGGCTGGCTGAGGAATTCTGGGAGTTGAAGTCCACAAGTCTTGAAGTTGCCAAGTTTGAAGACCCCTGCAGTAGAGTGATGGTTGAGGGTGGACTTGAACCTGGGTCTTAATTCTACTCTTTAACTAAACTCCTACAGTACACCACACTGTTGTACAAGTACAAAGAAACACACATCGCTCTTCTTCTTTGTATGAAATTCAACAGCAACATGACCTTCAAACCAGCTAAATATGCAATGTAGAGACCCAATGGACATTAAGAGGATTGTGATCTTTTATCTTCATTGCCTCTCTTACCAGGAGGGGAGATGTAACATATTGTCACATACAGACTTCATTCCTCCAAGTTCTCGAAAAGAATGTCAAGCATTTCACCAAGCTCTTCAAGTGGCTGGGAAAAAGTCAAAGGGGAATTTGGGGGGAACCTTCTGCTAGGCATTCCAAATGCCTGACCAGGCACCACAGAGCGATCGTCATTCTGGAGAACCAATGCTATGTGGTGTAACGGAAAGAGAGAGGTATGGCACAGTGGATGGCTTTTCTCAGAAAGAATGATGACACAGACTCGACATTCAGTGAGAGGACTCTGTGTGACTGGGCATTCAGTTTAGTAAATATTCTTAGCAACACAACCTTTTAAAGAATAAATAAATAAATAAATACATAAATAAATAAAGTGCCCATGAATGCCAAGTGCTTGACAATCATTCCACTTTTTTTTCTTTATTAGTGCCTTCTCCATTCTGCAAACTTTCAGCTATATTTGAACCAAGGTTTCTAGAGGTGGCTTTTGTCCATGCCAGCTGGGAACTGTAGAAGTTGAAATTTCGCTCTACAGGGAGGATAACACTCTGCCTTTCCACCTTCCCTGTATGCAAAGCAGGGCAAGGAATTAGCAAACTCAGTACTGTCCCATTCCCTCCCCCCCCATGCTGAGAATTGTGGTTTAGCACCACCAGGGAACCGCAGATCAACAAATGCAATTTCAAAAGAGCAGTGCTTTCTATTGATATTAGGTGACCTGTGACCCATTGGGTCATTGTTTCAGAGACATTTCCTTAACTAAACAAAGAAGCAGAATGGACCAACAAGGGGTGACAGTAGTAGCAACTTCTGACTTCCTGCCAGCTTCCCCACTGACTTTTTTGTATAGGAAGCTGGTAGGGAGTGATGGAAATGATGATCAGGTGACCACAACTCAGTATGCCAATGTGACAGTACTGAGGCAGCCACAACTTTGCTAAATTTCAATTCTATTGGAAGCCATGGATTCCAAATTCTGGACACATGCTGTAAATTAGCCCATTGGAAATACATTTATTCAATAGTTGTTGCCGTATGATGCACTGTTTCGCACAATCAAACAGATCTGAGAGTTTTAGTACAGGTGGTCCGCGACTTAGAACCACAATTCAGCCCAAAATTTCTACTGGTAAGTCAGACCTTTGTTAAGTGAGCTTTGCCCCATTTTTATGACCTTTCTTGCCTCCGTTGTTAAGTGAATCAGTGCAGTTGATAAATTAGTAACCCGGTTGTTAAGTGAATCTGGCTTCCCCATTGATTCTGCTTGTCAGAAGGTCGCAAAAGGGGATCATCTGAGCTTGAGACACAGCAATGGTCATAAATATGAGTCAATTGCCAAGCGTCTGAATTGTGATCACATGATCATGTGGATGCTGCAAAAGTCAGTCATAAGCCACTTTTTTCAGTACTGCTGTAACTTTGAATGGTCACTAAATGAACTTTTGTAAGTTCAGGACTACCTGCACATAGATGTGTCTACATATGGACTATTTCTGTCTTTCTTCTTCTATACGAGATATCTTCCAGTCTGCATTGGCCAGGATCAGCACCATGCCCCTGTCTTTCCATAATTTCAGCATCTCTTTGCATCTGAGCCAATTTGCTTCCAGGTCATAGGAAAATACTGCAGCTGTATTTTTGTGGTGTTCATCCATGCACTTGTGTATGCTCTTGGTGGGCACTTTTGTCCCATCTTGTTACCTGGTCACAGGCTGTCTTCCCTCCCTACTAGGTCAAGGTGCCATGGTGCCTCACTTTGCTTCATGAAGCTTTTGAAATGGATAGAGCTGGAAGGAGGAAAAAATGAGCATGGATGACAATCATGTGAAGGCTGTGGGGTGATACAAAAATGCTTGGCAATGAGGAATAACAGATTGAGGTTGCCAGAAGAGCAAGAACCAGAACCCAAAGAGGAGGAGGAGGAGGAGGAGGAGGAGGAGGAGGAGGAGGAAGAGGAGGAGCTTCTTGAATGAGAAGCAAAATCTTGTCTTCTTAGAGAAAAAAACAGTTCAGTTGTCTTTTGAGAAAGCACCTTTTTAGAAGAAGGAGAAGGAGAAGGAGAAGAAGGAGGAGGAGGAGGAGGAGGAGGAGGAGGAGGAGAAAGAGAAGGAGAAGGAGAAGGAGAAGAAGGAGGAGGAGGAGGAGGAGGAGGAGGAGAAAGAGAAGGAGAAGGAGAAGAAGAAGAAGAAGAAGAAGAAGAAGAAGAAGAAGAAGAAGAAGAAGAAGAAGAAGAAGAAGAAGAAGAAGAAGAAGAAGAAGAAGAAGAAGAAGAATCCAAATTATATTATCCAGCTATTAGGACAGAAAATAATAAATGATATTTGGCAACCGGAACTTAAAGCAGAATAGGAGTGGCTAGTTTTGTCTCCATCAGAATTCCTCTTCTTTTTTCCTTGCTTGGTTCTTAGAGGGATGGAAAGATCTTTATGGATGATAGCAAGAGGCTATGCCATTAATAAACTTGGTGTAGAGTCTAGACAACAGTTAAGCACCAACAGTCAGCTCTTAAAAGTTTCCCATGAGAAGCACAGCAGTCCTGGAATGTTGTAAATAACTTATGCCGTTTGTGTTTCCTGAAGACAAAGGGGAGACAACTGGCCAGCTTTTAACCATTTGTGTCACATAATCATCACAAGGTTTCTGACTGTGTTTTTCAGGGACTTTTAGCACTCATCTGGCAGTGCCTAAGAGTAGGCATTAAATCAAAGGTCAATTTTCTTCTGGTTTTCTCTTTCAGAGAAAGAGCCCTTAAACAATTATACTAAATCTGCAAATGGATTATTGCTATTAATTTTACCCACTGTCCAAGTTACAACAGAGCTGTTAATACACAGAGTGCGGCAAGCCGATGCAAAGTATCCATTTTTGTTCTAAGATGCAGATTTTTTAATACAGGGAGTCCTCTACTTATGAGCACAATTGAGCCCAACATTTCTGTTGCTAAGCGAAACGGTTATGTGAGTTTTGCTCTGTTTTACAACCTCTCTTGACACTGTTGTTAAGTGAATCACTACAGCTGTTAAAGTAGTAACACAGTTGTTAAGTGAATCTATCTTCCCAGATATTTCGCCTCTATCAGGAAATCAGGAATGGGGAGGTTTTGGAGATGGGAGCTGACTCAATGCATTACTGTATCATGCAATACTGGAAGTCAGAACTACATCCGATTTGCGGCAATGAATTGTTGACATGTGTTGGTTACCAAATACAGAGTTCAGCTGGTTAATTTTCTTGAGAAAAAGCTAAAAACCCAAACAAAATAAGGCATTTAAATATTGTGATCCATTTTTTTTAAAAAAAAGATTGTTTTCCTCCTCCTTTTCTTCCAATCTGACTTTTATTCCAATGTTGAGGTTACTTTTCTGTACATAGTTACAGTATTAACGTCTCTCTCTTAGCAGCCTACCTCACAGGTGTGTTGTTGAACAGGAAACAAAAAGGAGGGAGCAATATGACAGCCTTCATCCCTTAGAACGTAAGCTAGAATTTAAACCGGATAAATAAATAAATAAATGAATAAATGAATAAATAAATAAATAAATAATCAAATAATCAAATAAATAAATAAATAAATGTTGTTGTTTTTTTTTAAAAAAAATCTGTTATCACTGTATCTGGCAAGTACTGGTCTGTGACGTAGGGAATATCAAACAGAGAATTTACTACAGTTTCTCTATAGATGGCTTCCGAGCTAAAGGTAATGTTTCTTAGCAATAAGGAACTTGTTTATGAATGTCTGCTTTTGGGTTGTATTCAGGGATCACAGTCCAAACAGCTTGCCTTCAGAAGTTGTGGGTGCTCTGTCACTGGGGGCTTTTAAGACAGGCCTTTGTCTGAAATGATAGGGTCTCCTCCTTGGACTAGGGACGCGGTGGCTCAGTGGGTTAGGACGCTGAGCTTGTCGATCAGAAGGTCGGCAGTTTGGCGGGTCGAATCCCGAGTGCCGCGTAACAGAGTGAGCGCCTGTTACTCGTCCCAGCTTCTGCCAACCTAGCAGTTCAAAAGCACGTAAAAATGCAAGTAGAAAAATAGGGACCACTCTGGTGGGAAGGTAACAGCGTTCCGTGCGCCTTTGGCATCTAGTCATGCCGGCCACATGACCACGGAGACGTCCTCGGACAAGCGCTGGCTTTTCGGCTTTGAAACGGAGATGAGCACCGACCCCTAGAGTCGGAAATGACTAGCACGCATGTGCGGGGGAACCTTTACCTTTACCTTACCTCCTTGGACTAGACTAGGGGGTTGGACTAGAACACAGGTCTGCAACCCGCAGCTCTGGAGCCGCATGTGGCTCTTTCAGCCGTCTCCTGTGGCTCCCAGTCTTCTGCCATGTGCAGTCCCCCCCAAAAAAGCGGGACTAAAAAAGTTCAACCAATCAATTCAAATATGCAGGGTAGGTGCATATCTCGCCTTGGCTCCACTCTTCAGTCAAACCCTGTTCTGCACATGCACGCATGTACGCGCATGCGCACACATTTTTTTGCGGCTCCCAGTTTTTCCTTTCGTGAGGGAACCGGTTCTGAGTGGCTCTTTCACTGTTTCAGGTTGCTGACCCCTGGACTAGAAGACCTCCAAAGTCCCTTCCAACTCTGTTATTTTATTATTCAGTCCATCTTACTCGTTGGCTTCGCCATCTAACTACTAAGCATGTTTGATCCTGCTTAGCTTCTGGACCCAGATAAAGTCAGCCTGGTGTTGCTACCGCTGGAGTCTGTTACGTACTCCTTTTGATGAAATTTCCTTCATGAATAATTTGCATACTATCGGAGATAAATCCGTACAGTAATCTTAGCTCTAATGAATTGGAAGAAATAATATACGGTGTAGATATTAATATGAGGAAATATTTTATCAGGGACGAGGCTGTGCTGAATTTCAAGTTCAAGTTTCGAAAATACTTCTTCCAGTGTGAGAGGGTATGCAGACCGATCTTCTAGAATGTTTTTCTGTAGTTTTGCCATATTTCTCCACCATTATATTGCAACCTGTAATCAGTAGCACAATTTCCAGACTCAGTTTTTAAAAAGTAATTTAGAACCAGCCTTCTGAATCCTAAACTCTCTTGAGTTTTTTATAGGGAAAAAAAAGTGAACTGGAAGCTTTGTTTTCCCCCCCTCTGCAGTGAGGGTTTTTTTTTCTTTTTGCACATGAGATAGTTCTCAGAAACCACCCCCCACCTTCACCCTTTGTGTAGTTCAGGTAGTCTTCCACTTATGACCGTTCATTTTTTATTTTTTAATTTTTATTAAAGAGTTTTACAAAAACAAGATTTTACAATATATCCCCAAATCCCCCCACCCCAAACCCGCCCAGTCCCCCCCCCACTTCCCAGAGCTAAATACAGGATTATAGTTATAATAATCATATTCTAAATAAAATTTTTGCATAATATACAATTAACCAAATTCATAATGTGCTTTAACTCCCCTTTAACATAACTACATACAAAGTACCAACACTAAAATCAGTAATAATATCCCTCTAAAATCTACTCATAAGCTAAATGGAACTTTTGAGTCCCATATTTATTCTGAATATAATCTATCCATCTCCTCCAAACTGAAATATATCTTTCCTGTGAATGATCTTTCAAGTAAGCAGAAATCTTATGACCGTTCATTTAATGACTGTTCGAACGGCACTGAAAAAGGAGACTTTATGTTTTTCACACTTATGACTATCGCAGCATCCCCATGGTCACGTGGATCAAAATTCGGCCCCTTGGCAACTGGCATGCCTTTATGACGATTGCAGTGTCCCATGGTCATGTGCTCACCTTTTGCAATCTTCTGACAAGCAAAGTCAATGGGGAAGCCAGATTCACTTAACAACCATGTTACTAATGTAACAACGGCAGTGATTCGCTTAACACCTCTGGCAAGGAAGTTCATAACATGAGACAAAATTCACTTATAACAGAATAACAGAATTGGAAAGGGCCTCAGAAGTCTACTACTCCAATGCCCTGCTCAGGCAGGAAATTCTATACCGTTTCAGATAAATGGTTGTCCAATCTCTTAAAAATTTCTAGTGTTGGAGCATTCACAACTTCTGGGGGCAGGTTGCTCCACTAATTAATTATTTTAACTGTCAGGAAATTTCTCCTTAGTTTTAGGTTGCTTCTCTCCTTGATTAGTTTCCATCCATTGCTTCTTGTCCTGCCTTCAGGTACTCTGAAGAATAGATTGACTTTCTCTTCTTTGTGGCAACCCATAGATGTTGGAATACTGGTATCATATAATCCCTAGTTTGTCTCTTCATTAAACTAGATGTGCCCAATTCCAGCAACTGTTCTTTATATGTTTTTAGCCTCCAGCCCCCAATCATCTTTTTGTTCTTTGCACTCTTTCTAGACTATCAACATCTTTTTTTCACTGTGGTGGCCAAAGCTGAATGCAGTATTCCAAGTGTGATCTTACCAAGGCATTATAAAAGGGTGTTAACACTTCACGTGATCTTGATTCTATCCTTCTGTTAATGCAGCATAGGACTGTGTTGGCTTTTTTGGCAGCTGCAGCACACTGCTGGCTCATATTTAAGTGATTGTCCACTAGGACTCCAAGATCCCTCTCACAGTTGCTACTGTTGAGCAAGGCGCCACCTATACTGTACCTGGGCATTTGGTTTTTCTTGCCTAAATGTAGAACCTTACTTTTTTCACCATTGAATTTCATTTTGTTACATTGGGGCCAATGTTCAAGTTGATCAAGATCCTTCTGTATCTTCAGTCTGTCTTCTGGAGTGTTGGCTATTCCTGCCAGCTTGGTGTTGTCTGCAAATTTGATGAGTTCCCCATCTATCCCCTTAGGCCCAGGATATTTGCAGGACCGTCTGCTACCGGGGACGACTTCCCATCGCCCAGTGCGCTCACACAGAGAGGGCCTCCTCAGGGTGCCGTCGGCCAGACAATGTTGGCTGGTGACCCCCAGGGGGAGGGCCTTCTCTGTGGGAGCACTAGCCCTTTGGAACCAACTCCCCCTTGAGCTTTGGATGGCCCCGGATCTCCGGTCCTTCCGCCGCGACCTCAAAACTTTTCTCTTCCATCAGGCTGACCTGGATTGATGATGGGTTTTTAAATATGTTTTAATTTTTAAAATTTTAACTGTGTAGTTAATTTATTTTGGGGCTATTTAATTCTTTTTAAATTTTTGTACAGTTGTTTTTTATTGTTGTTAGCCGCCCTGAGTCCTTCGGGAGATAGGGCGGCATATAAGTCCCCTAAATAAATAAATAAATAAATAAATAAATAAATAAATAAATAAATCCAAATCATTGCTGAAGATGTTGAAGAGCACTGGGCCTAAGACAGACCCACTGCATACTTCCCTCCATGTAGGCAACTGTCTTGCTTAGCAATGGAAATTTTAGGCTCAGTTGTTGTCATAAAATCTAAGAGCAGGTGAAATAAAACCAAGGATTCATGGGGCATGAAAAGAAAGCAACACTGAAGAATTATATATGGTTAAAGGGGGGAAATGGGCAGTGAGTAGCATTGTTTCTGTAATGTGCTGAATGACATTAGATTGCTATTTATTGCCTTTCACGCTCACCTACTGTAGTTTTACAACCGTAGGTTATTCTCTCTACAAATTTTAATAAGAATAAAACAAACAAAAACATGTTTCCCATTTCCTCCCTCTGAGGATACTGATTGAATGCTAACCAGTTCCCTGACAGCAAAAACACAGTTTATTTTTAATTAAAAACAACAATGTTGAATTGACCTCCGTTTTCCCCAGCTGCTCTTTTTCCATTAGGGCAGCTCACAGGACACAGATTCCTTGCTGCTCTTCATCAGCACTTGCACATGACTGGAGGGATGGTTGCAGGGGACCGCCACAGAGATATCAAAAAAGTCAAGATGGCAACAAAACAAACAAAATCCAACTCTTTTCAAATGTGTGTCTGTAAAGCAGGGCTTTAAGGGACGCGGTGGCTCAGTGGGTTAGTGTTGTGATTCAGGGTCAGCCTGTGGGTTCGGCAGTTGGGTCGGACGACTCAGAGGAGGAGGAGGGGGGTGTTGAAGAGCTTGCTGATGATGGCCTTGAGGCTCCGCAGAGCCCTCAGCCAGGCTCCTCCCACCTGGTCACGACGGAGACCCAGCTGTGTGAGCCTGACAGCGTGGATGAAGATGACCCACAGCTGGCCCTGTTCAAGGACGCCCGACGCAGGAGGCAATCAGGAGTAAACAGAGGAAGGCAATGGGGCACCTCGGAAGGAGGCAGAGAGAAGCCACGCCCTGAACTGTATAAAAGGGGAATGTGTGGGAGGGCTGGTTTGCTGAAGGCAACCGCTTGATTAGTTCCTGTTTCATAGCTCCTGATTCGTGGTTGGTGTCTTGTTTTGCTGTTTTATGTTAATAAATTTGGCAGGCTTAATTCCAGCCTCTTGGCGTTTGTAAAGGGGTTGTCCCTGCCTTTTCTGCAGGGCCGGTAGCAGGCTGGTACAGAACAGTTAGGATGCTGAGTTTGTCGATCAGAAGGTCAGCAGTTTGGCGGGTCGAATCCCGAGTGCTGCATAACAGAGTGAGCGCCTTTTAGTCGTCCCAGCTTCTGCCAACCTAGCAGTTCGAAAGCACATAAAAATGCAAGTAGAAAAATAGGGACCACTACGGTGGGAAGGTAACAGCGTTCCATGCGCCTTTGGTGTCTAGTCATGCCGGCCACATGACCATGGAGATGTCCTCGGACAAGTGGCTTTGAAACGGAGATGAGCACCGGCCCCTAGAGTTGGAAACGACTAGCACACATGTGCAGGGGAACCTTTACCTTTACCCTTACCTTTACCTAAAGCAGGGCGGTGACTTTTTGACATCAACCTGCAGACCTCCCTGGTTGACTGGCTGGCTGGCAGGCAAAAAAAATGAGTAGATGCTGACGTTATGCCATCAAAGGAGCAGGAGAAGACTGAAGCAGAAGCTTCTGCTGATGCTGCAGGATCTTTCCCCTTCTTCCTCTCTGTTTTAAGATATTGTGGGCATCCTAGCAGCAAAAACAGCAGCCAGGGAAAAAAAATTAATACTATCTCAGCTAAAGTATGAATGTCCTTTTATACTTGGTTGATAGCAAATTAGCATCAGATGCTACTTCCTAATCCTGGGCATTTGAGGTTATTAAATGGAGTTTTCAAGGTCAAATTCAAATTCAGAATAGAGCTGGAAGGGACCTTAGAGGCCTTCTAGTCCAGCCCGCTGCTCAAGCAGGAGACCCTGGCCTATACTATTCCAGACAAGTGGCTGTCCAATTTCTTCTTAAAAGCCTCCAGTGTTGAAGCACCCGCAACTTCTGAAGGCAAACTGTTCCTTCAGAAATTGTGGGTGCTTCATCACTGGATCTAAAAATAGGAGAAATCTAGTCAACTTGATTATTAGAGAGAGATCTCCTCATCTGGAATATTTGTTTCTATAGCTTAGTATTGTTAAATGTATGAGAAAGCTTATAACTATTTGTAGACCCCTTATGTAAGGGGAGGAGAATTTATCAGGAATTTTATTTTGTTTTTATTTTTTTCAGCATCTAGCCGGTATGGATTTTTAAATGTTTAATGTTAGACTTATTTGATATTTAGGTCACTTTTTCCCCTTTTGTACACAAGTTATCTAAAAATAGTTAACAAGCATTTGACATATATCTCCCCTTGCTTCTCAGCTAACAAAGCGAGAGAGATCCTGTGGCTTAGAGGTGAAAACAACTGCCTAATGTGCAATCAGCCCAGGTTCGAATCTCAGAAGAGTATGGATGACTGATGAAAACTAATAAGTTTGAAATGCATATCAGTCTCCCTTAATTCTTTGTTAGCAATTTACACACACACACACACACACACACACATATACATATACATATACATATACATACATACATACATACATACATATATATATATATATATATATATATATATGTTTCAAATGTTAACTCTTTAGATTACCTTGCTAGGCCCCAAACATGGGGCAAATCTTTATTTCCTGTTTTCAGCCTATCTTGAAGGCTATCGAACAGGCAGTAGTCACACCGGACAATTCCTATATTTGTGTAAATTACTAACAAAGAATTAAAGGGAAACTGAGATGCATTTCTGACTTATTAGTCGTCATCAGCCAGCCATACCCTTCTGAGATTCGAACCATGGGCTGATTGCATATGAGGCAGTGTTATTTGCCTCTAAGCCACAAGGTCTCTCTCGCTCTGTTAGCTTTTTTTTTTCTTTTTTTTTCTTTTTTCTTTTTTTTTTCCTTTTTCTTTTTTTTTCTTTTTTTTTCTTTTTTTTTTTTCTTTTTTTCTGCAAGGGAAGATATCTTCCCTTGCAGAAAAAAAAAAAGCTAACAGAGCGAGAGAGACCTTGTGGCTTAGAGGCAAATAACACTGCCTCATATGCAATCAGCCCATGGTTCGAATCTCAGAAGGGTATGGCTGGCTGATGACGACTAATAAGTCAGAAATGCATCTCAGTTTCCCTTTAATTCTTTGTTAGTAATTTACACACACACACACACACACACACACATATATATATATATATATATATATATATATATATATATATATATGGCTGACTGATGAGAACAAATAAGTTTGAAATGATCATGTCGGTCTCCCTTTATTCTTTGTTAGCAAGCCAAAAAAAATTTACACAAATATGAGCTGCCACTGCTGTGGCTACTGCCTGTAGATGGCCTTGGGCTAGGCTGAAACAGGAAATAAGATTTGTCCCGTGTCTGGGACTAAGCAAGTGTATTCTGAATGCTTAACAAACTTTTAACACACACACACACACACATACACACATATATAAATACATATATACATATACACATATATACATATACATACACACACACACACAAACACACACACACATATAAACAATAAAAACAGGAAATATTGGGACAGATACAGTGTATGTTGAACTCAAAGCTTTTTTGATTTGCCAACCTTTAGGGCCAAAGTAGAGAAATAAATACATCTAAATGAGGTTGGAGGCAAAATACTAAGCTGACTGATCTCCATCCATTTCCTGCCACCACCCGTTGTGGGCAGTGCATGTTGTGTGTCCAGATTATCCATCCACACCAGTTTCTTCCTTTTTATCACTATCCCGATAAAAGATGGGTGAGAAAATGCTTACACCAGATGTTATGGGATTGGTGATGGAGTTCTTCTCTGCAGAGCAAGGAGCTTATAAGCTGTATCTCAGCGGCCCCGTTTGCTAACTAGAGAATCTGGGGCTGTAATCCTTGTATAGAAAATCTTTTGGCAAATCCCTATTATGCTTCATTTGGAAGTAGGCAGAAGAATCAGTTGTTGGGGAGAAGATTAGGATGGGAGAGCAGAAGTGGACCGTAAGAATACTGTCCTATACTTTTCTGTTGAGGAGTAAACCACTTAATTTGGTAATTTTTTTCTCCAAAGAAAAAATGAGTTAACAAAACTGGTAAACCAATAATGGTGGAAGCCACTCTTCAAAAGTATTTGTCTCTGGAATTACCATGTAATTCAAAATAAACTAAAAAGGTCTGAATCACTCCTTCACGCCAGATTTCATGGTCTTTTCCTTGAAGGTCATATTAATTTGGCATCAGATGAAAGTTAACTCTAGGCTGGAATGAGGATTTGCTAGGAAAAGAATTCTTTTGTTTCCAGTCAAATCAGCTAAGGAATTAAAGGATCATCTATAAAAAGAAATCTCCCATACTTCCTTGGCAAGGACTTCTGGAACTGCAGAGCAAATGTTGTGATCCATAAATGTGACGGATAGGAGTTATGTCCTAAAGCACCTGGAAAGCTGTATGTTGCTTAGTTGGCAATATCAGTTCTCAATCTCTTGGGAGGCTGTCCAAAACTCACACCTCTTTCTGGCACGGGAGGGGATCAGTGGTTAAGTGAGCATGTGAGACACTGTTATATATTATGATCCTTCTCTCAAGGAGAGAAGCAACCTAGAACTAAGGAGAAATTTCCTGACAGTTAGAACAATTAATCAGTGGAACAAATTGCCTCCAGAAGTTGTGGATGCTCCAACATTGGAAGTTTTTAAGAAGAGACTGGACAACCATTTGTCTGAAATGGTATAAGGATTCCTGCTTGAGCAGGGGGTCAGACTAGAAGACCTCCAAGGTCCCTTCCAGCTCAGTTATTCTGGCTGCCATCTTTCTTTCTTTCTTTCTTTCTTTCTTTCTTTCTTTCTTTCTTTCTTTCTTTCTTTCTTTCTTTCTTTCTTTCTTTCTTTCTTTCTTTAATTTGATGATTTTTGTGTTCCCCTCTCTCAGTGTCGATTATGCAAGATGGAAGAGGGGGCTGTATAAATTGAATTCGATAAAAATAAAATGAAATAAAAGGGAAACAAAACTTCCTACAGTTCTCCTCAGCAGGATTTGTAGAGAAGAATGGCTTCCAAGAATTCCAGCGACCGAACTATTTCCCACTTAGAACCAGTGCATCCCCGTGTAATTTAGGAGAAAGACTTTCTGAGCTTCTTTTTAATTGTCTTTCTGTGATCTGACAGAAAAGTGGAACTTTTTACCAATAACAGAGAAATTTGCAGCTGGCTATTTACATGATGACTCCTGAATCTTTGTAAGTCTGGAGACCAACTATTACATAATTCTGTCATGCCAGCAGAAGAGAAGATTTGTAGCTCCGGGTTGAACTGGGGGCTCTTGCCGCTCTCTGAACTTGGTGGGATTGTTTTTTTTAAACAGACCTTCTTGTGAAACACCACAATTCGAAAGCATTACCGTATTTTTCGGACCATAAGACGCACCTGACCATAAGACGCACCTGACCATAAGACGCACCCAGTTTTTAGAGCAGGAAAACAAGACAAAAAATATTCTGAACCAAATAGTACCAGTATACTAGGAAGGAAGGAGGGGAGAGAGAGAGAGAAGGAAGGAAGGAAGGAGGGAGGGAGGAAGGAAGAGAGAGAGAGAGAGAGAAAGAGAAAGAAAGAAAGAAAGAAAGAAAAAGAAAGGAGAGAGAGAAGGAAGGAAGGAAGGAAGAAAGAAGGAAGAAAGAAAGGAGGGAGGAGGGAGGGAGCAAGGAAGAGAGAGAGAGAGAAAGAAAGAAGGAAGGAAGGAAGGAAGAAAGAGAGAAGGAAGGAAGGAAGAGAAGGAAGGAAGAAAGAAAGGAGGGAGGGAGGGAGGAAGAAAGAAAGAAAGAAAGAAAGAAAGAAAGAAAGAAAGAAAGAAAGAAAGAAAGAAAGAAAGAAAGAAAGGAAGGTAGGTACCGGTAGTTTCTTTTCCCTGAATAGGTTTTCTAAGATGCCGAAGCAATTTCAAACAATTAGCAGTATTATCTTGCAAATGGGAAATCACTTCCAATAAACTTCGCAGAGAAACCTGCAGGGACAACTCCTCACGGCTTTGCCTATGAGGTTTAGTTTAGCAAAAACTATTTCTTTAGCAGCGAGGTAAAAGAAAGAAAATGTGTGCGCGCAAGGAGGGGGAGGCAGTCAGAAGGCATGGCAGGCACGTCCGTATTTCCTCCCCTGCCGACCAATCACAGGGGCGGGGCGGAGAATTCCACGTCTTCATTCAATCATGTCTCTCCAATGGAGCTGATGGACTGCGTTGACTGAACGGGAGACAAGTGTTTTCGCTAACCTTCGGACCATAAGACGCACCTCGTTTTTCCACCCACTTTTGGGAGGGGAAAAGTGCGTCTTATGGTCCGAAAAATACGGTAATTCTTCAGCACTCAACCTTCCTTATGGTCCAACTCTCACAGCCATACATTACTACTGGGAAAATCATAGCCTTGACTACAGTTGATTTTATTAGCCCTAGCTAATAAATCTTCATCATAATCATCTTTCAATTTTTTTAAAAAGTTCTTATTATTCTCACCCTTTCTGTTTTAATCCTTTTACCTACCGTCTGTTGTCTCTCTAAAGTAGTTCCAATGTAACCATCCTGACCTTTCTGTATTCTGGAAAAAGAAAAAGGAAGGAACAGTTTAAAAACTGAAAATACAGATTATCCTGATAAAATGCACTCGGCCAGATAAATTATATTTCCAATGCATCTTGAACACATTTTTTTAAAAAAAAGTATAAACCCTTTCTGACAGTTCTGCTATAATTCCTATAAAAAGAGGAAAGAAGGTCACTGCAGGTTCACTTTCAAGAATTCCTTGATTTATTTTATTTAAATCTTTATAGGCCATCTTTGGGATTAAAATTCTTCCAAGGCAGCTTCCAATAGTCAGCATAAAATACAAATAAACTTCAAGTTAGGCGAGTGTGAATAAGAGCCAATGATAATAATAACAATAAACCATCTGGCTCAGTACAGGATTTACAAATAGGAGGTCTGCAGAAATTCTCTGATGCTCAGACTCCCCACATTGCCAGAACCTGGTTAATCTCCTAGTAGGTGACTGAAAGCAGAAGTAGCCATCTCTCGAAAAGAGACTCAGAATAACAGAGTTGGAAGGGACCTTGTAGGTCATCTAGTCCAACCCCCTGTTCAAGCAGGAGACCCACCATCATTTCTGACAGAGGGCAGTCCAGTCTCTTCTTAAAAACCTCCAGTGATGGAGCACCCACAACTTCTGAAGGCAAGCGGTTCTATTGGTTGATTGTTCTCACTGTCAGAAAATTTCTCCTTATTTCTAGGATGAATCTCTCCTTGATCAGTTTCCATCCATTAGTCCTTGTCTGGCCTTTGGGTGCTTTGGAAAATAGGTTGTTCTTCCTCCTTTCTGTGACAGCATCTCAAATATTGGAATACTGCTATCATGTCACCCTTGGTCCTTCCCTTCACTTGACTAGCCATGCCCAGTTCTTGCAGCCGTTCTTCATATGTTTTAGCCTTCAATCCCCTAACCATCTCTGTTGCTCTTCTCTGTACTCTTTCTAGAGTCTCTACTTCTTTTTTACAGTGTGGTGACTAAAACTGAATGAAGTACCGTATTCCAGGTGTGGCCTTACTAAGTCTTTATAGAGCAGTACTAGTAATTTCATGAGTAAATTATCTTATTAAGGATGGAAGGAGAGAATAAAACAGCTTTTCCAGGGTTGAGCCCTCCAGATGTACAACAGCTACACATTTCAGAATTCTCCAACAATCAGGACACAACAGGACGGGGAAAGTATAAAATCTATCAACTGTGCTTTCATCAGCATCAGTCAAATAGCTGTATAATAAAAATGTGTAATGAAAAAATTTCAAATCACCAGAAAGCAAGACAAGAAACAATGGGTGGAAATTAATCAAGGAGAAAAGCAATCGAGAACTAAGGAGAAACTTCCTAACAATGAGAACTATTAATCAGTGGAAAGGCTTTCCTTCAGAAGTTGTGGGTGCTCCATCACTGGAGGCTTTTAAGAAGAGACTGGATAGTCATTTGTCTGAAATGATATAGGGTCTCCTGCTTGGGCAGGAGCTAGCAATATCACATAGATTTATATACCACTTTATAGTGCTTTACAGCCCTCTTTAAGTTGTCCACAGTGTCAGCAGATGGCCTATGGCCCCCAATACTCTGGGTCCTCATTTTACCAACTTCGGAAGGACAGAAGGCTGAGTCAACCTGGAGCTGGTCAGGATCGAAGGAATCAAACTCCTGAAAATGTGAGCAGAGCTAGCCTGCATTCTAAGCACTGCGCCACCATTACTATTGTAGAAGACTTCCAAGATCCCTTCCAACTTAGTTATTCTGTTATCTGTTAAGATGTCCATCTTCTTTTTCAACCATTTGAAGAGATGTGTCTCTATCATCCCAGACACCTGCACTTTATATGTAGCTATGACACAAGTAGGGAGTGGCAAAAATTGTCTTAACCTCTGATAGTTCCTGTCTCAACAATACAACCAGGGTGCAAGAGGGATTTTCAGAACTGCAAGAATGGAAGGAAATGATTAACTTCCTTCTCAATCCCTGGGTTGATCCCATTACCGATCAGCACCCCTTCTCTACCAGAAGCCATCTGCATTTGGAAAACCTGGGCATTCAGGGCAAAAAGACACATCACGGGAAGTTTGGTTTCAAATCTGAAGCATTTGTTAGCGTTAATGGTGTAAATTCTTAGCAGAGCCTTATTATTCTTGTAGTCTTGCATTAAGGATCAGCACCGCCTGCCAAGTCTGCTCTACTCTACTCCACTCCACTCCACTCCATTCTAACACCATGAAAGGGCAATATGGAACCCAGCCAAATACTAGCTTCCACTTGGTGTAATTGAAATTGCACATCTTTGATCTATCTGTGGATGGGCAAGAAAGGAGTGGTAGCAGTAATAAGAGAAGTGCAGGGAGTCCTCAATTTATGGCCACAATTTGGACCAGAATTTCCATTGCTAAGTAAGGCAGTTGTTAAATAAGTTGCCATGGTTGTTAAGTCAATGACTGAAGTTGTTAAGTGAATCCAGCTTCTTTCACTGACTTTGCTAGTTGGAAAATGGCTAGAAAGGTTGTAAATGGTGATCACATGACTTTGGGATGCTTCAACTGTCATAAATACATGACAGTTGTGCCAAGTTCCCGAATTTTGATCAGGTGACTGTGGGAATGCTGTGATGGTCATAAGAATCTACTATTATTATTAGATGACCTCCAAGGTCCCTTCCAACTTTATTATTATTATTATTTTTGTTGTTGTTGTTTTGTTGTTATTATTGTTATCAATAAAAATAACACTACTACTACTACTACTACTACTAATAATAATAATAATAATAATGATAATAGTAACAACTTTTTTCCAGGGCCATTGTAACTTCAAATGGTCACTACACAAATGGTTGTAAATCAAGGACTAGCTAGAGGCTTATTCCAATCTTGACAGAGGGGAACCATGCCAAAGGTCCACTGGACTTTGATATAGCAACCTTAATTTTTGCTTCGTTTGGTTCACACTAAACCTGAAATCTTGGTTAACAAAGCCTAATTGTTATTTTGCCATGACATGATGGCTTAATGTAATGTCCCAGTTCACAAAATGTATTAGGAAAATGGCAAGTTTTCTGAACTAAATCTTTGGCTCGTAAACCCAATCCTATATTAATTTGTAGTTAGAAATTGAAAGGATTTACAAAAAGACAGTTCTACTGTATTACACCACAACAAGGATGGTCAACCTACAGATCTCCCGAGGGCCCCCAGCTCCATCTTTGCAACTCAAAATAACTGATTTTAGGATAGTGTGATTCCAACCCCCCATGTTAATTCTAACAAAGGTACAGAATACATGTGTAAAAGGCCTGCAAAGATCAATACCTGTACTAAACTGTAATTTCTCTACAAATCCTGTCTACAGATCACATAAAATCTTAAATAATCCCACTCCAACATCCTAGAGTCACTCACTGTTCATGCTCCCTACATCTCTCACCGATTGAAAAAAAGCAGGATCCCCAGCAGTAAAAATGAAATGAATCTCTTACATCAGGGGTGTCAAACTGCTGGTCCATGGGCCCGATGCATCATAGCAAAACCATGCCCAGCCCATTTCTGGCAATGGCCAAAAAAGTCGTGATACGTTGTGGCATGTCAGGTGACGTTGTGAGTTTGACACCCCTGTCCAACGTGAAAGAAAGAAAGAAAGAAAGAAAGAAAGAAAGAAAGAGGGAGGAATGAATGAATAAATAAATAAATAAAGAAGGAGGGAGGGAGGGAGGGAGGAAGGAAGGAAGGAAGGAAGGAAGAAAGGAAGGAAGAAAGAAAGAGAAAGAAAGAAAGAAAGACAGACAGAAAGAAAGAAAGAAAGAAAGAAAGAGAAAGAAAGAAAGAAAGAAAAGAAAGAAAGAAAGAAAGAAAGAAAGAAAGAAAGAAAGAAAGAAAGAAAGAAAGAAAGAAAGATTACTGCTTTTCAAGAAGGAAAAGTGAAGTTCAGTTAGGTACAGTGCAAGGATTAGGAGAATCCATAAACTTTGCATCTCAGAGCATCCTGGTTTTGACAGCCCTTTAGCCGCTAGTCCACAATACTTTTTATCTAGGGTTCATCTGGGTTTTGTAAAGAGCACATTCCAGCAAGAAACAAAAGCTGTAAAGAGACTGCTTCAAAGCAAATGGCTTGCCTATGGAGATAAAGAACACATTTTTTCCCCCTGACAAAGTTCGTTTTCCCATGATAGTCTTGCGATCAGCAGTATGGCTCAGAAGCGATAAGCAGTGAACAACAACAAAAAATGTGTAAACCCCACTCCACTGATGCTTGAAGCTATGCTTGAGGGAAGTGAAATCTCTGCCAATTTAATTTCTCAATTTTCAAGCAGAATGAAACTGGGAGCATGCTGGGATGGTGTATTTGGAATACAGCTATATTAAGGTCTGTATTTTTCAATAGTAGTGTTTTACTCATTAGCAGTTTATTTAGTTGAGCTTAGTACGCTGAGCTTGTCGATCAGAAGGTCGGCAGTTTGGCGGGTCGAATCCCGAGTGCCGCGTAACAGAGTGAGCGCCTGTTACTCGTCCCAGCTTCTGCCAACCTAGCAGTTCGAAAGCACGTAAAAATGCAAGTAGAAAAATAGGGACCACTACAGTGGGAAGGTAACAGCGTTCCGTGCGCCTTTGGCATCTAGTCATGCCGGCCACATGACCACGGAGATGTCCTCGGACAAGCGCTGGCTCTTCGGCTTTGAAACGGAGATGAGCACCGGCCCCTAGAGTCGGAAACAACTAGCACGCATGTGTGGGGGAACCTTTACCTTTTACCTTTTTAGTATTTTAAGAAAGCTTGATTTTAGTTATCAGGATCTGGACTCTCTTCTAAATTAAGCAAAAAACCCTCCTCCCTTGCAGATTCTTTTAACCTTTGTATCTGCCTTGCACTGCAGAGACATTTTTTTAAAGATTTCTTTGTGAAAACTGCTTTTCCACTGTCTTTCTCCATCACCCTCCCCATCCATACTCCGCTGTGTCAACTGTGGAATTTTACTCAAGCTGACCTATATCTGAGAGTCATCACACATCCATAGACCAGAGAAGACCATAATGGAAGCCTAATAAACCTTGAACAATTAAGCCAGACTGTTGAATCCCTTTGTAGGGGGGACCTGTGTATAAAATTGATGCAAAGCGAAATACCTGTGCATGTTTGTTCATTTGTATGAAGTGAAAGGTGTTCTAGTTCACGAGAGGAAAAAGATGGTGGGTTAAAAGGAACTGACCCCTCCTGGTGGTCAAGTTTTGGACAGTTTGATCCCTTTGCTTAGCTGGTGGGACCTAGGAGTAGACAGACGGTTTCTTCCATTTAGAATGGGGGGAAAACTGTAGTTTATGCATTAGCAATTGCGCAGGTTAGGTCAGCGAGGTCCAACTTGATGGTTTTATTCTCCAGGACAGGGGCCTGCAATTTTGACAACTTTAAGATTTGTGGAATTCTGGGAGCTGAAGTCCACAAGTCTTAAAGTTGTCAAGGTTGCAGACCCCTGCTCTAGGACAGACATGTCAAACACAAGGCCCGGGGGCCAGATCCGGCCCGCGAAGTGGTTTCACGTGGCCCGCGAAGCCATCCTAGAAACAGTGAGGGAACGGCCCCCACTGCCTTGGCCCCGGCCCAAAGACCCTCCTTCTGCCAGAGACCCTCAGATCTGTCCCACCCCTGCCCAGGCCCCCATAGGCACCCTTGATGCGAACGATGTAGAGCTGGCTACGTCCAACCAGTAGGCCATACACACTCTAGCCACGCCCAGCCAGTAGGCCATGCCCACACAGGCCACACCCACCCGGCCCCCTGAGGGCAACCGCCATGCTGATACAGCCCTCAATGAAATTGAGTCTGACACCCCTGCTTTAGGAGGTCCAAGCTTGCCCAATTGAAAGACCGTTTGTACATCTTTCATTCTCACACAATACTGTAATATGAAACATGGGTGCTGCAGCTTCCTTTTGCTCACTACTATTTCTTGATCTGTCGGCTTTCATTACACCCGTACAGGTAGTCCTTGACTTACAACCACAACTGAGCCCCAAATTTCTGTTGCTAAACAAGGCAGTGGTTGAGTGAATTTTGCCCCATTTTACCACTTTTCTTGCCACAGCTGTTAAGTGGATCACTGCAGTTGTTAAGTTAGTAACAGGATTGTTGTAATAATCATAATCATAAAGTTGGAAGGGACCTTGGAGGTCATCTAGTCCAACCCCCTGCTCAGACAGGAAACCCTATACCATTTCAGACAAATGGCTGTCCAGTCTCTTCTTAAAAACTTCCAGTGTTGGAACATTCACCACTTCTGGAGGCAGGTTGTTCCACTGGTTAATTGCTCTAACTGTCAGGAAGTTTCTCCTTAGTTCTAGGTTGCTTCTCTCCATGACTAGTTTCCATCCGTTGCTTCTTGTCCTGCTTTCAGGTGCTTTGGAGAATAGCTTGACTCCCACTTCTTTGTGGCAGCCCCTGAGATATTGGAAGACTGCTATCATGTCCCCCCTCGTCCTTCTCTTCATTAAACTAGACATACCCAATTCTAGCAACTGTTCCTTATATGTTTTAGCCTCCAGTCCCCTAATCATCTTCGTTGCTCTTCTCTGTACTCTTTCTAGAGCCTCAACATCTATTTTACACTGTGGTGACCAAAAGTTTGTAAGTCGAGGATTGCCTGTATCTTGTTAACCCTTTTTGGACAGTGAATGCTGCTGGAGAACATTAGCCTTCTTTGGCTTGATCCAGCCTAGTTCTTACATGTATCTTCAGCTGATGAGGAGCCTTGCTCTACCATTCTTTTGGACTGCAATTTTGTTTGACCTTGAATTCTTATTTTTTTTCCTCTTGGAGATACTTCCACCTTCTCTGTGGTCTGAAGTGGAACAATCCAGGCACAACTAATCTGTTGTTTAAGTGAGGTTGGCCTTGGTTCCTTATAAAACCATGTGTTGAATGAACACTCTCTTATTTCTCTCACTATAAAAGAATGATGGCAAGCTGAATGGTGTGGCTTGCCCATATTCTCGAGCTAGCTTAAAGCATTTCAAAGATTCCAGCATGCTATTTTTTGCATCATTCCCAATCTTGAAGCTATGGAAATAAATTCCATTACCAGAAATTCAGGAGCCCTGTGGTATGAAAAAAAATCGAGAGATGCCAGGGGAGTTTCTCTCACATCATCCTTCCCTCTTTTTCTTCTTCTGTGGAACTAGAAAATAATTCTCTGGCTATGTGGGAAGGAAGAGGAAGCTTCTGTTCAGAAGTATTCTGTTTTAACAGAGTTCTCATATCTGCCAGCTGGCTCAGCATTAAACTGTTGATTTACCCACACCTTTTGGAACTGGAATCGATATTAAATGAGATAAATTTTGTATAGGAAGATATTGGCAAGCCTAAACATATCTTTAATGATTGCCCTCAAAGTATTTAGTCATTCCCAGAGTAATTTTTGTCTGCTTTAACATTTTATAAGATGTGAAACAGGAACTATGCATCCCCAGAAGAGTACGAAAATATCCACCTTTGAATATTTGGGAGGATCTGTTCTAATTGGCAGCTGATGATAGCTTTCAAATATTGTTGTGCTTTTTTTAAAGAAAAAAAAATACATGTTAGGGAAATGGAGTATGCAATACTTACATGACGGAAACATGAATATTGTAGAGGCATGCATACAAGTCAAATGTGCGCATTTTTGTAGCTTAAAGAAAGTGGGACAATATGAATTAGGCCGAACCAATCAGAAACAATAAATAGGCAGATATATCGGTAGTCCTCGACTTACGACTAATAGAGCCTGAAAATATGGTTGTTGTGGTTGTAAGGCAAAGAATCACATGTCCAGATTGGAAGTGACAACCTGTTTTTATGACAGGCATTAAGCAAACAGCACAGTCATTAAGCAAATGTATTTTCTCCAGCTTTTTTTTTTTTTTGCTGAAAACCAGAATTTAAAAATAGAAACTGGCAAAAAAAAAAAGTCACACATTGTGGCCACGTGTTTGTGGAATGCGGCAGCATAAAGGTGAGTCAGTTGCAAAGCACCCAAAATGGGATCACACGATTCCTTATTTTAGCACAATGTTTCTCAACTTTGGCAATGCTGCTTAACCTTTTCTACATATTGTGCAGACCCAGACATTATAGTTTATTCAGTAAATCATAATTAACAGATGGCTTACCATGATGCAATTGACGGTTTAGAATACAAGAGAAATCCTTCTCTCTGTGCTTTTTGAATTTAGTTACTGGCATAAGGATCAATTTATTTAATTGTTTTATTTTAAATTAATGAGCTCTAGTTTCTACAGAGTTTTCTAGTTACTATAGTTACTATATAGTTTTTTCTTGATATTTTGCCTGCATGTGAATGTATTGTATATTATTAGTTTGGGCAGATGAATCAGATTTAGGCATCAGTTATTAATCACAAAGACAGCAAAATGATCAAATGTGTGCGTCATGACATCACAATAACGGGCCAATATATAGGGTTTTATATATTGATATAGCTGTGCTATATACTTAGATTAAAGTAACACCTTTTCGGAAATGTAAGCAATCTAATGAATGTATGTAATCTAATAAAATATGATGTTGTATGTTGTCTAAGTCAGAGGTTCCCCAACCTTTTGGGTGCCGGGGACTGGTTCCGTGGAGAGGAGTTTTTCCACAGACCGGAGGTTGCATAGTTTTGTATGGTGCCTGCATCTTGTGATGAGGCTTTGCTTCTTTGTGCGGCCCAGTTGCTGGTGTGCCACAGTTCGGTACTGGTCCATGGATCGGGGGTAGGGGACCCCTGGTCTACATGAAACAAATATATTACAGTATTTTTAATGTTGTTGTTGTTAGTTGCAAAGTTGTGTCCGACCTATCGCGACCCCATGGACAACGTTCCTCCAGGCTTTCCTGTCCTCTACCATCTTCTGGAGTCCATTTAAGCTCACGCCTACTGCTTCAGTGACTCCATCCAGCCACCTCATTCTCTGTCGTCCCCTTCTTCTATTGCCCTCAATCTTTCCCAGCATTAGGCTCTTCTCTAGTGAGTCCTTCCTTCTCATTAGGTGGCCAAAGTATTTGAGTTTTAGCTTCAGGATCTGGCCTTCTAAAGAGCAGTCAGGGTTGATCTCCTCTAGGACTGACGGGTTTGATTGCCTTGCAGTCCAAGGGACTCGTAGGAGTCTTCTCCAGCACCATAGTTCAAAGGCCTCAATTCTTTGGCGCTCAGCCTTTTTTATGGTCCAACTTTTGCTGCCATACATTGCAACTGGGAAGACCATAGCCTTGACTATACGCACTTTTGTTGACAGGGTGAGGTCTCTGCTTTTTAGTGTGCTGTCTAGATTTGCCATGGCTTTCCTCCCGAGGAGCAAGTGTCTTTTAATTTCTTGGCTACAGTCCCCATCTGCAGTGATCTTGGAGCCCAGGAAAATAAAATCTGTCACTACCTCCATTTCTTCCCCATCTGTTTGCCAGGAATTGAGTGGGCCGGATGCCATGATCTTGGTTTTCTTAATGTTTAGTTTCAACCCAACCTTTGCACTCTCCTTCTTCACTCGCAACAAGAGACTCTTCAGTTCCTCTTCACTTTCTGCCATTAGAGTGGTATCATCTGCATTTTTAATGTATAGATCCCAATTTGTTAATCTAATTTTTGCAGATGTATTATTTATCAGCTCTGGATTCTTGGCCACTCCTAGATTTTTTTCAAAGATGCATCCATGTAGAACTTTTATAGAGCTGAATGAGGCATATATTGTTTTAACATTTCACCTATCATTAAAAGGTCTTGAAAGGCTTAAAGATGCACAGTTATAAGAATGAAGGGAAGGGCTAAATGAAAACAAAACTGTACATTCATATGACTTAATATGTTTATTTTGCTTGGAGTCCCAAATGAACTGTTCTGTTTGGAAAGAAGCAAGGTTTTTCACTGATATTTTTTTTAAAAGACTGATGAAGAAGTTCAGTATTTGCAGTGAAGATCGAAATACTGCCAAGTTTCCACTCAGGATGCAGATGTGGTTATTTAAAAGGAACACCAAAGGAGAAATTGCTGAATCAAGATACATCTTATAGAGACTCCTAGCCACACAAAGAAATATAAAAAACATTTGCTCTTTACTTCCATCTAGTCATCATTCTGATTCTTGCAAGCCAGATCTGTTGGTGTATTTACACTGATTTGTAGTGTGGAATGAGGTGGTTGTGCATAACATAACTGCTAAGTCTGTTAAAAGTGAAGATTTCTCTTATGCATGCTGGACTTCTTTTTCATATTGTATCTCCCTTGTCAGCCATGGCAACTTTCATAATTCAGAGAGCAGGGTGGCCTGCTTATAAGAACTGGATTCTTGGGCTGACTCTTCTCTTCCTCATTGTTGCTTGGTTACTGCATCTTATTATGTCTAAGACAATGTAGGTGGTTTGAAGAAAGGGTAGCACATGACACTGATTGTCCATTGGTGAGAAAAAAACAGATGGTTATGGTGATGAGCAGGGAAATGAGGACTGATGACACTGTTGGTGAGAAGGATAAGATATGGAAGGAGAAGGACTTAGACACGAGACTTTGCAATTGGTATTGCTAAAGAGAGGGCCTTTAGCTACTGGAGACTGGAGGCTAAAACATATAGGGAACGGTTGCTGGAATTGGGTATGTGTAGTTTAATGAAGAGAAGGGTGAGGGGTGACATGATAGCAGTGTTCCAATATCTCAGGGGCTGCCACAAAGAAGAGGGAGCCAAGCTATTTTCCAAAGCACCTGAAAGCAGGACAAGAAGCAACGGATGGAAACTAGTCAAGGAGAGAAGCAACCTAGAACTAAGGAGAAACTTCCTGACAGTTACAACAACTAACCAGTGGAACAACCTGCCTCCAGAAGTGGTGAATGCTTCAACACTGGAGGTTTTTAAGAAGAGACTGGACAGCCATTTGTCTGAAATGGTATAGGGTTTCCTGCCTTAGCAGGGGGTTGGACTAGATGACCTCCAAGGTCCCTTCCAACTTCTTCTTCTTCTTCTTCTTCTTCTTCTTCTTCTTCTTCTTCTTCTTCTTCTTCTTCTTCTTCTTCTTCTTCTTCTTCTTCTTCTTCTTCTTCTTCTTCTTCTTATTATTATTATTATTATTATTATTATTATTATTATTATTATTATTATTATTATTATTATTATTATTACTGTTTGGAGCTCAATGGTTGAAAACTGAGAATTTCTGTCTCACATTATCTACTATTTATACGTATGAGACAATATATGCAAGTTAACATATACTTGTAACATATGAGAGCCAGTTTGGTCTAGTGGTTAAGACAGCAGGCTAGATAGCAGGAGACTGTGAGTTCAAGTCAATGGTGAGATTCAGCTGGTTTGCACCACTTTGTCAAAACCGGTAGCTAATTTTTTGTTGCCCAGGCCCAGAATGGACTTCCGGAAGTAGAATCCACACAGAGAACCGGTTGTTCACATATTTGAAACCCACCACTGATTCAAATCCCACTTTAGCCATGAAACCCAAATGGGTGTCCTTGAGCCAGTTTCTCTTTATCAGCCCAACTCACCTCACACCTTGCTGTGGGGAAAGGAGGAGGAGGAAGAATATGTGTTGGAGATGTTTGCCACCTTGAGTTATTTGTAAGATAAAATAACATTTATTGTCACTTTTTTCTGTGAACACACTGGCACACATTTAAAAAATGAAATTCTGATGCCCACTCTCAAAAGAATATATATATACACCCTGATACACACACACACATATCCACACATGTACCTAATTTGGGTTGACAGGGTGTTCAAAAACACTCCATATATACCCCCCCCTCTCTCTCTCTCTCTCTCTCTCTCTCTCTCTCTCTCTCTCTATCTATCTATCTATCTATCTATATATATATACACAGTGTATATATATACAGTGTATGTATATATATGTATATGTAAGTATTTGTTTTCTGAGGTTTTCGCGGGTGTTCGTATGTGCATCTTTGGTTATTCGGGTTTTTTCCCGCGTAGAACTAAAGGTGTAGGGGCGACGTTTCGACGGAATCCCATCCGTCATCATCAGGCTGGTGGCTTCTGCTTCCTTCTTCTGGGAGAAGCATGTGGCTGTTTGTTCCTCTTTTTTAAACTGCCAGAGGGGGTGTGTTCTGTGGGTGGTGTGCTCTGATTGGGTGGGGGAGTAAGTGTGTTCTGATTGGGTGGGAGTGTGTTTTGAATGGTGGGTGTGTTCTGATTGGGTGGGGGTGTGTTTTGAGTGGATGGGCTGGTCTCAGCTGTCAGCCTTAGACCTGAGCTGGTGAGTTGTGCTGCTTTTGTTCGGCTTCGTGTTTGTGGTGGTGCCATGTTTTTATAGTGGGTGTCAGTTTGCTTATTGTGTGGTTTGGAGGGGTTTAAAGTGGCTGATGTTGCAGCTGTAGTTAGGTTTCTGTTTTGTGGTTGTGCCTCGTTATCATTGTGGGTTCGGATTTGCTTTTTGAATGGTTGTGTGGTGGTGATGTCATGTGGTGTTATCATGAGTTTGGGTCTATCATTCTTGGTGGTTGGGACTCGTCTGTCAATCAAGGCGGGTTTCCAAATGGTTGGTAGGCGAGAGGTATCATCTCGTTTGTTTATGCTGTGGGGGCGTTTTTCTATCTCAATGGCTTCTCTGATTATTCTGTTGTTAAAATGTTCAATTTTGGCGATAGTTTTGGTTTTTTTTAAAATCAATTTCATGTCCCGTGGCTTCAAAGTGTTGGACCAGGGATGAAGTTTGTTCTCCTTTTCTGAGTGAGTTTTTGTGCTCTTCAATGCGTGCACTTATTCTTCTGTTGGTCTGTCCGATGTATGTGGTGGGGCAGGTGGTGCATGGGATTTCGTATACTCCTTGGTTTTCTAAGCCAATTATGTCCTTGGGGTTTCTTAGGATGGTGGATATTTTTCTGTCTGTGTAGAATGCTGTTTTGATGTTGTGTTTTTGGAGGACCTTTCTGATTCTGTCTGTGGTCCCTTTTAAGTATGGGAGGAGGGATTTGCCATTTTCTTGTTCTCTGTCTTGGGTTTTTGTGGGTGTCTCTCTTCGGATTAAGTTGGTAATCGTGTTTCTTTGGAATCCATTGGCTGTTAGTACATTAGTGAGAGTGTGTAGTTCGGTTTTTTGGTGTTGTTCGTCAGCTAGGTGTTTTGTTCTGGAGATGAGTGTCTTGGCTACGGAGTTGATCTGTGCTGGGTGGTGGTGTGAGAGTGCGTTCAGATAGCGGTTTGTGTGTGTTTTTTATGGTAGATAGTGTGTCCTAGGGAGCCGTTGGATTTCTTGTAGACTAAGACATCAAGGAAGGGGAGTTGATTATTAGCTTCTGTTTCCATAGTGAATTGTATTTTGGGGTGTAGGTTATTGAGGTGTGTGAGGAAGTCATCCAGTTTTTCTTTGCCGTGTGGCCAGATTACGAAGGTGTCATCTACGTATCTGAGCCAGAGTTTGGGTTTGTGGTTGGATTTTTCTAGAGCGAGGGTTTCAAAGTGTTCCATGTAGAGATTTGCGATGACAGGTGAAAGGGGTGATCCCATGGGTGCTCCTTCCATTTGTTTGTATCTTTGTCCATTGTAGATGAAGTATGTGTTAGATAGGCAGTGGTTGGTCAGATCTAGGATGTGTTTTGGGGGGTTGTATTTATTTAGGATAGCTGTCAAGGCTTCTTTGATTGGCACTTGGGTGAAGAGGGATACGACATCGAAGCTCACAAGTAGGTCACAGGGCTGTAAGTTTAGTTTACTTATGATCTCTATGAATTGGAATGAATCTTGTACGTGTGAGGTGATGGAATTTGCGTAAGGCTGTAGTTGTTTGGCAAGAAATTTGGCTAGATTTTGTAGAGGTGAGCCTATGGAGATGACTATGGGTCTGAGTGGGGTTCCTTCTTTGTGTATCTTGGGCAGACCATAGAGCTTAGGACATCTGGATGATTTTTCTCTGGGAATGATTGTTTTCTGGATCTCTTCACTGATGGGGGTGGCTTTTATTTTGGATTTTGTGGTTTTTTCCAGGTAGGTGGTGGGATCTGTCTTGAGGAGTTTGTATGTGGAGTCTTGGAGTAGGTTGGATAATTTGGTATGGTAGTCAGATGAGTTCATTACCACCGTGGCGTTGCCTTTGTCTGCTGGCAGAATGATTATGCTGGTGTCATTTTTTTAGGTTAAGTAGTGCTGTCTGTTCCTCTTTGGGTAAGTTGCTTTTGGGTGGTTTGCTGGTGCAGAGGATGTTGGTCACTTCGAGTCTGATTTTGTTGGCGTCATCAGGGTTAATTTTGGTCAGGCTGGACCCACTATAAAAACATGGCACCACCACAAACACGAAGCCGAACAAAAGCAGCACAACTCACCAGCTCAGGTCTAAGGCTGACAGCTGAGACCAGCCCATCCACTCAAAACATACCCCCACCCAATCAGAACACACCCACCATTCAAAACACACTCCCACCCAATCAGAACACACTTACTCCCCCACCCAATCAGAGCACACCACCCACAGAACACACCCCCTCTGGCAGTTTAAAAAAGAGGAACAAACAGCCACATGCTTCTCCCAGAAGAAGGAAGCAGAAGCCACCAGCCTGATGATGACGGATGGGATTCCGCCGAAACGTCGCCCCTACACCTTTAGTTCTACGCGGGTAAAAACCCGAATAACCAAAGATGCATATGTAAGTATGTGTATATATATGTATGTGTTTGTGTATGTATGTATATATATGTATACACACAAACACACATATCACAATCCACTTTGAATACATAGCTGAAAAAAAGAGTCCTGAGAGTTAACAAAGTTGATACTATATAGTACAAAGCTATTAGAGAATCTAGTTGTTCTGCTTCAGATACTGTGAAGCCTCCTCCCAGAAGGTAACAAAGAAAATTGGTCATGGACAGGATGTATAGCATCCCAGACAATACTGCAGACCCTGGTCCAGCATTGCTTATATGCTAGGTCAGGGGTAGGCAACCTCGGCTTTTTTATGACTCATGGACTTCAACTCCCAGAATTCCTGAGCTGACTCAGGAATTCTGGGAGTTGAAGTCCATGAGTCATAAAAGAGCCGAGGTTGCCTGCCCCTGTGCTAGGTCCTGGATAGAAGGAAATGAACTTCCAATAACCTTTTCTGCCGTCCTCATCACTCTCTCATAGCCTTCCTGTCCGAGACAGTAATACCTCCAAACCACAGAGTAAGGTAATATGATCGCTTGCTTTCAATCGCCCCTCTATGGAAAGTGGTAAGGACAGGGGAAGGAAGAGTTTCCCTTCTCATACGACACAGAAAGTGCAGGCGTTGCTGTGCCCTCTTCACCGGTATCTCGCTGTTGAGCGACAAAAAATAAAAAAGAATAAATGTAAGATATCAACAAGTAATACGTAAATAGGCACCAGTTGTAAACTGAACCATTAGCAAAGATGGAATCTGGACTCACCCTCTTTTTTTCTCACTTCCTGCAAGAAGAATTGCCTCTGTTTACAGCTGGTTTAAACTAGAGCCAATGCTCCTCCTCTGCAGAACTTTTCCAAACATCTCTGAACAGATTTTGATAGAAAACAGATTTATTTGTTTTCCTTTAAGACAGACTAAGGACCTCATTCTTTTAGATACTGCAGAAGAATGCTTGACATGTGGTTAGATTAGGGTGCCAGTTTAAACAACTTATGCTCAAGTCAGGGTTGTCTTAGTTTGCTTCATTTTTTAGATGAAGGGCGGGTGGGGGGGTGAATTTGTCCTTTCTTCTTCCTTGGGTTGCTTGCTTGTGGTCCAACAGATGCTATTGCACACAAATAAAGCATTACATTATATATACACAAGGGTCAGAATGCACAGTTTGCTCTTGGAATGAGCTGTTCCATATCCTAAATGATGTCTTTAAGAACAGAGCGATCGGTTCAAGTTGTCTCTCCAAGGTAACCAGGGTGGGCCATTCCACAGATAACTCCAGGCTGTCTCTTTTATAAACCGTTGTCCTTCCTAGGCAGATTTCTGAAGATAATTTATTCATCCGCTCTGGGCTATTGGCCCCTTTCAGGTAGCTTCCAATGATAAACCCATGTGGAACTTCTATAAAGCTGAAGGAGGCATATATTGATTTAACTTTTTGCCTATCATTAGACAATCTCACCATAGATCCTCAATATCAATTTCATTGACTTTTACTGCAGTCGTAGACAAGTATAAGTAGCGTCCTCGGCGAATATATATTAAGTTATAATGTAAACGCTAACACAATGGGTCTGCAACCTTGACAACTTTAAGACTTGTGGAGTTCAGCTCCCAGCATAGCTTGCTGAGGAATTCTGGGAGCTGAAGTCCACAAGTCTTAAAGTTGTCAAGGTTGCAGACCCCTGCACTAACATTATACTGAATATGACTACTTATAAAATTAGGAGTCCTTGATGATCTCTGAGCTTGGTTGTTTTCTTGCAGACATTTTATTACCCAAACTAGGTAATATCATTAATGCTAATAAGGAGTGGGGTTTGCTCTCAGGTTATATTCTAGTGGCTTGCCCTGTCAGTGTTGGTGGGGGGTGATCTTAGAAGTTATTTGGTTGGGCTGTTTGCTGTTTGCTTGTTTGATAGTTCCTTGATTGGGGTATTGTTTATTTGACTGCTGGTCTGATGTTAATCTTGGAATGCATTTATGCTGAAACGGGTGCAGATTGCTGATGGGAAGATGCTTTGATCTTATTGTTGGTCCTTGGTCAACAAAAAGGGCAAAGCACTTCCCCACCAGTTATCCCTACCATGGTGGCACAGTGGTTAGAATGCAGTAAAAGGTAAAGGTAAAGGTTCCCCCGCACATGCGTGCTAGTCGTTTCCAACTCTAGGGGCCGGTGCTCCTCTCCGTTTCAAAGCCGAAGAGCCAGCGCTTGTCCGAGGACGTCTCCGTGGTCATGTGGCCGGCATGACTAGACGCCAAAGGCGCACGGAACGCTGTTACCTTCCCACTGTAGTGGTCCCTATTTTTCTACTTGCATTTTTACGTGCTTTCAAACTGCTAGGTTGGCAGAAGCTGGGACGAGTAACAGGCGCTCACTCTGTTACGCGGCACTCGGGATTCGACCCGCCAAACTGCCGACCTTCTGATCGACAAGCTCAGTGTCTTAACCCACTGAGCCACCGCGTCCCTCAATATATAATATAATATAATAATATAATATAATATAATATAATATAATATAATATATTATAATAATATAATATAATAGAATAATAATATAATATAATAATATAATAATATAATATAATAATATAATAATATAATATAATATAATATATTATAATAATATAATATAATAGAATGCAGTATTGCAGGCGAATTCTGACAATTGTCAGCAGTTTGATCCTGACTGGCTCAAGGTTGGCTCAGCTTTTCACCCATCTGAGGTTGGTAAAATGAGGATCCAGATTGTTTGGGGCAATATGCTGCCTCTGCAAACCGCTTAGAGAGGGCGGTAAAGCACTATGAAGCGGTATATAGTGCTTTTGCTATTGCTATTCTGTATAACATATAATCAACTATTAAAAGCAGCAAACAATTTGCATAAAGCATAAAAATGACCAACCTAACCAATAGCATGAAAATAAGTTACACTGACATGCTTAACTTCTTTATGATTACGCTGAGAAATAAATCACTGGAATGCATACGAATTTGCCTGTAAAGGGGCAATAATCAAAGGTGATGCAGAATTAAATTAAAAGTGAATTACTAATCAAGCAAACAGTGTAAACTTTACAGTTTTTCATATTGCACTGCATACTTGTTGTTGTTCTTAGTTGCAAAGTCATGTCCGACCCATCGCGACCCCATGGACAACGTTCCTCCAGGTCTTCCTGTCCTCTACCATCTTCTGGAGTCCATTTAGGCTCACACCTACTGCTTCAGTAACTCCATCCAGCCACCTCATTCTCTGTTGTCCCCTTCTTCTCTTGCATACTACAGACAGATAAACAACCTGGAAAACAATGCCTTATTGACCATAAAGGAGTCGAGCACATGGGTAGATATGTCGATGACATATTTGTGCTTTGGGATAACAGTGAAGATGTAGAGGAGTTCCTATAGTACTTGAATGAACAAAATCCAGCAATAAAGTTCACAGTGAACAAAGAACAAAATGATGGCCTGTCTTTCCTGGATGTCCTCATTATCAAAAAGAAGAAGAAGAAGAAGAAGAAGAAGAAGAAGAAGAAGAAGAAGAAGAAGAAGAAGAAGAAGAAGAAGAAGAAGAAGAAGAAGAAGAAGAAGAAGAAGAAGAAGAAGTCTATTATTTATGAGTTCACACCTCCTGATACTTCAACTGCCCCTCAAATCATGCAGAAACAGCTAAGATTGGAATCTGAGGAGGCCTGAAGCTAAGACAGATACAATGTGGGTCAGGATGGAAGATAAGTTATAAGAAAATAAAAATGTAAAGGAAGCCTTCAGGAAAAACAACAATCCCTCAAGGACAATTTAGTTTGAGAAGGAAAATACAAGAACCAGATGCTAAATATGCAGAGGTTCCAGAGAATTTGCCGAAAATGCAATATTTGCCTAGTAGAAATACTAGGCAAAATACAAGTTGAAAATGCCTGAATAAAGTAGTCTCCCCCCACAACGTCTGAAGGAATTGCAACAAGATACCATCTATGAAATCCTCATATCACCCTATAAAGCAAAGCAGACGCAGGAGAAAGAGTTGGGATGGATGACCAGGTTAGCAAAACATCAGAATCGTTAGAAAATTAAAGGACAAAAAAAAAAAAAGTTGGAGTTGCGGAACAATACGTGAAAGGGCTGCTTCAGACCACACTGGGGAAACATGAAAATCATAGCCTTTAGAAGCCAATAAATACAAAAGGAAGATTTGAGAAATAATTGAAAGGGAAAGTGCTGGCCCTGAAAACTTTGGAGAAAAAGCCTTGAAGTTGGAAAGGCGCGGAATGCAGAATTCCTTAGGTGATTCAAGAATCCACCATAGGACACTGTCCCAAAGGTGCTTTGGCAACTGCACTTCCTTGTTTTTCTTCGAAGACGTTTCGCTTCTCATCCAAGAAGCTTCTTCAGCTCCGAGCAACACTTGGACAACCAGCCAATTGTCATCATTAGACAAATATAGAAAATGTCAGTTGACTGCCGGCGTCAACTTCCCTCCGCCCAGTACGTGCCCACAGAGAGGGCCTCCTCAGGGTGCCTCCGGTCAGGGAATGTCGACTGGTGGCCCCCAGGGGGAGGGCCTTCTCTGTGGGCGCCCCGGCATTATGGAACCAACTGCCGGTTGAGCTCCGGATGGCATCAGACCTCCGATCCTTCCGTCGCGGGTTGAAGACCCACTTATTTGAATTAGCTGGTCTGGCCTGATGGGGGAATATGGGTTTTTAAATTGATTTTTAGTATTTATTATTGTTGTTTTTAATCGGGCACTGGTTTAATTTCCTTTTAACTTTTGTATTGTTATTTATATATGCCCTGTGAACCGCCCTGAGTCCCTAGGGAGAAGGGCGGTATAGAAATCAAATAAAACTAAACTAAACTAAACTATAGACAAGACACATGAGTGGCTGTTTGCTGAGTTGGCCTGTGGACTGAGATTCTCAGTCATCCAGGTCATGTGGTCCCGAAGGTACTTTTTCAAGAGGCAACTGGAGTTTCTTGTTTGTGAAGACATTTCACTTCTCAGCCCTGGAAAAAATTGTTACAAAAGGAAATATAATTTTCTCTTTTGCTCTCCTCCTTGGAATTGTTGCATGCTATGTCCTTAGGTAAGTAACTCAAAGATGACTAAAGCACCTACTTTTTCCTATGAGCGTTGTCTTGGTATCCAAAGGTGATAGATGTGGATCTAGCTTGGCAAATTCAAGTTCCAACAATGGATCACATTCTGTAAGTTTGTGGCTATCTTGAGATTTCTTCTTAAAAAGCGCATTTTCACTTCTTGGGATGCTATAGCACTCTTGAAACTGTAATATTCCTCAATTAAGATTTAATAGCATTTGTAGTTAAACCTTGCCTGATTTCTAACTTTCTACAGCAGGTTATTAACACATCTGTGACTTGCAACATTAAAAATGTCGTGTTAATTCTTAGTCCTCACACAATCTGATTTCTGATGAAATACATCCTTCTCAGTTCCTTTTTCATCCAGGCCTTTTCTGTTAGTACAATTATTCTTTCAGGCCTAGTGCCTTGCTTTGGCTATTTAAATTGGATTTATGACTTCAGTCCAATCCGCCTCAACGGATTGGGTAATTTCATTTGGAAGTCTGATTTCTGAAATGATGCACAGTTATCAACTGTGTTATTATTTTCTAATGTCAGAAGTGTTAGTTTGCAGCAAGGAAATATAGGTAATTCTTGACCTATCACCACAATTGGGACTGGAATTTGGTTGCTAAGTAATGCTGTTATTAAGTGAGTCATGCCCAATTATACATTCTTTTTTGCTGTAATCATTAAGCAAATCACATGGTTGTTAAGCTGAGGTTGCAAATAGTGATCATTCTGGGATGCTTGAACTGTCATAAATACATGCTGGTTGTCAAGTACCTGAATTTGGATGCTGTAACAGTCATAAGTGAGGGGACTGGTCCTATGTCATTTTTCTGAGCACTGTTGTAACCTTGAATGGTCATTAAACAAATGATCATAAGTTGTGGACCACCCGTAAGAATGACTGGAGTGATTCTGGAGGACCTTTGGCAGAGAATCAGTGCTAGGATGACAAATCGCTACAATGGGAATGACTGAAGTAGGCTGAAGCGGATGGCTGTTAATAAGCTGGAATACACCTTGACCTGGATTTGTTTGATGACTGTATGTCTTAGCCAGGGAGTTCCTGAATACCTATTTGAAGAGATGGATCTGGAAGGCTAAATGAGATGATAGAGCTAGAGACAGCTAGAGGCAGAAACAGAGATAGAGAGATAAAAATAAGAGACAGAGGCAGAGGCAGAGGCAGAGATAGAGAGATAAAGATAGAGATAGAGACAGAGATAGAGAAATAAAGATAGAGACAGAGATAGAGATAGAGAAATAGAGACAGAGATATAGAGATAGATAGATAGATAGATAGATAGATAGATAGATAGATAGATAGATAGATAGATAGTATTCTGGTTAGCTGCTCTTTAATTGTTCTCTACTCATCCAGGCAGACAATTAAGCCAATGCACAGGAACTTAAGTTTTGTTTCTAACAAACCTACTTTTAGATTGTTCTGTACCAGCCTGCTACCAGCCCTGCAGAAAAGGCAGGGACAACCCCTTTACAAACGGCAAGAGGCTGGAATTAAGCTTGCCAAATTTATTAAGATAAAACAGCAAAACAAGACACCAAACATGAAACAGGAGCTATGAAACAGGAACTAATCAAGCGGTTGCCTTCAGCAAACCAGCCCTCCCACGCATTCCCCTTTTATACAGTTCAGGGCGTGGCTTCTCTCTGCCTCCTTCCGAGGTGCCCCATTGCCTTCCTCTGTTTACTCCTGATTGACTGCCTCCTGCGTCGGGTGTCCTTGAACAGGGCCAGCTGTGGGTCATCTTCATCCATGCTGTCAGGCTCACACAGCTGGGTCTCCGTCGTGACCAGGTGGGAGGGGCCTGGCTGAGGGCTCTCATCAGCAAGATCTTCAACCCCCTCAGCAAGCTCTTCAACACCCCCCTCCTCCTCTGAGTCGTCCGACCCAACTGCCGAACCCACAGGCTGACCCTGAATCACAACATAGATCAACAAAGAACAATCTGGAAAGACAGTATATATGTTTGGGGCTAAAGACCAGTGCTACACCAGAGTCTGTCCTTAGGCAGGCCCCACAGGTGGGCCTAGCTGGCAGGAAAAAAAACACAAAATAGCCCGATGACCTCTGACTCCTACTGGAGTCAACCTACTGTGGGTCATAGTAGATGCAGCATAACCAGGAATTAGGGACTGTGGAAACAATACAGTGAATGCACTCAAGACTGAACAGACAGACAGCACTGAGGTGGGGGGTGGAAGGAAAGAGAACAATTCAGCCTTTAAAGTGATTAATTGCTACATTTTGTATATGATGCCATTGAGACGCTCTACCAAAACCAAACAATCTTATTCTAAAAAGTATTCCATGGCAAAACGTAATGTCAAGCAGGAATTCCCAGACATCCTAAACATCTTAATAGGCAAGACTAGTGGCCCCTCACCAGGGACTTGTTCCTTGGAAAGAGGTTTTTCCGTGGTTTCACATGCTTGTTTGCGTGGCCCAGTTTCTGGCATGCCACGGACCGGTGCCAGTCCATGGACCAGGGGTTGGGGACCACTTATTTCTTATCATCAGTTTGATACAACAGAACCGTGTTTGATATGGCATGGTAATTGATGAATGAAAGCTTTTTCAAAGGACATATCAATAGCAATTAGACTTATATAGCGCTTCACAGTGCTTTACAGCTCTCTCTAAGCAGTCTACAGAGTCAGCATATGGCCCCCAACAATCTGTGTCCTCATTTTACCGACTTCGGGAGGATGGAAGACTGAGCCAATCTTGAGCCGGTGAGGATCGAACTCCTGGCAGTGAGCTGAATTAGCCTCCACTACCACATTCTAACCACCATCTCCAGCTGATTATTTGGATTTTACCAGGGACAAGATTGGGGTTGTAACAAAATAGAAAGAAATGTATGATTGAGATGTCATAATGTAAAAGCCTTATAGGAAACTTTGTTTGGGATGACAGCATGTATTTTTTAAAAATAAAATGAAATAATATTAACTAACAAACATTAGATCTTTTCTTACCATTTTGGGCTGCAACGGTAAGCAGTTGTTGTCCCAAAACTACTTCAGAAGTCTAGATATGACGTATAATGAATAGATTTTGCTCCTGTAATTACAGTCAATGTTAGTTTTCAAATTGTCCCTGGATCTTCATTAGGGACCAGTTAAACATATCACTCTCGGTAAGCCATGAGTTTTGTTGTAAAAATGAGCCATGATATGGTAAGCAAAAAACCCCCACAATGGTTGGTTTCACACAACTTCCATACTGGGACTGCAAAACTTCAGATGAGCACTAGGTGTCAGTAGATAACTAAGAGCTTTGTGTATGTCATCTGCCATCTTAGGGCCAGCCAAATTGTTGCAGCCAAGGTATTATACTCTTAATTCTACAGTAAACCAAACCTGATTATTTATTTAATTTTAATTTAATTTAATTTATTAATATTTCTATACCGCCCTTCTCCCGAAGGACTCAGGGCGGTGTACAGGGCAAGAATAAAACATAAAGTTACAAAAATTAAAAAGTAATTAAATACATGCCCATAAAAACAATAAATACATTAATAAAACCCCCAATAAAATGATAATAAAAACCCCAGCAATCCCACCCTCAGGCCAGGCCGGCTTGTTCGAACAGGTATGTTTTCAGATCGCGGCGAAAGGAGCGAAGATCGGGTGCCGTCCGGAGCTCAACCGGTAACTGGTTCCATAACTCCGGGGCGCCCACAGAGAAAGATCTCCCCCTGGGGGTCACCAATCTACATTCTCTGACCGGTGGCACCCTGAGGAGTCCCTCTCTGTGGGAACGCACAGGGCGGAGGGAAGTTGACGCCGGCAGCAGGTGTTCCCTAAGGTACTCCGGCCCCCTGCCATGTAGGGCTTTAAATACCATAACTAGTACCTTGAATCTCACCCGGAAGACAACTGGCAGCCAATGCAGCTCACGGAGCAGAGGTGTGACATGGGAGTATCGGGAAACTCCCAACACAACTCTCGCGGCTGCATTCTGTGCCAGTTGGAGCTTCCGGGTGGTCCTCAAGGGCAGCCCCATGTAGAGAGCATTGCAGTAGTCTAGTCGTGAGGTCACGAGCGCGTGAGTGACCGTGCATAGATCATCCCGGCTTAGATAGGGCCGCAACTGGCGCACCAGGCGAACCTGGGCGAAAGCCCCCCTAGTCACAGCTCCTATATGGTCTTCCAGGGTGAGCCGTGAATCTAGGAGGACTCCCAAGTTGCGAGCCCTATCTACGGGGGGTAATAATTCGCCCCCCATAGCGAGAGGTGGAATGTCCGAATAAACCCGGGATGAAGGTATGCAAAGCCACTCGGTCTTGTCGGGGTTGAGTTGAAGTCTGTTCCTCCCCATCCAGACCCAAACTGCCTCCAGGCAGCGGGACATCACGATGAGGGCATCACTGGGGTGGTTTGGGGTCGAAAAGAAAAGCTGGGTATCATCAGCATACTGATGATACCCAACTCCAAAACCACGAATGATCTCACCCAGCGGTTTCATATAAATGTTGAACAGGAGAGGCGAGAGGACCGACCCCTGAGGAACTCCACAAATGAGAGACCTCGCGGTCGACCTCTGCCCTCCTGCCAACACCGACTGCGAGCGTCCCTGGAGATAGGAGGAGAACCACTGCAAAATCGTGCCTCCCACTCCCAATCCCCCGAGACGCCGCAGCAAGATACCATGGTCGATGGTATCGAAAGCCGCTGAGAGGTCTAATAGGACCAGGACAGAGGAATGCCCCCTGTCCCGAGTCCTCCAGAGATCATTCACCAGCGTGACCAATGCCATCTCCGTGCTGTACCCGGGCCTGAAACCCGATTGGTACGGGTCTAGATAATCCGCTTCATCCAGGACCAGAGGGAGCTGATGTGCCACCACATTCTCAACAACCTTCGCAAGAAAGCGAAGGTTGGAGACAGGACGAAAGTTGTTCAATATAGCTGGGTCCAAGGCAGGCTTCTTGAGGAGAGGCCTCACCACCGCCTCTTTCAAGACGGCGGGGAAGCTACCCTCACTCAAAGAGGCCGATATAACTGCCTGGAACCAGCTACGTGTCCTCTCCCGGGCTGCATAAACCAGCCAGGAAGGGCACGGGTCCAATAAACATGTGGTGGTGCTCAGCCTCCCCATGATCCTGTCCACTTCCTCCGGAGTCACAGAATCAAACTCCTCCCAGGTGATATCGACAAGACCACCTGTGTCCTGCTCGACAGACTCTGCCCAGTCAGAGTCCAGACCGGTCCGATTAGCATGATATACTATAAGTATGTACTGGGCTGAAGGCCATTATGAAGTATTACTATTATATTATATTCTGTCCCCTAGTATGGAGGAAATTCTCTATCCCATTTTAACCCCATGACAAAATGTTGATGAGGTAGGTCAAACCAAAGTAGCCAAAAATCACCTAATGGTCATCAGGAATGGTTGCACTGCATACTCTACATGTTCTTCAGAAGGGACAACAGGTTCTTCAGGTTCCTATAGTCCCAGGTCCATTTATACATGCCTGTTTAGCAGTGTTAAAGCCTTGTAGCATGTCCATAACTTTTTCTGAGGTGGATCTAGGCCAGGGGTAGGCAACTTCAGCTGGCTCAGGAATTCTGGGAGTTGAAGTCCATGAGTCATAAAAGAGCCAAGGTTGCCTACCCCTGGTCTAGGCTAACATGTTTTGCTGCTATGGCCACAACATGTGGGCCTTAACTATTTGCAGTTGATGTTCAACTCAAAAAAGTAGAAGGGAACAACTAGGATTGTTGACAACTTCACAGATGACAACTCTCAGGTGAGGAGTATCCAGATGGGAAAGCCCCAATTTATAAGGTCCACTTCTTGGTGTCAATAATTGATCAACTGAATACGATCCTTTAATTGGGTTTCAAGCTGGTTCTAAAAGTATCCATTTTATTAAACAAAAGAATAAATACCTTGAGAGGAATTGAATAAGAGCAGTTTTGTAAGGAAACAATTATTTTAAGAGTTGTCTTGCTTCAATGGATGTGTTCAGATGGAGGCTAGACAGCCATCTTTAATTTGCATTCTTGTGTTGACCCAAAGGGTTGGACTTGGTGTCCTTCAGTTGTAGTATTCGATGATTTTTACTCCTTGACCTGCCACCTGTGGGCCGATATAATTTCTTTGTAATGAAAACAGGCATTAAAGACAGATTTTATTGATTAAATTTATATGTCTGTCCATCTCACAAAAAGAGGCACCTTACAATAAGACACAAACAATAAATGTATTTAAAAAACTATCATTATTAAAAAGCTTTTAAAAAATCATAAAGCATACAGGAGATTTAATATTAATAACGGAGCCACTTCATGATTTCCTGTCTCCTGGGATCTCCAGGCCTGATGACATAGCCAGGTCTTGAGGGACTTCCAGAAAATAAGTAAAAATACGCTACCTTCACTTAGGAATGTGTGTGGAGAATATACTGCATAAAGGTGGGCACTCCAGGAGCCCAGTGCAATGTTGTGCGGGTAGTCCTCAACTTACGACCACAATTGAGCCCAACATTTCTGCTGCTAAGTGAAACAGTTAAGTGAATTTTGCCCCGTGTATGACCTTCTTGCCATAGTTGTTAAGTGAATCACTGCAGTTGTTAAGTTGGTAACACGCTGTTAAGTGAATCTGACTTCCCCATTGATTTTGCTTGTCAGGGTACAAAAAGTGATCATATGGCTCCGGGACACCGCAACTGTGATAAACATGAGTCAGTTGCCAAATGGCTGAATGTTGATCACGTGACCCTGGGGATGCTGCAATGATCCTAAGTGTGAGAAGCAGTCATGTCACCTTTTTCAGTGCTGTTGTAACTCCAAATGATCACTAAATGAGCGGTTGTAAGTCAAGGATTACCTGTATATGTTTTTATATACATATACAATAATGCTATACTCTACTACTGTGTTCAAGTATTAAGGATCGGCAATGATTATATCATTCTTCTCCACCCCATTGCCTTCCCCTGAGTAATCCTGAGACCAAATACAGGTAATCATCAACTTATTGCCACAATTGAGCTTAAGACTGTGGTTTAATGAGTTTTGCCCAATTTTATGACCTTCCTTTCCGTAGCCCTTAAGTGAATCACTGCAGGTGTTAAGTTAGTCACACGGTTGTTAAGTGACTCTGACTTCCCCATTGACTTTGCTTGTCAGAAGCTCACATGACCTGGGACACGACAACCAGCATAAATACATGCCAGTTGCAAGTAGTATCTGAATTTTGATCACGAGACCAGAGGGAGGCTGCAACTCTCATGTGAAAAACAGTCAACAGTCCCTTTTTTCAGTAACTTCGGACAGTAAATGAATGGTTGTAAGTCGAGGACTACCTATACCACCCCATACACCAGGGGTCTTCAAACTCGGCCCTTTTATGACTTGTGGACTTCAACTCCCAGAATACCTCAGCCAGCACGCTGGCTGAGGAATTCTGGGAGTTGAAGTCCACAAGTCATAAAAGGGCCGAGTTTGAAGACCTCTGCCATACACAGACACACACACACACACACACTCACTCACACACACACCCCTTAATAATCAGCAAACAAGTGTTCATTAACACAGGATTCTTTTTGCTTCTTTAGAATAGCAGTGTGCATTTATCTCACGTTTGCCCAGTTTAAATTCACTGTAAAAAAAAAAAGCCTGAATTTGGACTGCCATAAAGACTTGGGAATTTTGAAAGAAGGAGGGGAAAGTTACTTTAAAAAAAAAGGGGAAGAAAGAAAAAAAAGCACCCTGAGAGCGGAGTCTAGGCTAGAATTCCAAAGGAAGTTGAGGGCCTCCAGCTCAACACAGGAAACGCTCTTGGAGCAGGCCTTAAATGCTAGATTCCAGGCAGAGTTTAACTAACCACTGACAGCTCTGTAAACAAAGCCGGGACAAAAAGAGAACAGCTTTCCCTTTTCTGGTAGTCATTTTTAGTTGGGGGGGCCTGCAGGAGAATTCTCCTATATTTGTCTCGATAGGATATAAACGAAAGCCTGAAAGGGTTTCGCGCATAAAGGAACTATAACGGAGCAAATATTTTATGGAGTAAACCTACAAGAAGAAGGTAGGTGCAGATTTAAATTGCAGATGCTTCAATCGGTCCAGTTCTCCCCCCCCCGGGCCCCCACCGCTTCCTGCATCTCAAGTGTCCGTTTTAATTTTTTTTAAGGAGCTTTTAGAGCAATATTTCTATTTTTAACCATTAGCTTCTTTTCCTCTTCTGTTCCCACTGACAGCAGAATTTTCAATTTTAACCTTTCCAAAAAGCATGCTTTTAGCTTTGTGATTAGCAAAGAAAGTAGCATTAAAGCGAAAGATAAATATTTCGTTGCTGGACAACTGTTTTTGACCGTTAACCGTTAAATTCTTTTCTGACTGCTGCACATCTGCAGTGGTGCAAACCTGAGGCTACAGTGAAATAGCCTGCTTTGTGCTTCCAGTTATCAAAATAGCAAATTTGCATATCTCACTTAAAACTTGTCATTATTATTTTGCTAAACATTTATAGTAGGGGGAAGACGTCAGTAAGCATAAATAGCTCTTTTAAGGCATACCCCATCTGCTTCTTTCATCAAAGGTAAAATGTTACAACTTGTTTTAATTTCCAGCAAGGAAGCTGACTTCCAAACAGAAACTTGCTAAACATTTCGTAAAATGTTTGGTGCTTCCAGAGAATTGTTTTAACTGTGGATGCGAACATGACTATACTTGGATATGATTCTGTTAATAGGAGGCTTCATTTCCGTGTCTAATTCTGACTCCCCCCCCCTTTCTCTCTCTTTCTCAAATTCAGTCTGATTTGGGGGGTTTATCTGAACTTGAATATATATCATGGACGACTTTGAACGTCGCAGAGAGCTTAGGAGACAAAAACGGGAGGAAATGCGCCAGGAAGCAGAGAGGTGAGTAACTTTTGAGATTCAGCCACGGCCTGTTTTTTTTTTCCCCTTCATTTTTTTCAAGTGTTGCCTTTGAAACTTCATCCACTTAATAATTTGGGTGCAAATCAGCGTATTGTATGGTCCAGATGTTTGCAAAAAAACATTAACAGCTCCCCTCTGTGAAGGCTTTCTGCAAATTCTGTGTGGCCTCAGTTGTGTCTTCCGAGAGAATTCCTGAACTAGAAGAGGTGAAAGAAGGCAGATATGAAGTTTGTTTGGCAAGCAGGTAATAGTCAAGTTCAAAGCGTCTGACAACTATTATGTAGATTTGATTGTGATGGACAGCCTGAGATGAAATTATAGGATGTTTGAATAGAGGAAGGCTTTGGATATTTTAAATGCGTTCCAATAATTGATTATGCATCAGTAAGTATCATTCACTTATTATCAATGCAGACAACGTCTGATATCACTATAGTCTCTCAGATTTAGTTCCATAGAACCAAGCATTGCTTGTTTGGCTGGTGTTTGCTTTTTTGTAATGGAAATCAAAATTGGGGTCTAACAGGTTAGATGCAGACAGACCAGCAGAGGATCTCAAGGAAGCCCCTGGCCTTGAGGATATCTGTTTGATGACGTATCTCAGCTGCATTCTCTTATGCAAAAACTTAGGTAAAGGAGTTGTTTAATGCCTTCTCCTTCATTCAGAGCTTTTCCCCAACATACTACCTGTGTAGGGACCAAGGGGCAGCCCCCAAAGCAGCTGACAGATCCATAGGAGAATTTTGCAAACAATTTTTACTCCAATTACTTTGGAGAAATTGGTTAAGAAGAACTACTTGTCTAGAAATGAGGGTAGATCTGCATCTTCTGCTTGACCCATTCCTAATATGTGCCCTTTGCCCCTTGCTAAGTGTAGGGATGGATGGCATTTTGCTCCATTTCCAGCCCACTGCAAATACACCCCACCAGTTTTTGTTCAAAATGGTTGACCGAGCCACGGTAGCGGCTTCATTCCATTGCTTCATTCTGATCTGGTAGTTTGCTCAGGCTCTGATTCACTGCAGTGCCTGACATCCCCTCTCCCCTCCTGTGACTAATCATTGCCCTGGATTACCAGGTTGTATATTCTGTAATGGTTGGCAGTTGCTTTATTAAAATAATCTTAAAATAATCTTGTGGTTGATTCATTGACTGTCTAAGTCAATGAGCTATCCCAGGGGTAGGCAACCTCGGCTCTTTTATGACTCGTGGACTTCGACTCCCAGAATTCCTGAGCCAGCTGAAGTCCACGAGTCATAAAAGAGCCAAGGTTGCCTACCCCTGAGCTATCCTCAACCATAGACGTTCATACTCTTTTCCATTCTTACATTGCCTAATGGGCACACTTTCACTTTCTGTCCAGAGTGAGTGAAGGACGTGTCCCTTGCTTTCCCACCTCCTACCCATAGACCTGCCAAGCTTCCCTTGCCTTTTGTTTATTTTTTTAAATGACACATCTTTAGGTTGCACTGTAAGAACGTTGCTGTCTTGTTTCTATGATACTGAACGGTTCTTCCTTGCTGCAAAGTTTTCAGAGATTTCCAGAAGATCGTAGGAATGAGAGGACAACTTATTTCTTATTGCTTTGGTTATTCTAGCATCACAGCTATGGTGGTGCCATAAAGGGAAAAGAAAAACGAAAACGAAAAAGGGTCTACCTTAGTGACAAGGCACATATGGTGGGAAAAGAACTGAAGGCCCTTAGGTGTGTGCCACATATGTACACATGAGGAGTAGTGAGGAAGGAATAGCCCCTAAAAGGAAAAGGCATAAACTAGTAGGCTGGTCCACACAGGAATCAATCAGTGAGGAGGGGAAGGACACAATCAGGGAGCAAGTACACAAGTCTTACAATGACCGTAGTCCAGATGAAGTACCAGCCTAGCCTTGTGGCCAAGCCACTGCAATCTGGACTGGAATTATTGAAACTGTCTTAAGAAACAGATGAGAGCAGCATGTGAGACAAGTGGAATAGGTTCCAAAACTGAGATGGTGTGCAGATTTAGAAGCCACTGCTGGAAAGAGGTAAATAATTGCTTTTCTCAAGTTGTTGTAGAGTTCAAAAGATTTGCTGGCCAGGTATTTGTGTTATTTTGCCCATGTGATGCGTAGATGAAGGGACGGCTTTGAGAAATTGGACATGACACCTCTGTTGCTTTTTACAGATTTGTTAATTGACTTCCTGATTTAATCAGTTTGCAAATCAAGGCTGCAGATACAAATTCTTTATTGTTGTGCTGGAATTGTACTCAAAGGAAGCATGGACAAGATGTTTTTGAAGTTTTCCCCTGTAAAATGCTTACGTACTGTAGCATTAATGCTACAGTCATCCTCCATTTCTTTGCCTGTCAGACCAGTAGGAACCACCTCCTATTGATGGGGTAGTACGAAATACTTGGAAAAGTCTAACCTTCTTTTGTTCCTGTCCCTTCTTTAGCCCATGAAGCGTTCAGAGGACCTTATATCTCCAACTAGGAGGAACGGCAGCAAAGCCGGTTGATACCAGGGACTGGCAGTAAAACTCTGACTTAGGAGGGCATATTCACAGCCAGTGTTCAGCAAAAGTTATTTGAACCACAGATCTGACTCCTCATTGATTGAAGATAGTAGCATGGCAAGAACATCATTACCTAAGGGGCATGCAGGCATCTTCATATGGGCCCTTCTGAAAGTCTGTGGCTCGTGTTTGTCATGTGCTTAAGCCAGATCTGCTTAGTTGGAAATCATACTAAGGCACAGTATTACCTGAAATGCAACTGTTGTGATTCAGTGTCAGCCTGTGGTTCCGGCAGCTGAATCTGATGATTCTGAAGAGGAGGAGGAGGAGGAGGAGGGGTTTGGAGAGCCTTTGGTGTCAGAGGGAGGTTCTGATGCACTGCAGGACTCTCAGCCTGGCCCCTCCCATCTTGTTCCTCATCAGACTCAGCCATGTGAGCACGAGGTAGTGGAAGAAGATGATCCACAGCTGGCTCTGTTCAGGGACGCTAGGAGCAGGAGGCAATCTAGCAGAGCAGAACAGAGGAAGGCAATGAGGCAACTCGGGAGAAGGCAATGAGAAGCCACGCCTTGGGACTGCTGATAAAAGGGGAAGGTGTTGGAGGTGCTGGTTGCTGAAGGCAACTGTTTGAAGATCTTCTGCTAGAGTCCTGGTCTGTTATTCCTGTTTAACTCTTGTTTGAACTTTTGGTTTAACTCTTCGTTTAACTCTTGTTTGAACTTTTGATTTCTTTGTCAATAAATTTGGTTGGGTTTTTTCCAGCCTGTTGATTGTCAGGGGTTGTCCCTGACATTCAAACAGGGCCGGTTGTAGGTTGGAACAGAACAGGAACGTTGTGGAAAAACAGGAGAGCAACCAGGCTACTGAAGGGAGAGGCACTGCTGCTCTTTGCATTAATAGCCACAACGAAGGCAAGGAGTACTTCTTCTAGACAATAGAAACAGAGGAAACTTTTTTCTCTCCCCAACTGCCTCTCCAAACTCTGAGAAGACCTGCAAATGTGTCAATGCAATTTCAGTTCATCTGCCTCTACTTCTTCCATAGCAGAAGATCAAACTAGGGGTGGTCTCACAAATGGAATCTGCAACAGTATACAGTAGTCCTTTGTACTGTTAAGAGAATCTATAGCCTTACCCTTCAGACTATGTTAGTAAAGCCTATCGGTCAGGTGCAAAAGACCAGGTCTACACGTGAAGGTCCAATTAAGTTGATTTATTGCCATATGGACAAGAATATTCTCGTCTAATGTTAGCACCTGCTTGGAGTTGGATAGGAGTCAACAGAATTCAAGGGGGGGGAGGGTTGGGCTTAGTCCGCTTATGACTACGTAAGGATTCTAGGCTGATTTCTCTTTTATCTCCACCCCAAGGTTTTACCGCTCCTTCTCCTAAGTAACTGGAGCTTAAATCTACTGTTTAGGCTAAAATTCATTTCTGGAACTTGTAAAACAATGAACACATACCAATTATAACCCGTTCCTAGTTCTTCTCCTGCCTCTCATCATCAGAGAGCTGAAATAGCTCACCTCTAAATATTTGAGGAACTGAGGACCTCCCAATAAAAAAATGTAGTTTCTAGGCCAGCTAAAATCTTAACACCTTTCTACTTCAGAAATCTTCCATGGATGAAACCCCATCTCTTTACTTATTTGGAAACTACAATTTAAGTTATAGGGCTAGCTGGATTCACACAGCCCACTAGCCTAAAATAGGACTGGATGGTTTGTGGTTCAGCATGCTGTGGGCGACCCAGCAGTTTTCTTAGCTTATTTTGTAAGCCAGTCTATCAGAGTAAATCATAAGATGGCTTATTTGGTCATAATGTTATCTAACAAAGCAATTATGTCTTATAAGCCTGGCTTTAATAAGGTCAGCCACCAGTCAATAGAAAAAGTCACAAGACAGTTATTAGCAAGATATAACACTTGCTGTTTTCATGTTACTTTTTGTCCTTTTCTTGGTGTTGTCTAGAATAATAAGAGTGATCAAAGCTATGTCTGGTTATCCTTGTGTTGCATGTTTGTCTACTGCATGTCTCCAACACAGCTTCTTCTCAAGGGTAGGACACCACATCATTTCTTGTCTTAACTCCCTAAGAGGCACGAGAGAGATTGGTTTACATCTCAATGTTATTATTGTTATTTCGGTTTACATCCTGGCTTCCTGTCCATAAAGCACTCATGTAAACTGAACTAAATTTGCCTTCCAGACCAATGCACGAAACCAAGCTTAGGTCTTTGAAATGCTCTGCATTTTTATTGGTTTGTTAATGGTGGTTTTCTAGTTAAAACAAATCATTATTAAAGGAAAGTCTGCATGAATAATATGGATCATGTGCCAACATACATTTGTTCAAGAAAATTATGCCAAACAATCTATACATTGGAAAATATTTCAAACTAAGATGCATACTGGAGACAAACACTCAAGACACATGCACATTTTGAGGCATTTTTTTTTAAAAAAAAACAGGTCAGCAAACCAGTAAAGGAATAAGAGAAACTAAATTTGCAAATACAAAAACGAACAAGTGAAATTGATAGAATGAGAGGAAATTGACAGACCTATCCATCTCTACTGCCTTCTGCTTAAATCAGATACCTTCCCATTTGATAGGATTGCAACTTGCTGGAATTTGGGAAGTTGCAGTCCCATTATTTCTGGAGAAGACACAATTTTCCCACAACTGAGGGAATGTCTAGAGACATTATTAGAAAAATGGGAAGGAGAATGTTCATCAGATGAGAAGCAGCCCTCCCCTTAGAAGCAATAGTGTTGGCCTCTAAATGAATCTAATTTAGCTGCCCATCCCTTCCTCCAGTTCTGTTCCTCTTCTATAAAACAATGAAATAATTCAGCATTTGGGTAAGTATTCCTTTTGCATTTTCTCAATTCCAGAACAACTGAAAGAAATTTGGTTAGTGTTCCAAAAATACCGATGAAAAAAGGTAACATGAGATTATAGCCCAAATTGGCATACCCAGGAATATGTTTGCATTACTGTAGCTATTAATGGATTAACAAATGATTAGTGCACTATTGTAGGAGAAGGCAGTGGCACAGCCTAGGGGAAGAATCAATAGAGTAATTAACTTAGAGCTGTTACATTCCCACAAACTGTCTAACTCCTTGAATTCTGTTAACGCTTATCTAGCATCAGTTTAGTGCTGATGGTTAGTTGACTAGAGTCTTGTGTATATACATGAGTAATAAATCAGCTTGACTATAACTTAATGTATGGTCCTGATTCTTCACATCTGACAAGTATTGTAACTAATTAAACAACTGATATTTTAAAAATAGTTCCAAAATCCATCGTACCAATAGAGGAGAATATTTGTAGTTTAGGATTGAAATGAGGGGTCCTTGGTGCTAATACGTTGCTAAAACAATGGACTTTCAGGGGTCCTTGATGCTCTCTGAGCTTGGTTGTTTTCTTGTAGATGTTTCATAACTCAAACTAGGTAACATCATCAGATGATGATATTTAGTTTGGGTAATGAAATATCTGCAAGAAAACAACCAAGCTCAGAGAGCATCAAGGACCCCTGAAAATCCATTGTTTTAGCAACGTATTAGCAGTTTAACAGAACTTTTGGATTACTCAGCAAGAGTACAAAATTCCTTTTCCTTAATTCCTGAATTACTTGAGAAATTTAACATTTTGGACTAATACCATGTAGGTTTGGATATATAGGTATTCCAGAAAGTTTGGTTAGCTTTCAATCCCTGCATGACATTCTCCACTACATTGTTAAGAAAATAATAGGATTATATATTAAAAAAAATCTACGGTAGGAGAAACTTTATAAATCATGAGGATAATTCCGAACTAAAATATTATCTTGCAGAGAAATGCTAGAACTGTGCTTCATACCGAGTTTGGCAATCAGTCAGTACAGCTCAATATGATTTGTATCAATGTTTGGTTGAACTACTTTTCTCATAATCTGAGCTTAATTTTAATGGACTGAAAAAAGTGACTTTTGATTGGTCTGCTGTCAGAAGACCTACCAAGTCCCTAAGAGGCAACCACGTATGCTAAAACAACATTCTTATTATATTGACACTGTCTGATGAATTTTAAAATTCTCCTGCCATTATTTCCACAAGGATGCCTAGAGAACTTTAGTTTTGCTGCAGGAAAATAACTAAAATATTTGGGCACTTGAAAAACTGAAACGCGATAATGCTTTCCATGTGGCAGCATATAACTTAACCTCCCTACTAATACAACTGGCAAAAAAATTTGTAAGTCATTGTGATTATTTTAGCATTCTGATAAAAAAAAACTTGTAAGATTTTAATAAGGGCATGAGAATTTGAAAGTTCGTCATGATTGTGAGGTGAATCTAGATGGCTCATTGACTCTGTCAGAAGGTAGCAAAAGGTGATCACATGACACTGTAACCGGGTTATATGTAACCACCCGTCCCGATTTTGATCATGTGACCATGGGGATGCTGCCACTTTTTTCAGTGCCGTTGTAAACTTCAAATGGTCACCAAACAAATGGTTGTAAGTCAAGGGCTAATTGTACAAGGATTAACTGTGCAAGGTCTTTTTTCTGATCTAATTGGAAATGGTGGCGATCTGGTTCTTCTTACGTAAAATATGGGTTCTCCCAGTGAGTTTCACCCCTTCCCCAGAGAGAGAGAGAGTAACCAAGACTAGAATGCCTTTTCAAGAGCCCCCTCGGGACATATGTAAATCACCCAACTGTTCAACTAAAAGATTTATTTTTCATGCTCCAGCAGAAGCCTCCCAATGCTGCTGTTATGGCTTGAAAGGCTTTTTCATTAAATAGCTTTTTTTTTGTTTTGTTTCTGACCTTCTTTCTCATCTGCTGATTTACAGTGGCAATGTAAAGAGCCCCTCAAATGAATGTAAGCCTATAACTATTTAAGAAAATATTTACAGTGACTTAAAAAACTCTGCATCAAAGTTATTTATAAGAAGGGAGGGGGAGGGGGGATTTTTAAGGGAAAAATTGTATGTTAAAACTTTTTAATAAAAAAAAAACTCTGCATCAAAGTTATTTCCCTCTAGGCTAAAAGTCCAAGAATCCGTCTGGAGAGACTGCATTTGTGTCCTCTGGGTATGATGGTCTTCCACGATTGTTCTGCCAACCCCAGGAAATACTGGGATTTCTCATATAGTTCCCTAGATTTCATTCTCAAGTTGTCAGATTGTTGAGGCTGGACATTTCCTAAACAAACGAATTTTTAAAAAGGAAGACTGGAGACAGTTGCTGTTTACGCTAGCCTTCCCAAATTCCTCTAAACATGTATGTCCATTCCCAGAATTGTTAACAAGGACCATGCTAGCTAGGCCATTTTGGGAAATGAAATTATACATTTGGCAGGCATCCAGGTTTGGGAATTTTGGCTAGTAGATGAAGTTTTATTTTCAGAAACACATCCTCCAGGATCCATTAGGTAACACAACAGGTAAATGTGCTATGGAAATTCTAATGAAGCTTCTGCCAACCTAGCAGTTCGAAAGCACGTAAAAAATGCAAGTAGAAAAATAGGGACCACTACAGTGGGAAGGTAACAGCGTTCCGTGCGCCTTTGGCGTCTAGTCATGCCGGCCACATGACCACGGAGACGTCCTCGGACAAGCGCTGGCTCTTCGGCTTTGAAACGGAGATGAGCACCGGCCCCTAGAGTCGGAAACGACTAGCACGCATGTGCGGGGGAACCTTTACCTTTACCTTTTAGTTTAATGAAGAGAAGGACTAGGGGTGACATGATAGCAGTGTTCCAATATCTCAGGGGCTGCCACAAAGAAGAGGGAGCCAAGCTATTCTCCAAAGCACCTGAAAGCAGGACAAGAAGCAACGGATGGAAACTAGTCAAGGAGAGAAGCAACCTAGAACTAAGGAGAAACTTCCTGACAGTTAGAACAACTAACCAGTGGAACAACCTGCCTCCAGAAGTGGTGAATGCTCCAACACTAGAAGGTTTTAAGAAGAGACTGGACAGCCATTTGTCTGAAATGGTATAGGGTTTCCTGCCTTAGCAGGGGGTTGGACTAGATGACCTCCAAGGTCCCTTCCAACTTATTATTATTATTATTATTATTATTATTATTATTATTATTATTATTATTATTAGTAGTAGTAGTAGTAGTAGTAGTAGTAGAATTTCCATAGCACATTTACCTGTTGTGTTACCTAATGGATCCTGGAGGATGTGTTTCTGAAAATAAAACTTCATCTACTAGCCAATTCCAGCAACCGTTCCCTATGTAGCCTCCAGTCCCCCAATCATCTTTGTTGCTCTTCTCTGTACTCTTTCTAGAGTCTCGACATCTTTTTTACATCGTGGTGACCAAAACTGGATGCAGTATTCCAGGTGTGGCCTTACCAAGGTGTACCACTTTACCACTTGTGTAAAGTTTTCTTCATATCTATTGTCTTCATGGAGTGAAGGTGTGGGGCTGTTTGAATTGGTCCAACTAGGAGTTATGTATTTTCCATTTATACTGCACTTTTTGGATGCATAAAGAGAAGGAACGTAGCTGTGAATCTCACACAGTTTCCTCTGTGCTGGGGGAGGGGGTGGTCTGTAACTTTTTCACCTCATCATAAATATAACCACTGGTAGACATCTCTGAATTGCCCAGGTCTGTGGAGAACAGTGGCACTTTTATGCTACCGTTACTTCCAAGTTAGGAAAAATTGTATGTTTCTTTGATCTGATAAACAAATGTTCTGCTTTCTGTCTCAGCAACTAATAACCTGTTGACAGAGGCTCAAAAGTTTTATCCAAATGTGAAGTCTTATTTATTTAGAAGATAGTTCTGCTGAGTTCACCAGGTTCTTTCAGTTAACTGATTAGGTCTGTAGTTTAATGTCTGTATCTCAGTATTGCAATTCATTTTGTTAAACTACGAATATTTTGGCTGCAGTGGATCTGGGACATTTGGCCAATGGTATGATTTAGGGAGTGACTTACGATGGAGTTTGAAAAAGAGGTTACTTGTATTTTGCATTGCTAAGGATTTGAAAGCTTTCTGGTGGAGATTATGAATGAATGTAAGGACAATGCAGCTTCCTGGAGTCTTAATAATGAAGGGAAAGGCCGTGGAGGAAGATTGAGATGGAACGGACATTCAGTTCAAACCCAAAACTAAATGGCTGATAACTTGCTTTAGAAATACAGGTAATCCTAGACTTATGATCACAATTGACCAAGACACTTGTTAAGTGAGTTTTGCCCCATTTTACAACCTCTCGTGCCACAGTTGAGTCACTGCAGTTGTTAAGTTAGTAACAAGCTTGTTAAGTGAATCTGGCTTCCCATTGATTGCAGGAGATGAGCCCGAGGGAGGGGCCAAATGTGTCATCAGTCTGGAGTTTAGCCCACCTTGAATTCCATTTACTCTTTATCTGCTGCCAACTCGCTTCAACCATTAGTAGTTCAGATTCTTGTAGGGAGCTTTAACATACAATAAACCTGTATATTCATCTGAACTGCCTCTGGCCTTGTACTCCTGATTTCTTGTGCTTGGCATTGACTTTGCTTGTCAGAGGATCGTAATGGTGATCACATGACCCTGGGACACTGCAACAGTCATAAGTACATGCCAGTTGCCAGGCGTCTGAATTTTGATCACAAGGCCATGGGACACTGCAATGGTCGTAAATGTGAAAAACGGTCATACATCACTTTTTCCAGTGCCTTTGTAACCTCAAATGATCACTGATCCAATGGTTGTAAGTTGAGAACTACCTCAACTGTGACAGGCAGTCCTTGAGTTACGGCCATAATTGAGCCTGACATTTCTGTTGCTAAGTGAGACGGTTGTCATGAATTTTGCCCCATTTTATCACCTTTCTTGACACAGTTGTTAAGTGAATCACTGCAGTTATTGAATTAGTAACACGGTTGTTAAGAATCTGGTTTCTCCATTGATTTTGCTTGTCAGAAAGTCGCAATAGGTGATCGCATGACCCTGGGACACTGCAATGGTCATAAATATAAGTCAGTTGCCCAATGCCTGAATTTTGATTACATGGCCATGGTGTGTGTGTGTGTGTGTGCTACAATAGTCGTAAGTGTGAAAAATGGTCATAAGTCACATTTTTCGATGCTGTTGTAACTTCAAACGGTCACTGAATGAACTGCGATAAGTTGAGGACTACCTGTACTTCATTTCAGTTTCACTCCATTCATAGTTCCATTCCTTTCATTTTCTATTCTTTGGCCTTGTACTCTATTCCTCCAGAACCTTACGAACATTTATAAAATTAAATAGACTTTGCAAAATTAATTCCAGCATTGAATCGTCTCGGATTTCAGTTTGTCTGTAGTTGTTTTACACATGAATATGAGGAAAAATGCAGTGCTTATCTATTTAACCCTATCTTTCTTCTCCCAAACTGCTAGTTGTTGAGGGGACCTGGGTTCAATTACTCGTTGATGTCATAACTAGGAAGAATGCTGGGACCACAAAAAAAAACTGTGCTGTACCTCCAGTTTACTTATGTTACTTACATTTCCTGAAAGATTTTATGGGAATTAACCCCTGGGCAGTATAGTATGGTACAAAAAAGGATGGGTATAAGGGAGGAAGATGTGGGTTTTGGAGAGATATGAGATTGGGGGAAGGGTTGAGTAAAAAAAAAATACATTAAGAATATTGGGACCTAAGGCAGATGGAGACCATGAGATAAAGGGAAAACAGCCTTGTTTTTCCTTCTCTCCCTGATCCTGGATGGAAATGTCGTCTCATACATTGTTAAAAGAAAATAAGGTCAGTTTTCTAATGGAAACATTTGTTCCTGTGCTGTTTTTATTGCAAGTTTTTAAAAATTCTTTCGGAATTGTCTTTAGGAAGAAAAAGTTGAATGTCTTCTGCCCAAGGACTATGATCTTGCTTCATGCAAGATTCCTCAGTTTTGGCTTTGATTACAGCAACTCTAACATTGAAAGTGTTAAGTGCTGCAAGTGTAGTGTAAATACAAGGTTTGGCATATTATCATCACTCTACCCAATAGTGGAAGATGGAGTGCAGTTATTAAAGGCCAAACATCTGGCTAATCATGGGACTTGGAAGAACAAAAGTGATTGTGAAGAAGGATGTCTTTGAACATGCTGCCCAGTCAAGAAAACGTAACCAGAAAATGTAAAATGAGGCATGCCGGGCCAAAAATATTAATTTCACTTGTACATTGAGCTGTTTGTAACTCACCAGAGAAACATTGGCATTATAGTAGATGACTCAAGAAGGTGTTGCATGGTTGGCATGAAAACTGTCATGAAAAAGCCATGAAAACTTACAGTACTTTTACTCATGAAATGTCTGCAAGAAAGCAACCAAGCTCAGAAAGCACCAAGGACTCCACAGCCATAAAAAAAGGCTAGTTCCATGCTAGTGATTATTAAGAAAGGGTCTGAAAATAAAATTGCCAATGTTGTAATGCCATAAATCCCTTGTATCTTTAAATCTGGACTACGGGGTAGAAATCTGGTTGCTACATTTCAAAAAGGATATACTACAGCTGTAATGTGCTTGAGAGAAACACTGTGTTTTGTGAGGAAAAAAGGCTTTTGGAGAACAAATTGGAATGCACATTATGTGCTTTGTGAGAGAGGCCATTGACATGCTGATAGGACATAACACCCATTCAGAAGTAGTAATTTCTCAGCAAGGAAGCAAGCCTTTTTGGAAATCCTTTCCTCACTCTGGTGATGCCCTCACAAAGTGAGGGGAGTGGCAGGTATCTAAATTTGTTTCCAAATTTTAAGAATTGAGCAGAGTCATTATGGGAGCAGACAAGCCTTCTGCTACCCTGGTGGCAGGCCACTTTAGGCTTTCAAATACCATCTACTCCCACTTACCTAAGAGTAAGCTCCACCAGTCTAGAGCAATGATTGAGGTGCTGGCCTAGAAAGTGAGAGACTGTCAATTCTTAGGCATGAAAGCCCACAGGGTGACTTTGGGCTAGTCTAGGGGTAGGCAACCTCAGCTCTTTTATGACTCATGGACTTCAACTCCCAGAATCCCTGAGACAGCTATGCTGACTCAGGAATTCTGGGAGTCGAAGTCCATGAGTCATAAAAGAGCCGAGGTTGCCTACCCGTGGGCTAGTCCCTCTCTTGCAGCCCAATTTATCTCATAGGGTCATTGTTGTGGGTAAGTGGATATAAATGCTACATATGTTAAACTTAGAAATGTTTCATTTTGTTTCTTTTGTTTTGCTTTTAAGGAAAGCAAAGCCTTTTTTAGACAAGGCTGTCTGTGTGGTTCCATGTTCTACCTGTGTTTATAGATTTTGCATACCATATCCATTGGTGTTGGGGAGCTATTACAAATTGGAAGGAAGGAAGGAATAGAAAGAGGAGTGGAGGGGGAAGGAGAGGAAAGAAAAGGAAAGAAAGAAAGAAAGAGAAAGAAAGAAAGAAAGAAAGAAAGAAAGAAAAAGAAAGAAAGAAAGAAAGAAAGAAAGAAAGAGAGAAAGAAAGAAAGAAAGAAAGAAAGAAAGAAAGAGACAGAGAGAGAGAGAGGGAGGGAGGAAGGGAGGGAAGAGAAAGTAAATGAATGAATGAATGAATTAAGGAAGGAAGGAAGGAAGGAAAGATAGAAGGAAAGAAGGAAGGAAGGAAGGAGTTACTAAGCAACTGATTGTCTTAATGTGGAATTTTAAGGGGATCAAGACTAATGTTATCTTTCATATGTGGCATTTGAAAAGGAGGTTCTGAGAAAAAGGTATTAAGCTACTTAATACCTTGAACACATACAGGCGACTTATTTTTCTCAAAGAAGACACCTGACCATCTGGGGTAAGGCCACAAGCCTTGCATAAATATTAAATACACAAAGAGAAATCTAATCAACTTCATCAAGATAGTGATACTGAGTTGAAATCATTTGGTTTCTTCGTTTTCAATATAATTGTTATTAGAATTTTTTAAAAGAAGATAAAAATTAATGCAAACTATTTGAAAGGAAAGAAAAGAGAGAAAGAAACAAAGCAAAAAGAAAGGAAAAAGTTCAAGAAAAGAAAAAATGTTAAAGAAAAACAGATGAGAAAGGAAAAGAGATACAAAGCAGTGGCTTCCGATATTCTACATGGCAGTTATAAGTACAATTATATTTTAACCTCTTTAAAGTTACATAATAATACTCTTCTTTCTGTCAATTATCCTTTCTAATCATCAAAACCATAAATGACTTGTTCAGTTTTTTTGAAATTTATGCAGAATGTCCATAAGAGGTTTCCATAGTTTAATTCATTCGATTTCAATTTATTTAACAATTAATTGAATTTCTTTAAATCAAGTACTTCTTTTTATTCTGACCCTTCTTTTTTATTGCGTTCGCAATGACTTGTTGGAGTGTATAGAAACTCAAAGGCTGAGCTTGGTCCTCATTGCAAGAAATGGATTCACATTGGTTGAGCTTGTCGATCAGATGGTCGGCAGTATGGCGGGTCGAATCCCGAGTGCTGCGTAACAGAGTGAGCAACTGTTACTCGTCCCAGCTTCTGCCAACCTAGCAGTTCGAAAGTACGTAAAAATGCAAGTAGAAAAATAGGGAACACTACGGTGGGAAGGTAACAGTGTTCTGTGCGCCTTTGGCATCTAGTCATGCCGGCCACATGACCACGGAGACGTCCTCGGACAAGCTCTGGCTCTTCGGCTTTGAAACAGAGATGAGCACCGGCCCCTAGAGTCGGAAACGACTAGCACGCATGTGTGGGGGAAACTTTACCTTTTAAACACAGAATGTCTTTGCTTCCTTGCTGGAGGTCTAGAATTAGTGTCCTAAGCCTTACCTTTAATTTGCTGTGATCGTGGTCTTATAAAATATCCCTGCTGACTTGACATAAAGTTAGCGGATATTGCAGATGCAGTATCATACCACATGATGAGCAAACAAAGGCATGCCAACAGACTGATAGCCGAAATAAATTATTTTAATTTTCTTTTGGTTTTTCTTCATTTTGCTCTGGCAACTGCCAAGACGATAAGACGGGTTGATCCAATAAAATTCTATCTGGGTGGTAATTTTTCTCAGGTCCATATCTGTCGAAGCCACAGCATTAAGTATCTGTTTCTCCTTTCCCACGAGACTTTGGGACTTTGTTTTTTTTAGTTATGAGATGAGTTATGGGTAAAGAGTTGTATTTAGAGAGGGTGATAAGCTGTTAACATTGTTTTTACTTGCTGGGTTAAAGGGAAAAAATATTCTTTTATCCTTTCCTTTCCTTTCCTTTCCTTTCCTTTCCTTTCCTTTCCTTTCCTTTCCTTTCCTTTCCTTTCCTTTCCTTTCCTTTCCTTTCCTTTCCTTTCCTTTCCTTTCCTTTCCTTTCCCCTCCCTCTCTTTCTCTTTCTCTTTCCTTCCCTTTTTCTTTTCCCTTTCCCTTCCTTTCCTTCTCCTCCATGCCCCTCCCTTCCCTTCCCTTCTCTTCCTTTCCCCTCCCCTCTCTTTTCCTTTCTTTTTGCATTTTTGGCAGTTTGCATTAGCTTTAATTCTTTCTATTGGTAACTCTTAATAACCTGATTTGAATTCTTTTCAAAAGCTTTCCCCCCTTTCCCTGCAGTTATCTATGCTAGCAAATTAATGGGCAAGATTACACCCTTTGTCTTGGAATAGTTGATTTGCAGCTCATGTGACACGGCCATGTTTTCTGGTCTCTGTTAGTGAGAACATTCCAAAGATTCCCCTTGTGAGCTGTCACTTCAATGTCTTAATAAGGCCAGCCGTGCGCAGCTGTAAAATGGATGACGGTTGCCTTTTCTAAATATCGGGTGCCTGGAGATTCCATTTATGGTGAGGCTTGCAAACTTGGTATTCCACCGAAGGTCAGCCTCTCAGATAACAGCATGGCTCACCGTAGCCCAGTGTTTCTTCAGCCAAGAAACTTCAGATTGCAAGGATCACTTTTCCCCTAGAGAAACTGTGCAGAACATGGATTGGAATTAGGGAGGAGAAATAGGCCACCTAAAGGAACCAAGCGTCCTTTTGATGAGATGCTAGTTTATGCTGCTAGGATGTGGATGTGAGGCTAATGGCAGCAGGACTTGAATGACCCTTGTAAATGTGGATTTTTGTCTTTTGGCTAATGCACAGGTCTGCAACCCGCGGCTCCGGAGCCGCATGCGGCTCCCGGTCCTCTGCCATATGCAGTAAAAAAAAAAAGTGGGAATAAAAAAGTTCAACCAATCAATTCAAATATGCAGGGTAGGTGCATATCTCGCTTTGGCTCCACTCTTCAGTCAAACCCTGTTCTGCGCATGCGCGCATGTATGCACATGCGCACATATTTTTTGCAGCTCCCAGTTTTTCCTTTTGTGAGGGAACTAGTTCCGAGTGGCTCCTTCACTGTTTCAGGTTGCTGACCCCTGGGCTAATGCATAGATTTGGCTCACAAAGTGGAATAAAATGGGCTAGAGAAGTGACGGCGAACCTTTTAGAGACCGAGTGCCCAAAACACGCCCTGTCTCCCACTCCACCCTGCCATGTGCCCTGCCACACCCCCTGCCCTGCCCCCACCCCACCCACCCGCAGGGCCATTCACCATCTCCACGGCCCACCACAGATCACCCAGGCAGCCCAGCAGCACCATGGCAGCCACGCCCTCCGCTCACACCCCACAGCATCAACTGCATGCAACAGGGCATGAGGGCGGAGTCTTGACCCCCTGAGAGGCTGCCATGTCCTTGGCTGTGCTTGTGGGCCACACACGGGGGCGACTCTCCTCCAGGGGGGCTGCTGGTGAGGAGAGGGCCGCGGAGGGAGTTGGGGCTGGGGCGATGGTGTGCGTGCCCACAGAGAGGGCTCTGAGTGCCGCCTCTGGCATGCATGCCATAGGTTTGCCACCACTGGGCTATAGTGTGCCTAGTTGAAAGAGCAGTGTGGTAGACTAATGCTGAAGACTCCTGCCTCCCACTTGGAAGGTTGAGAATTCAATTCTAGGTAGAGGCAGAAATTTTACTTCTAGGGTGCAAAGAAAAAAAAATCTGCTGTGAACTCTGCATAGCATCAGGGAGGGCATCCGGCCAGTAAACGCTCAGCTCCATCCGCTTGCCCCAACTCTACTCTGAATTAAGAGATTACAGGGTTGTAAAAAGGGAGTATTTGAAAATACTTTCAAATGTGGTTAGACCTGAATGTTTTAATACATATTTGTTTATGAATTAACAGAGTGAGCTTTTCTTAATTTTTTTTAATAAAAATTACAAGTTAAAATAGCAACAAGGCAAAACAAACAAATGACTGTCAAAATGACAAGGATACAAGGTGAAATTTCCTTCTGTTTGGTACCAAGTTTTCTAGTTTATTGCACTGCCCTGATACATGAACGTTGCTGAAGTCTGCAGTTCTTTTAGTACTATATCCCAGTTAGCTGAAATCCAGTACAAATGCAAATATCTTCAATCCCTAAATGCCATATTGGAAGCCAGCCTTTGGAAGGAATGCTTGACCTTCTTACCCTCCTTGTGCTGGGTCCAGCCTGGCTTAAGACATTGATTTAGTGGAGAATCCTGGTTAACGTCAGCTATGGAAAGCATCAGTTCAGTTGTAATAGAGGCAGTCCTCAACTTACAGCCAGTCATTTAGAGACCATTCAAAGTTACAATGGCATTGAACAAAGTGACTTATGACTGGCTTTCACACTTAAGACTGTTGCAGCATCCCCGTGGTCATGTGATCAAAATTCAGACGCTTGGCATCTGGCATGTATTTATGACCATTGCACTGTCCTGGGGTCATCACTGCTTGTGACCTTCCCAGCCGGTGTCTGACAAGCAAAGTCCATGGGGTAATGTCACAACCAAGTCACAACAGCAGTGATTTGCTTAACAACTGGAGCAAAAAGATCATAAAATGGAGCATGATTCACTTAACAGCTGCCTTGCTTAGCCACAGAAATGTTGGGCTCATAGGTGGTTGTAAGTTGAGGACTACCTGCATTAATACAGGGTGAAATTTGATAATGTAGGGTGAGGATTTGTTAGTATTATCCCTGCAGTTTGCAGATCATTGAAACCTCTTGTGTAAGGTCAAAGAGGTGAGTGGGACCAAGTAAAAGGGCCTTTTCTGTGGTGGCTCCCACCTTATGGAATGTCATTCCCCCAGTTATCAGAGGGTCCCCCACCTTAATATTTTTCCAAAAGGCCCTGAAGATATGTTAGCGAATCTGGGGACACCAGGCTAATATGGAGCCAATCCTGTGGTTGGTCTGTTTCTGTGTGTTGCTGCCATAGGGGTGGGGGTCAGGGATTTATGGGTTATTGTAATGTGAATTTTTAATTTTGTAAGTTACCACCCATCTACTGCAATAATTAAGTTTGCAGATGATACCACCATAGTGGGTCTTATTACAAGTGGAGATGAAACAGTGTGTGTGTGTGTGTGTGTGTGTGTGTGTGTGTTTGTGTGTGTGTGTGTGTGTGTGTACAAAAACTATCCTCATGGTATCTAACAAACAACTTGCACATGAACATCGGTAAGACAAAGGAGATGGTGCTAGACTTCCGGAAGAAAAGAGAAAAACCTGCCCCACTTTACATCGGGGGGGGGGGCTGTGTGGAGAGAGTCTCCTCCTTTAAATTCCTGGGAGTCTACCTCTGTGAAGATCTTACCTGGAAAGTCAATACAACCCAGGTGGCTAGAAAGGCCCAACAGAGACTCCACTTCCTCAGGGTCTTGTGGAAGAACAGGGTAGAACAACGGCTAATGACCTTCTTTTACCGGTCTACTATAGAGAGCGCCCTCTCGCACTGTATTGTGGTTTGGTATGCTGGTCTGACAGCCGCGGATAGGAAAGTATTACAGAGGGTGGGGAGCTCAGCAGAAAACATTGTGGGCTGTCCCCTGACACCACTGGATGACATCGCCAGGGCTCGCTGCCTTGGAAGAGTGAGGAAAATTCTCAGGGACGACTCACGCCCTGGACGGTATCTCTTTACTCTCCTACCATTGGGTAGAAGATACATAACCAGCCATACCAACAGGCTGAAGAACAGCTTTTATCCATGGACTGTCAGGTTCTTGAACGGGAAATAATTTTATAATTTTATGTATGATTGACTTGCGAGGCCGGTGCATTGTGCAATTAGCTCACATGGTGTAACAAGATGGTGGCTTTGTTGTCACTGTGAGTTGTGGTGTTGGGGGGGCACGAAGGGAGGCTCAGTCAATCTCAATGTATACATGGTTGTACTTTGACAATAAAGGTTCATTCATTCATTACGCAGAGTCACCATGTATGAGTTATATGGGCAGTCATAGAATTTTATTTTATTTTATTAAATAAATAAATAAATACATTTTGTCCCTGACTAGGATTCTGTGCTAGAACCAGTCTTCTGATTCTCATGAAGAACAGTATGGCTTGAGCTTGAAGTACAGGTAGTCCTCGACTTACGATCACAACTGAGCCCAAAATTTATGTGGCTAAGTGAGATGTGTGAAAAATGGCCATAAGTCATTTTTTTCGGTGATGTTGCAACTTTGAACGGTCGCTAAAAGAACTGCTGTGGGTCGACTACTTGTACCCACATTGGTGCTAAAAAGGGCTTCAAATTAGCAGTTTTACAGAAGATTTTCCCTTCTCCCATGCCTATGACATGCTGGTGGCAGGTCACTTTGGGAATGGAGGGAAGTTTGCAAAACTATCAGGAATATAGTGCATAGGCCTGCATTACTGAAGAATAAAACCCAAAGTAGTAGTAGTAGTAGTAGTAGTAACAAGAACAACAACAATAACAATACCAACAACAACAACAACAACAACAACAACAACAACAACAATAATAATAATAATAATAATAATAATAATAATAATAATAATAATAATAAAATGGAAGGAACCTTGGAGGTCATCTAGTCCAACCCCCTGCTTGGGCAGGAAACCTTATACCATTTTAGACAAATGGCTGTCCAGTGTCTTCTTAAAAACTTCCAGTGTTGGAGCATTCTGGAAGTTTTTAAGAGGAGACTGGACACCCATTTGTCTGAAATGGTGTAAGGTTTCCTGCCTGAGCAGGGGGTTGGATGGTTGGTTGCATACAAACTCTTGACAACTTGAAAGCTGTTCTTTAGATCCTAGTATAATGTTTAAAAAATATCCCACAATTTGGTAAATTTGATCTAGTAAAGGTTTTGCTGGTGCTACTGCTGGAAAACCAATAGCACTCTTCATGAGAGTATTGGATATTTATATTATTGCTTGGAATGTATAGGCATCATGGATTGCAAGTAGTCTTCAACTTACAACAGTTTGTTTAGTGACTGTTTGAAGTTACAACAGCACTAAATAAAAGTGACTTATGGCTACCTGTGATAAGTCTTAAACCTTTGATGATATGATCATGGGGATGTTGCAACGGTCGTAAGTCTGGAAAACAGTCGTAAGTCACTTTGTTCGGTCCCATTGTAACTTTGAATGGTCACTAAACAAACTGTTATAAATCAAGGACTACCTGTATGAAATTGTGAAATCAGGATGCTCTGTGGTTGCCATTTGGATGATTTTAATGAGAAACTATATATTGGACGTATACATACATACATACATACATACATACATACATACATATTCTGTCTCTTTCATGTACCTCTACATATGTTATGCATTTTCTTCAACCTATCTGAATTTGAGGGATTCTCGGAGATTTTAGTGCAGGTTAATCAACAACATAGGCAAATTTAACCACCTGATATGTGGCAGAGGCAATATCATCTCCTTCCAGTTGTATTAGTTCAATTTATTTTTTAAAAGATGTGTAGCCAACGCATTTCCTTACCTCATTCATCCTCAGCCTCTGGACTAAGTCACCATTCTTCTTAGTGTTAGTGATTGGGAATTGAGACCCACAAGGTAGTGTATCACAGAAGGCCACCCAGTGAGTTTGTAGCTGGACTGAGATTTGAATTTTCATCTCACAGGTAGAGGTCCAAAATGGATGAAATACCTTTGAGTTTTTCATTGCTCCAACATGATTGTGCTTGTTAGAGCAATGAAATCACTCTTCATTTAGACAGTGATTGGGCAAAAGTACAAGTACATATTTTCCCAAACTCTAAAATACATATCACAATAGCTTTGATTTTTTCCAAATATCTGCAGGTTGCGTTAATCGGTTGAACACTTCAGGATCAGCTTTCTTCAAACACTGGGTTAATTTGCTTAAAGAGTCCATTAAGCTTTTGATGAGACAGGAATTCGAATTTTCAGTTTCAGCCCATTATAAATCATCTGGATCCTGAGTTGACTGGATTTAAAGGGAGTTTCAGTCCAGGTGCAAAACATGAAATACTTGATTTTGATTAAAACTTCACATTTGTTAGGAGTGTTTCTCTCTCTGGACTTAGAGTTGTGCCAAATGAAAGAGTGTAGGCATAGGCAGTGAATTTTCATGACTTCTGGCACACCAAATAAAGTACTCGGAATTGTCCCTAATGTCCATCCTAAAGGATAGGTTTGACCAGAAACGTATGGAAGTTTCTGGCATTATCTCCAGTTTCCCCGTTTAATTGACAGCAGGAACTGGTAATATTAAACTGTTTGCAAGTCAGTTGTGGTTAGCTCCACTAGATAGACCTGATCAGAAAATCATTTTCATAGGAGCACTAGAAATATACTTTACCGAGGTAGACTATAATAATAGAAGTCTGATTGTCTTTACTTCCTCCTAATTATATCTCAGTGAATTAGGATCTAAAGAAATGTTCAGCCTTTGCTGAGAAAATGGTTCTTGCATCCTCACCTTACAACCATTCATTTATTGACTGTTTGAAGTTACAGAGGCATTGAAAAAAAAGCGACTTATGTCTGTTTTTCACGCTTATGGCTGACTGTTGCAGCATCCCCGTGGTCATGTGATGAAAATTTTGATGCTTGGCAACTGGCATGCATTTATGACGGTTGCAGAGTCCCAGGGTCATGCGATCCCCTTTTGCGACCTTCTGACAAGCAAAGACAATGGAGAAAGCAGATTCACTTAACAGCTGTGTTACTAACTTAATAACTGCAGTGATTCACTGAAAACTGTGGCAAGAAAGGATGTAAAATGGGGCACAACTCATTTAACAACTGCTTTACTTAACAACAGAAATGTTGGGCTCTTAAGTGGTTATAATTTGAGGACTACCTGTATTAATACAGGGTGAAGTTTGAAAGTATAGGGCAGGGGTAGGCAACCTTGGCTCTTTTATGACTCGTGGATTTCAACTCCCAGAATTGCTATGCTGGCTCAGGAATTCTGGAAGTTGAAATCCACGAGTCATAAAAGAACCAAGGTTGCCTACCTCTGGATAGGGTGAGGATTTTTTGCTGGAATTGGGAGGAGGAAAGAAGTTCTTGAAGTCTGCAAATCATTAAAACCTGTTGTATAAGGTCAAAGAGGTGCATGGACCAGATAAAAGGATCTTCTCCGTGATGGCTTTCATCCTGTACTTGTAAGTCGAGGATTACCTGTATTTCTGTCACGTACAGTGGTACATGAGTGGCAAGCATTTATTGTGTTTCACCTAATGATTGATGTGCCATTATCCAGATTATTCTTACATCCATTCACCAAAGATTGGTTTCCCCAACATGATAAGCCATGTCTTGTTCATTTGGTGTTAGTGTGATGTGTGAATCAAATCTGGGCAGCCTGTTCTTCTGTGGTTAAACAGATCCTGGTGTGGTGTTTTGCACGAACTAAATCTGGGTTTGATGAGCCCTTATTTATATCAGAATAAACACTTGAAAATTCTTCCTGAGGGGAGTTGAAATTTGGCAAGAATATTGTACCTTAAAAGCTTTCAGGCATTCAGAGCAACTGACTCATCTTGAGATGGGACTACTCATAAAACCTACTGGCTGGTTGTTGACTTTTCATGGGGATAAGAAAGTATGATAGTTTTACTAGACTTTTCTGGGGCATGTCATGGTAACCTTTTGTGCTTGGGATTTCCCTTTTCTGACAGATAACCTCTTGTCTCCGGCCCTTTTTGAAAACTTGAGTGTGACTGCATCGGTTCAGTCCATCTCTTTATTTTTGGGTTCCCTCTGACTGGAGATTAAAAAAAAAACCTAGAACCAAAGACTATAGTTAAAAAGAAACAAAACTTTTGTCTTTTCTGCTAGGTCTCAGTTAACCTTTTTCAGAACATTTCCATGTAAGGATTCTGTCCTTAGGATTTCATGGTTGCTGGGAACCTCAGATTGTGACTCACGTTACTGGTCTTAGCATCCTTTGTGCAGAGACATACTCAGTTGTTGATGCTCGTCCCAGTGCTTGGAAAAACTTACTCATTTCAGATCAACCTTTGTAATAGACCCAAAAGTAAACAAAACCATTTTTATTCAGTTAACTAGCAGGCAGAAAAACCAAAGCAAGTTGCTTTGGAGTGAGGTAACGTATATTTCCTATGCTCAAAGGATAAAGAGGAACTTCGTAATAAAAATTGTCTGTATTTGGCAAAGACAGTCCCTGGGTTAAGAACATTCCAATTTAAGGACAATCCCTAGACCAGGGGTCTTCAAACTTCATAACTTTAAGACTTGTGGACTTCAACTCCCAGAATTCCTCAGCCAGCCCAGGGCTGGCTGAGGAATTCTGGGAGTTGAAATCCACAAGTCTTAAAGTTGCCAAGTTTGAAGACCCCTGCCCTAGACATCCGTGGACTTTTTATTACTAAAAATGGCAAATGGCATTCTCTTTTCTCAAGCTGACAAAGGGCAGAAGCCATGCACCTTTTTGATATACAGCCTGATTCCTAAAAGCACAGCAAGACTTCAATGCTTCTTGGCCCAAGGAGCGAGAATGCCAAGTGCCACATTCAGTAATAAGCCATCCATTTGTAAGTACAAGTTCTGACTTACTTACAAATTCTGGTTTAAGACAGAATTAGAGAGCAGAACTTGTTCTTAACCCAAGCACAGCCTGTGTCAGGTTAAAATAAGATCCTGCTTGTTTTAATTCAGTCTTTACATAGAATTAACAGAATAACAGACTTGGAAGAGATCTTTGAGGTCTTCAAGTCCAAGTCAAGCAGGAGACTATGCCATTCCAGAGAAGTGGCTATCCAGTCTTTTAAAAGCCTCCAGCAATGGAGCACCCACAACTTCTGGAGGCAAGCCGTTCCACTGGTTAATTGTTCTCACTGTTGGAAATTTCTCCCTAGTTTTAGGTTGCTTCTCTCCTTGATTAGTTTCCATCCATTGTTCCTTGTCTTGCCTTCTGGTGCTTTGGAAAATAGGTTGACCCCCTCTTCTTTGTGGTAGCCTCTCAAATATTGGAAGACTGCTATCATGTCACCCCTCATCCTTCTTTTCACTAGACTAGACATACCCATTCCTATAATACTGTAGTTCTTCATATGTTTTAGCCTCCAGCCATGTAATCATCTTTGATGCTCTTTTCTGCACTCTTTCTAAAATCTCAACATCTTTTTTATAATATGGTGAATTAAATTAAACATTTCAGTGGAACTGAATTCTCTCAAATGCTGTCCTCAGAAGCATTCTCTTGGCATGGCAGTATTATTCTTATTTTACATATTGATGAAGTAAGATAAATTGAGTGATTTGTTTGTGCAACATACAGAGTATACAACCAAGGATAGGTGGATCTGAATCTAGATCACGGGTCTCCAACCTTGGCCACTTTAAGACTTGTGGACTTCAACTCCCAGAATTCTGGGAGTTGAAGCCTACAAGTCATAAAAGAGCCAAGGTTCCCCACCATTGGTCTAGGACAACTCTCCTATATTCAGGAGAGCCCTGCATCTATTGGAGGACGCTGCCTTTTCTTCATGTCCCTAGGCATGTACATAAGAAGGAAACCAAGTGGAAAGGAGAATTTGAAGAATCTGCAGAATACAGAATGGTCAAGCTTATTTTGTTAATTCTGCTTTGCCCCAACATGTGTCCAAAAATTGCTGGACTGTAAATTATTGGGATTTGCAGTATAGGGTGATTAAACTGGTTTCCTTTCTCTTTTCCTAGTTCAGTGTTTCTAAACTTCAGCAACTTTAAGATATGTGGACTTCCAGGAATCCTAGACACTGAATCCACACACCTTAAAGTTGCAGGGGTTGGGAAACTCTGCTCCAGTTAATTAATATCAGTAGAGCATATGGAATTCAATAGATAACTAGCTGTATAGAACTAAGGAGGAGGTGCCTTGGTGACAATATTGGAAAGAAGAACTATGAATGTTTCCAAACTGCCTTATGGATGAATGAATATCAGATGTGCAAACCCAAAACAGGATGTAGCTGTATTCTCTAAGACCGCCTTCTGTCCTTGCAATGCATCCCTTGTCTATAAAACGAAAGGCTGAGATTGAAAAATGGATGTCAGCATGTAATACTACTGGTGTGGTCTTTAAAAGCCTCTATTTTTCTCTGCTTCATGTGGAACAGATTAAACCACCTATTAGGTTTGTGTCTTAAGCCTGCTAATTCTGCTATATTAACTAATTCCTCTTAATAAAAAAATTGAGGGAAGTCTTAACTTAAGAACAACCATTGAAAACTAGTTATTTATTTATCCTGTTAATTAAATTCACATTGCAAAGATAGAAAAACACCTAGAGTGCAGTAGCAATGGCAGCTCTATAAATAGAATAACAAAGTCAACACAGGGTAATGGCTTAGCTTGGTTTGGATCAATGTCCAAATCCAAAACCTGATGGAAACCACTGCTCAGTCCATAAAGGTTGAGATGTGGAGGAATCTATTTTTTTTTTAGATGTTGCTGATCTGTCATTCCCAACATCCTATATCTGTGGTGGCGAACCTATAGCACGGGTGCCACAGGTGGCACGCAGAGCCCTCTCTGTGGGCACGCACACTGTTGGCCCAGTCGTAGGCCTTCAGCTGGGTTTTATAAAACCTTTTCGCTTTAGGCCTCCACCGCTGTGTGCAAAAAAAAAAAGGTTCAATCAATCAAGTTCAACTTCTCGTGGGAAAAAAAAAGATCTCGCAAAGTTGGAATTGATTGATTGAACTTTTTAGTCCCACCCAGTCTGCCGTTACCACCGCAGCCACGCCCACCCAATTGGCCACACCCACCCAATGGCGCACGCCCACCCGGCACCTGATGATACATAAGTGGGTTTTGGGTTGCAGTTTGGGCACTTGGTCTCTAAAAGGTTCGCCATCACTGTCCTATATCATTGCTGGCTAGAATGCTGAGAATTCCAGAACATCTCAAAAGTGATAAAACTGAATGAATGAATAAACAAACATAGAAATTGAATACACAGGCAGGCAATAAAATATTATTAGATCTAAACATTAATAGAACATACAGACATGCTTTTTGTAACCAAGATGCATCTTATCAATCAGTAGACTTCAAAAGACCATCAATTTCTTGAAATACAGGAATTAGAAATCTATATATTATTAAAACTCTCCTGACTGTTTGTTTGTCTGTAAACTTCAGTTGGGTAAAATGATGCATCACAGGGAAACAATTTTTGAATAAACTTACTTCAAATGGGCTAACTTAAAAAATGTCCTAAATCCAGGAGCTGTTACTCCCTTTAGGCTGAAATGTGGCCAAGCTGTGACATGTGATCATCATTTCCAATTCTCCCTGCCAGTTTCACCAGAAGTCAGTGGGGAAGCTGGCAGGAAGTCGAAAGTTGTACCTCCTCCTATTGCTTTTTTGCTTGTTCATGTATGCTATTTTTCTGTTTACTAATTCAATTTCTAAGGAAATATCTCTCAAATGACCCCACAGAAGATCATGGGTTGTCTGGTCTTTCCTAAAGATGGAAAAATATTCAGATATGACAAATCAAAGCCCATATTATCAGGAAGTTATAAGGCATCAAAGCATAACAATGTGTCAGCATAACAATGTTAAACCAAACTTGGAAATCAAAGACAAGTTCGTATTACTTTTGTTATAAAGTGGTACTAGTCTTGTACCGTAAGTTTGAATGTGCCTCCTCTTCTCTCTCTTTTTGTTTATAATAACTATGGATGGCCCCGTCTGAAACACTTTCTCAAATTACATTTTCACATACTTTTATAATATTATTCGCATACCTACCCCCAGGAGACGTGATTTTCTTATAGGCTGTCAACATGTTCCTTATTCTTCTTTTAGAAACTCAACCTGTAGTTAGATGCTGAGATCTGAGCCCATATTTATCAATGACAAACCAATTAGTAAAGTATTTTCTGGAGAGTGACAAAATGATATCCCTTTGAAGAAAGACTGGGCTTAAAAAAATGCGTAGTAACTAAATTAATATAGGATGTTGCTTGAAGCAAAAGGTTTGTTCCTGTTTTTATTATACTGCTTGTATTGTTTTAGTCATTCTTAGGACTATTAAAAAATAGAAAGGATAAAGAAAGATGGGAAGGAGCGAGGGAGGGATGAAGGGAGAAGGAGGAAGGAAGGAAGGAAGGAAGGAAGGATGGAAGGAAGGAAGGAAGGAAGGAAGGAAGGAAGGAAGGAAGGAAGGAAGGAAGGAAGGAAGGGGCATGAAATCTCAAGCATTCCTGGGGGGGGGGAATGAAAAAAACCAACATGGCATCTGTGACTATACAATTAGAGCCCCAGACCTTTTTACATGTATCACAAATGCAACACATTTAGAAAAAGGAGTGGAGCTTTGACTGTGACCACCATTTTTATTTTCTTAACACCCCATCCCTGCGGACATCCCTGTTTAGAGCAAACCCAGCATGACCTCAGCATAGACGGATTCAAGAAAGTCTTGTTTGTATAGTGGAAAGCTTGTTAACAGCATGAGTTTATATTTTTGTGCTGAGTTGGGCCTACTTTATTTGTACATGACAGGATCTGGGACAACAGAGATTCTTTTGAGGATCTGGGAAAATGTTGTAGTGCCATGATAATATCACAAATTTTACTTATTGAATATATTGATATAACTCATGTTTTGCACATAGAAGACTCCAGCTTTGATCTGTTAACATCTTCAGATGGGGATGCAAAAGACTATGGTCTGAAATCCTAGATACTTGCCTTGGTCAAAGAACCAAAGGATAATTGCCAGGACAAAGTTACATGGAGCATTAAAGTTATGAGGTAATTTGTTTTCTAAAAAACCCTTCTAGTTTGTTAGCCGTTGTTTGTCTTTCCCAACTTTTCTAATTCCAGTATGAATTGCACTCATCCCAGCTGTTTTGACTGTTTGAAGATCTTAACTTACCTTCCTTCCAGTTCTTTACCTGGGTGTAGATACAGTCCAGGAAAAGTAAACAGGAGTGAAATTGACCAGAATGTTTTAGAAATAGATCAGCTGGCATTGTCTGCTTTCTACCCAGTAGGCTGAAAGTGTTTATTTGTAGGTCAGTTTCAAAAGGAGCAGTTGCTTCAAAACAGAAGTGCTGTATTGATGGAAGGATAATTGAGATTTCATGGAATTTCAAGCCTCTGATTATGGTATAATTTGATCACTGGAAGTTATCTTCCACTGGACATCCAACTGGCTCCTACCCTAATTGTCTTCTGGAAGCTGCTCAAAACAAAGCTGTTTTGGAAGTCTTGATCCCACCTTGATTTGGTTATGCTTTGATCTGATTAATTTAATGTTCCTTTAGGTTTTCATATAATGTGCAGATGTTTTATTTGTGTACTCTTTGTTTATTGGACTTTGTTGTTTGTGTATCTTATTTATAAAACTGTCAAGGTTTGAAGTCCGTAGAGAAAATTAATAATAATATCTTACACAAACTCTGTGAGTACTTGCAAATCTTCCTGCTGTTATAATGATCCAATCAAAGCAAACAACAGTGAAATTGATAGGAGTTAATTAGCAATAGATCCCATGCCAGTTGGTTGAGAAGCTCTTTGTTGAGGTTCCTCAGTCAATAAAACAACAGGACTATATTTATATTTTGTGGATTTGCAAATCTCCTATTGTAACATTGGTTGACTATTCTTGCACTTAAACCAAAACCTTACAGAGTTTAAGAAAATGCTTAAAGAAGAGAAGAAAGACATCTAAAACAGGTAATGGAAACTGTTTCAATTAATTTAGGAACTCATATTTAGCATTGTCACTAGACGAAAGAATAAGATTAAGCAGTTTGGTGACCTCCTATAGTCCTTTAGCTGCTGCAAAAAACCTCTTGACATAGGCTGCCTGATTACTATAAATAGTGTATATTTCAATCCAGGGTAAATTTTAGACAAAATTATTTTTAACCGCATACATTGTTTTGGAGTATGACATTCTTCAGTAACGTCTTGTTTTTCATTTTCAATATTGTTGGCTTTCTCCCACCCATTTATTCTCTATGCACAATCCAAGATAATCATGGATCTGTTGGAAAGGCAGACTTTTGCATGTATATGAATATAAAATAGTTTCAAACTTGTTCATTTTAGCCTTCCACAGTAATGGAAGAATTGAAAGCATTTCAGGGACTATCAAACTGCTAAGTCGTACCTTCCGTCGCGACTTAAAAACTTTCCTGTTCCAGCAGTCCGGCCTGGCATGATAGCGTTAATTGGGGTCCCAGTTTGTTTTCATTAGTGTTTCTTATTATTTATTGTTCAATCTGTATACATTCCTTCCTCTGTACACCGCCCCGAGTCCCTCGGGAGAAGGGCGGTTTATAAAAACTAATAAATAAATAAATAAATAAAATAAACAAAATAAGGATGCAAACTTTGTTGCCATGACCTGGATATCAGATATTTTATAGCAATAGCAATAACACTTAGACATATATACTATTTCACAGTTATTTATAGCCCCCTCTAAGAGGTTTACAGAGTCAGAATATTGCCCCCAACAATCTGGGTCTGCATTTTACTGATCTCGGAAGGATGGAAGACTGAGTCAATCTCAAGCTGGTGAGAATTGAACTGCTGACAGTTGGCAGAATTAGCCTGCAATACTGCATTCTAACCACTGTGCCACCACGGCTCCTCTATATTTTAAACCCAGGTTCCATTGGAGGAACAAAGCTTTTAGAATAATAATGGCTAATCAGCTTTATACTATCAGAGAAAATATTCTGCTTTTTGTAGTTAAGCCTTCTCTATCCTATATGGTGAGGTCGAGGTTACCCCTTAGTAGTTCAGGTACAGCCTGACCCGCACAAAATAGAGCACAATTTGGACAATTTAAGTTGGCTAATATGATTTAAATGAACTTTTTAGTACTTACTTTTGAAATTCTTATTCGGAATTGGAATCTTTTTTATATTTAGTGTTAGCAATCCAGATGTGTCCTTATTCTACACTATAGCTTTTCATAGCTAAGTAGAGAGCTTTCAGCTTATCTTTCATGTACATTTGAATTGGGTTTAAATATGTTCATCCAGAATTTTATTTTTGATCTTCAGTACCATTCTTGTTGCAATTCTCTTTCTATTGGCCTGAAATCAAAATTTTTATCTGATGATGGGTGAAAAAAGTTCTACTGTTGACCTCAGAATTCCTTTAGAATAGAATAGAATAGAATAGAATAGAATAGAATAGAATAGAATAGAATAGAATAGAATAGAATAGAATAGAATAGAATAGAATAGAATAGAATAGAATAGAATAGAATAGAATAGAATTCTTTATTGGTCAAGTGTGATAGGACACACAAGGAATTTGTTTCCGGTGTAAATGCTCACAGCGCACATACAAACAGCAAGTAAAATAAGTCATAGATCATAAATCATAGTTACAATTATTAATCATAAATTACAAGCAACAATTGATAAATCATAAGATACTAACAGTAGAAGATAGTAGAGAAGATGAAAAAACGAGAAAAGATGAGAAATAAGACAGTGGTGTGGGAATTAAGGTTGATGGCACAGGGGAAAATAATTACCTTTATGACTAGTTTTTTTTGGCATGCAATGCTCTATAGCAGCATTCGGAAGGGAGGAACTGAAATAGATTTTGTCCAGGATGTGAGGGGGCTGTAGATATTTCCTAATAGGTGAGTGCCATTGGATAGCCCTCACGTCAGTCCTTGGTATCTCCAGTTTAAAAAAGACCTGTGACTTTAGAACAGTGTTTCTCAACCTTGGCAAATTTAAGAGGCATGGACTTCAATTCCCAGAATTCTCCAGCCAGCCATGGTTGGCTGGGGAATTCTGGGAGGTGAAGTCAAGCCCTCTTAAAGTTGCCAAGCTGGAGAAATATTTTGTTAGAAAGCTATTGAGAGTCAATGTGGCTAACATTAATGTAGATGGACAGAGGGCTTGATTTTGCATAGACCAGACCAGTTTCCTATCCAAGCAGCAATAATTGTACTGATAGTTAAAAATATGAGAGGCTTTCCTAGAATGTGTAAATAGAACTGCTGGTAGCCTGCAAATATTGTTAGCAAAGGCATCCAGACAGCGTTAAAATAGTGTCAGGGGAATAAACTTCCAAGGAAATGTTAGCTTCCTTTTCCTGTTTTTGAAGAATGCCATATGAATAGGGATACTGAACTCAAATATTTTTTGTCAGTCTTTGAAAGTTTTCAGCTTTCAGCTTTCATTTTCATTGTAAAGAGCCATTGGAGGAAACCCTGCTCTGGCTGATGCTTGTGTTCGTTGCAACGGAAAACTTGGTTCGAAAGATAATGCATTCCTTTAATAACATGTTTCTTTATTTAAGCTTTCAACGGCAAACAGTATTCCTGAGCATATAGTATATTGGCATGAATTTTGCTTTTTGCATGGCTGAGATTATATACAGCTAAATTATGTTACATAATCTTTGGTCTCCATCTTTCTTGAGTCTTGGAGATAGGAACGTAGTGTGAGCTGAAGAAATACTAACCAGAAACAATCCAACTCTTTTCTACTCCCAACCCAATTTGTTTCCAAACAACAAACTCTGATTGTATCAATATGCATGATTCAGCACCCTACATTTTATTATATTGCTCCATCCATCACAGGATTCAGAAGGAATGGGAAATTATTGTTTTCTAGGGTCAGGTGAGACTCTGAGGTTTTTAGTTGCTGATTCCTACTTCAAAAGAGTAGAGTAGATCTGGTTCGTATGAGAACACGTTGGATTATAGCTATGGTCCCTGTTATGGTCAAATCTAAGTTTTCTCATGTAAACTCAGATGTGAGAACAAATTCTGTATGAGTAGTTCTCAATTTACAATAGTTTGTTTAGTAACTGTTTGAAGTAACAACAGCACTAAAAAAAGTGACTTTTGACAGTTTTTCACACTTACAACTGTTGCAGCATCCCCATGGTCATGTGATCAAAATTCAAACGCTTGGTAACTGACTCATATTTATGACGGTTGCAAGTGTCCTAGGCTGATGTGATATCCCTTTTGCAACCTTCTGCACAAGCAAAATCAATGGGGAAGCCAGATTCACTTAACAACCAGGTTACTAATTTAACAACTACAATGATTCACTTAACAATTGTGGCAAGAAAGGTCATAAAACAGGGCAAAACTCACGTAATAAATGTTTTACTTAACAGCAGAAATTTTGGGCTCAATTGTGGTCATAAGTTGAGGACTACCCGTATTTATGTTCAGTGAAATTTCAATGCCCATTTTTCTTTTTCTTTTTTGGTGGAAGCTCAGAATATCATATATATTTTTTAAAAAAAACCCTACTGATTTCATAAGTAAAGTATCATCTTCTGTCTTTAATTAACTCTGTTAATAATTCCCAGAACCTTATAGCATGCATGGTGGTATTTAATTAAATCAGAGGAGACATGATTTGAACAAGACTTTAGTTTCACTTTGAAAGTTATTAAATAAACTGATATGGTTTTGTTCCTTTAAGGTTCCTGGTAGCATCGGGTTAAATTTTAATCATGTGCAGCTAGTCAAATAGTGGCCCCTTCCCAAAAATCCTGAAAATAATAGTAAGATATTAAAAAAGAGATGCTATGTAAGATTATATCTAAAGGCTTTAACCTGGCAGATATTTGAACAGAATACAATTTTCACCCAACTGAAAAGGTAAATATCAGCTCGTTAAATGGACTTCAGGGACTAGTTTAGTGTATTAGCCATGTGCTAACCATCTATTGGGGCATTGTGTGGGAATGGCTAGAATTTTATGGGATAATCACTGCAGCTGCTTATCATTCTGTTTTTCAAACTGTTTGCCCCCATTGCACCTTTCCCATCTTTGAGGGCTGTAAAGAATGTTTATACATCTGCTACATACTATTTATGCACTGCACAGAATTCTGGAAACAGTTTAATATCACTCCTGAAAGTATAACCAGAGGTTTCAATCAATCTGAGTCCTTTCTTAGTATCGCCAAGGCTCTTGACTGCTTTTTCCTATTTCAACTTGGAGTATTGCAAAAGTTTAGGATGAATCATCTCTTTTTAGTGTCTGATTCATTAAGCTTTCCTGAGCCAGTGGGAACATTTGGCATTTTAACAGCATGTCTTGGATACTCACCGAAAATGGCTGCCGGAGGGATTTGCCCACTCAAAAATGGCTCCCACAGTGGGCGTGGCCAATCACAAAGCAACTATTTACCTAAGGACAAGCTTGGCAAGCCTGCCATCTTCCACCATTTCTAACCTTATCCTTCAGGAGACTCACTATCAATCTTCAGTTCACCCTTCCTTGTTGTTGCTTTTCTGGGCATGTGGGCAGACTCTTCTTTTTATTTTTGGAGAACACTTGGGATATTAGATGGACTGCAAAGGCTTTGTAGGAAATGATTCTTGAGTTTGGTTCTTTGCTTTGCAATAAGTCAGCTTTATTTTAAATTTTGTTTAGGGTTAAAATCCAAAAATTAGTGGACATTCAGGAAGCTGTCTGCAGAAATATTGTTGCCTAGGTTCACACATCCAGGATCCCGGTTCAGTTAGATACAAGAAATCCATTTCCTAATGATGTTCCCTTACATGTTTGTACTGCAGGAGGAAAAGACTGCAGTAACGTAGAAATATATCCTAATCTGATAGAAGAGAATATTTGTAGCTCAGGGTTAAACTGTGAGGTCCTTGGTGCTCTCTGAGTTTAGTAGTTTTCTTGCAGGTGTTTCATTACCAAACTGGGTAACATCATCAGTGCTAGTAAGGGTGTAGGGCAGGGATCTTCAAACTTGGCCCTTTTATGACTTATGGACTTCAACTCCCAGAATTCCTCAGCCAGGCACGCTGGCTGAGGAATTCTGGGAGTTGAAGTCCACAAGTCATAAAAGGGCCAAGTTTGAAGACCCCTGGTGTAGGGTTTGTCCTCATTTTATTGACAGGCTTGCTCTGTCAATGTTGGTGGGAGTGGACTTGGCGATTCTATGACAACCTAATTATTTCACTTATCTCATTATCTAGGATTTGTTTTTAAAATAAAATTCTTTATTGGTTGATAACAAATATGTTCTCTTTGCAACCTGATATTTAGAAGCTTGTGATGAAACCAAAGAACAACAGATATATTGCTCTTGTTGCACATATATTTGTGTATATTTTCTAACATACCCATTTTTATATTTATTTTTCTTTTGTGTTGCACTTTTTTCATGGATTTTGTTCCAGGGTAAACTTGTGTATTTTTGCGTAATATAGTCAAATACGCATAATTTCTGTGTACTGTCCCTTACTGTATGCTTTCTGTGATAAGAGCTGTGTAATTCAGATTCAGTTCCAAAAAGCATGGGGGACATAGTCTTTAAGCCAGCCATAGTTTTCCTGAGATCTCATGCCAGTTCACCATCCCAGAGATAAAAACAGCTGCTCGCTTTAAAGAGACGCAAACAGGTTTTCCATTTGCATGCTCGTGAGCTGCAAAGCAGCTTTTCAGAATTATTATTATTATTATGGTTGGTTGCAGTCAGCCAGAGGTTCAGATTGGATTTGGCATTTTAACTACTTATTGAGTCCTTTCAAAGGATCTGGGGTAGGCAGATGTTGTTGTTTGATGGTGTTAAAGGTATCATTGCAAGATGTGGCCTGTCCCAAGTAAAACTGCTTTTTGCAATTGACTAATGGTGATTTTATCGATGCCAATGGAGTTCAAGTGGCGCCTAGATGTTTTGAGATTGCATCCAAGGCTTCTATTACTATTGGTACTGTCTTTGCTTTCTTTTGTCATAGTCATTGTGATTCTGTTGGTGGCTCTTTGTGTTTTGTGATTTTCTCCAGTTCTCTTTCTTCTATTATGCCGTATTGCAAAATCCACTATCCAGACTTTTTTTGGCCTTTCTTATAGACAGTTGTTTTAAGTCTGGGATGTTATGTGACAGATGCCTGTCTGTTTGAATTCTAAAGCCCCAGAGCACTTTATCTTCTTCATTTTATATTATTTTGTCTGTTGTGTGGTTTCAATAGGTCTTGCTTGCAGATATTCCAATGCACCATTGTTCTACTTTGTCATGCAGTTGTTTGTGGTCAGTCTGTGCAATCTTCTTGCAGCAGCAAACTAGGTGGTCCATTGTTTCTTCAACTACTTTGCAAAAGTGGTATTTGCTGTCTGTTGCTGTGTTCTCAATTCTGGCTTATTATGCATTTGTTCTTAAGTTTTGGTCTTGTGTAGTCATAATTAGCCCCTCTGTCTTTAATTATTAATAATATTGGGCTGAGAGAGAAGAACTGGCCCAACGTCACCCATCTAGCTTCCTTGCCTAAGGGAGACCTAGAACTCCCAGTCTCCTGCTTTCTAGATCAGCACCAGTACCTCTATTCCAGGGATCTTCAAACTTGGCCTCAGCTCCCAGAATTCCTCAGCCATCGTGCCTGGCTGAGGAATTCTGGGAACTGAAGTCCACAAGTCGTAAAAGGCCCACGTTTGAAGACCCCTGCTCTATACTAAACTGGCTCCAAACCAAACTGCCACGGGGCTATAGTTTGTATATGCATGTTTGATATATGAGCCATGTTGCAGAATTCTCAAAAATACAATTTTGGGCAGGCCTGCTTATTTGTGAGGTCTAAAATTGATTATCCATGTCTTAAAGTTAAGAAAGGTCTAAAATTCTCAGGAACTCATGTCTGATCCTTAGCCAGCTTTTTTAAGGCTTTGTGGCTGGGGCAGAATGGGCTGTGCTTGTGTTATTTGACTGTGGTGTAATTTCCTGCAGTGCACCGCAGAGCCACACTTCACATGGTATGCTGCTCCTTTGAGGCATTCAAATACCTTTTTCAGTGAGTTTTAAGAGTGTGTGTGGGGGGGTATTTTTTCTCTCCCTCCTCCACCCTTCATCTTTAGGTCATATCCATCTTTCAGAGTCTTTACAGCAGGGGTCTTCAAACTTGGCAACTTTTAAGACTTGTGGACTTTCCTCAGCTGGCTAAGGAATTCTGGGGGTTGAAGTCCACTAGTCTTAAAGTTGCCAAGTTTGAAGACCCCTGCTTTCGAGATTAACGCTCTGTATATTTCTAATGTTTTACCGCTTTGTTTAATATTTCTAGATTTAAACTGGTAGCTTGTTTGATGGTATCTATCAATGTGATGGCCACAGTGTGGATTTTGCAAATGGTTCAGGGTCTATTTGGCTGCCCAGTTCAACAAAAAGAGACTGGATTCTGACTGGCATGATTAAGATTTCATTTTACATTTTGTTCTATTCTCATTACCTCCTTTCTTTCAAAACTGAAAACTTCTTCATAGAAATGGCATCTTCCTTCAGAAGAAAGGACTCACGCGCATTGTACATTAGAAGCCTCATTCCCTGGTGGTGTCCATGTAAAACTGGTATATTTTTTGCTTTTTTGAGAACTTTGTAAGAAAAACAGACAAATGAATCCACTCAAATAGCCTATGGTATTTATATTGGAGTCCTTCCTGTAGCTCTGTTTCAGACATACATAGGCTGGCAGCTGGATACTTTTGCTAGTTGGTCAGCCAAGAACTGGATGTTATGGCAGACGTACGACTGTCGCCAAAACCATCAATGCAATGTCTCATTCTTTGCTCCTTTATAATTTCAAATAACATCAAATGCAGTTCATTGGTTTTTAGCCCAATTTTCCTCCAAGGAGCTCAAGGCAAGCTATATGATCTACTCCCATTTTATTTTTCCTCCTAGACTGGGCTATGAGAGAAAAAGTTCAACTGGTAAACTTCATCACCAAGTAGGAATATGTACTGGCTCCACTCTTCCAGTCTTAATCTGGTATAGGTGAAGGATTCGCAGTGCCTGTTGGGGGAGTAAAAAGAGGGATCAGCCTAGAATCTCTACGTAGCCATAAGCAGCTAACTTCAACAGCCCCCCACCCTTGAATTCCATGGAAACGTATCCAACTACAAGCAGGTGGTAGAAGCACGGTGGCTCCAGTATTTGGGATGCTGGGCAGGAGGACAACTAGCCTGTGTTCAAGACCCGACAGCTACGGTTGGGCAGGGTTGAGCTCCTGTCCTTGACTCCATCTCCTGTGGGGACATGAAAGGAGCCTCCAACTGGATGTCCCCAGGGCAACAGTGATGTCATTGGCTAATCCTTTCAACCCAGAAGCACCTTGGTGCTTTTGACACAAGTGCAAAAGTAGCAGGTGCTAACCCCATAGTTGAGAAGATTCCTATGCATAGCCTGTTTAGCAATAAATTATTTCAACTGGAAGTTCATGTGTGGACCTGGTCTTTCACTCCTGACGTCTGGTGGTCTAAGGCAGTGTTTCTTAATCTCAGCAATTTCAATTCCCAGAATTCCCCAGCTAGCATGCTGGGAGTTGAAGTCCACACATTTTTAAGTGGCTGAGATTGAAAAACACTCTTCTAAGGCATATTACATCAAGCTAGCCTCCAGTTATATTGCATTGCCGCTCCCATGATTCCCAGCTGCACAACATATTTTGAAAGTGCTAGGGTGGGGATTCTGTTTAGCCATTCAGGTTCTGGATTCACCTGATGTGAAATTAGCAACCCTTGCAAATGATACCATGCTGACATACCATATGTTACATATCAAAAGAGATTATGGGCAAGAGATAAAAGAGAACCATTTTCATTGCTTCTGTTGTTATGGCTCAATCCAGCCTGAAGATTCAGCCATCTGTACTTGTGGCTTTCAAACTTGTCATTCCATGTACGATGTCCTTATATTTGTTACAAGAACAACTGTGATTGTTTTACAGGGTTTACAAGATGAATTTCTGTACAATATGGGAGATAAAAACCTTTACCTAATCGGTCATGAAATCCTATTAAAATAGCCTTAAATCAATGCAAAAATACTGCTCACAGTTCCATCAAATGAAGTAGTAGAATTACATATGTGTTTAAATACATCCTCTAGAACAGCTTTGCTGGCTGGGGAATTCTGGGAGTTGACATCCACAGATCTTCAAGTTGCCAAGGTTGAGAAACAGTGCTCTAGAAAATCCTTAGAAATGCATGCTTTTAGATAATTTCCATAATAGCATTATAAACACTTAAAAATACCAACCACCAAAGTGTGCTAAAAATACCACTCCCAAATACCATCAGAGGGAAAGCTTTTACAAATGAAAATACTTTGATAGGAAAACCGGACAGGCTGGGGTCCAACTGTAAATGGGAATATGGCATGTGGCTGGCTTGTTGGTACAATAAGGGCATTTTCACATACAGTTCTTTGCAGTGCTCCAGAAGTCGCTTTTCAGTTGTGTGACTGTAAAACTGAAGCCAGCAAAATTGGAAGCAACAATTTTTAACCCAGACAGCATCATTATGTAAACATTGAACAGATGTCCCTGAGTTTCAAGGTTGGGAAAAGTCTCATGGATGCAAAAATGCAGGAGGAGAAGGCCTAGCTTTAAATCCTGGGCCAATATTGAGAATGTTGAGGCACTGTTCTTCCCTTGCAGTGTTCACGTTACACAGAGTTGTGGGTAACTATTTTTTCATTCAAGAAGCTTCTTCAGTTCTGTCTGAATGGTGGAGAATGCCTGCAAGGAATATAAATCCTTATATTCTCCACCATTCAGTCAGAACTGAAGAAGCTTCTTCGATGAAAGCAAAATGTCTTCAAGGAGAAACAAAGAAAGTCCAGTTGCCTTTTAGAAAAGCATCTTTGGGATGATCAGAGCATTATCCATGTTCCTTGAAGAATATATGGATGGAAGCATACCAAATTTAGTTTCTAAATTCAGGCCTAAGTCAAGTCCATCTATCTATTGTATCTTCAGTTTTCCATTCCAATTGAATCTTGTTTAAATGGCAACATGTTCTGCAGCCTAAACTGGATAATTCTTTATTATTTTTGTCTAACGCTTTGACTTACCTCCTGGCAAATTTTCAATTCTGGCTTATTTCAGGCTGCCTCATTTGACTCCTATCTGAAACCATTGAAGAGCAGATGAGCAAAAAGACATCGCACTTTTCTTCCTAGAAGCATCTTCCAGTGTTGTTCCTCCAAACTGTTGAATATGCTTTTGAAAAAAAAAAAGTTTTGTTTTCTTCTAGTATGCTGACTAGATTCCTCACTTGAAAACTGGAGACTCAAAATGCTTTCCATTACCTTACTGAAGATTGTTTGGGGTGAAAGAAGGGCACATCCTGTTGAGCTGCTTTTAAAGCCAGTTCTTAGAGCAATGTTTACAACCTTTAAGATTTTTTTTTTAATTCCATTTATATCCCGCCCTTCTCCGAAGACTCAGGGCGGCTTACAAGCTTAGCAGTAGCCTTCATTCTATGTATATGCCTGCTTATTAGGGCTTTTTCACACACACCCCAAGCGGCATTATTACAAAGTCAGCTTATTGCCCCCAACAATCTGGGTCCTCATTTTACCTACCTCGGAAGGATGGAAGGCTGAGTCAACCTTGAGCCTGGTGGGACTCGAACCTGCACTAATTGCAGGCAGCTGGTGTTACTTAAGGAGGCATTAGCCCACTGCTCCACCAAGGCTCTTGGTTTGTGGAGTTCAGTTCCCAAATTCCTCAGCCAAAATGGTAGTAGTTGAAGGATTCTGGGATTTGAAGTCCACATATCTTAAAGTGGCTGAAGCTGGACGTATATTGATCTAGGAGCTTTTGTGCCCTGCAACATTCAGCTGCTTGACTCCTGCATGTAAATCAGCTTGATTTCATCTTCATCCATTTTGGCCATAGTGCTACCTGTTGCTCTGACTGCGCAGTGCTTACCACATCTCCAAATAATGAGTTCCCTACTTCTTCCCTCCTCTAACTGTGTTAGAAAAGCAAACACCAGTCCCTTCCCCCCCCCTGATGATTTTTTTTAGAGGATCTGTACTTTCTATTGATTAGATCTTTGGTATAAGCTGCACTCTCTTGACTTCTCATGCATGATTTTAGTGTATCCACTGGTATACTGGTAAGAGAAAAAACAGAAAGGAAATGCAATTTTATCATCCTTCCCCTGAGTTGAACTAAGGCAGGAACTTGGCAGAACTCTTGTCAATTTCGCTGAGTTTTTAAAAAAAAAGATAAAAGAAAAAGGAAAGGAAATGATGAAGTGTCACAGTCTCATCAATGAGCTTGCTGGAAAAAAATGAACGAGAAAGAACTTTCACCATTTCAGCATGAACTCTGGAAAAACCTGCTATTTGACGGTTCCATTGGTGAAACGAAGACTGAAAGGCAAACATAACTTGTAGATGTGGAGGATTGTGGAGGATGGCAACCCTTAGGAGGTGCTGCTCCTGCCACACAATGCGATTGCTAATTGGAATGGAGGTCTATTGTAAAATTGAGCACCATAAGACTTGGACAATGCTGTTGGTGCCAGCAGAAGGCAGGAAAATTACTTTGGATATCTAGGAGGGAAGGACAGGTGGAAGCTGTCCTCCTGATGAATGGTAGAGGACAGAGTTGTCCATTTCTACCCCTGAGAAACAGTAGTCCATATTTCATCCTGGGCAACCTGCTTCAGATCATAACTGCCTTTCCACTAGGGGGGAATAATGCTCATACTTATTTGTTGCCCATGGATTTTCAGCAGTGATGGTGAACCCATGACAGGTGTCTCAGTGGTGACATGACATGGTATTTTGAGTGATACACCAGCATTCATCAATATCCAACAACTACTCTTGAAAGCATGCCTCATTCTCACATGATTTTCAGAGGTCGCGCAGGCCTCATGAGACAGGGCTTGGCTCTTGCACGGCCTCTGAAGCCTATGAAAAATGAGTTTGTTTTACTTGTATTTCATTTTTGTAATTATTTGCTGTTTATATAATATACAACACCACACATGATTGGACTGTGTTTATTTAAAAATAAATATGTAAATAATTCTTTTTTGTGGGGGTGGTGTCACTCCAGCAGAGTCAAGTTAGGCATTTTCTCAATTTTGGGCTCGCTGAGCCCAAAAGGTTTGCCATCACTTGATGAAGCCTCTCAGTTGGGCCACACGGACTGGGGAATTGTTTTCAAAAGAAAATCAGGCTAGTATTTTTGGTTGTTGTTATTGTTTTAAATTTTAAGTGGCCTATTATTCTAATAAACATCTTTTTCAGTGACTTATTTGTCTGCTGACTAACTTTTTTTGTGTTTATCTATGTTTGCGGGGGGGGGGGGTTGATTTCCCCCCCTAGTTATTCCCCCTAGTTATTCTATTCAGTATTTGTAATACTGCATTTTGGCTGACACAATGTAAAAAAGATGTGGAGACTCTAGAAAGGGTACAGAGAAGAGCAACAAAGATGATTAGGGGATTGGAGGCTAAAACATAAAGAACGGTTGCAGGAATTGAATACGTCTAGTTTAAATAAAAGAAGGACTAGGGGTGAACTGATAGCAGTCTTCTAATATCTAAGAGATTCCCACAAAGAAGAGAGGGTCAACCGATTCTCCAAAGCACCTGAAGGCAGGACAAGAAGAAATGGATGGAAACTAATCAAGGAGAGAAGCAACCTAGAACTAAGGAGAAATTTCCTGACGGTTAAAACAATTAACGACTTGCCCCTAGAAGTTGTGGGTGCTCCAACATTGGAGATTTTAAAGAAGAGATTGGACAACCATTTGTCTGAAATGGTATAGGGTTTCCTGTTTGAAGAGCGGGTTGGATTAGAAGACCTCCAAGGTCCTTTCCAACTTTGTTATAGGTCCCCCACACCGGAGACCGAGACTCCAACTGTTTGGTTTTGATAGCTAAGAACATTGGGAATTGTAGTCCCCACAAATTTGGTGTGCATGAAGCATGGAAGATTGGCAGGTTCTCCAAAAGGGGGTTAGACTAGAAGACTTCCAAGATTCCTTCCAACTGTTATTCTGTTTCATGGTATAATTTAAACAGATTTGTTGCAAAATATACCTGTCAACTATAAATGGCTTTTTAGGGTTGAAAGAGGATTATGGAGAAGTTTTATAAACACATGTTCAAATCTCTGCATTTTCTCCTTTAATTATGAAACCCTGAAAAAGTAATTTAATCCCAAGGACTATAGAGATTCCATTGTGCATACTTGGTATACATTTGCCATCTTCCATAGTAGTCAAACTACCCAGGAAATCTTTTATAGAGGCCATCTTTCTTTTTATCAGCTTGATAAAATATTGTTTCCCTTTCTTGCTGGTTTTTTGCATCCCTTCCTGCATTCCTGACTGAGAAGTTACTTGCAGAAATACGGTTGTCTCATCAGGCTTTGATCTGCAGCAGAGAGAAGGAATTCATATCATATCTTGTTACCCTGTGATTATAATGGACCTAACAAGGTGAAGTATGAGGAATATTCTGCTTCAGAGATTGTTAGAGAAGTGGGCTAAGAGTCATCCACCAGAGTTCTTTATGGTTGCATGTTCTGGGAGAAAGCAGAGGTTTTTAGAAGTAATGAGTACATTATAATTCAAATGAAACTTATCTCAATACAGTATTTGGGGTTCTGACAGATGTTCACTCTTCATAAGGGAATATCTGCCTCATCATGCTTATGCCTCAGTTCTACACTCTGAGTAATTGATAAGCATAAAATCCTTTTAAAAAAAGAATCTAAACAAGAGTGACATGATACGTAAAAGGAGTAGTAGTAAATAAGAAAAAAAATCTTTAAAACCTTGGTAGTCAGAGGTAGGACCTGGCAGTAGGAAGGAGAAACGATTTAAGGAATACAACTTTCTGGATTCCAAGGAAAGACCTCTCACCTCCAATGGTGAGAGAGGTCTGGCTTTGAGACCCCCCCCCTCCACATGATTGTGGCAGGAGACCTAGAATCGTGGGGGAGGACCTAGAAGTGTCTGCAGGGTATGGTCCAAGATGTCAAGATGGCAGTTGCAACAGTGTTATTGTGTTATCAAAGCTTCGTCTGTTTTTTATGAACTTACCTTTTGTGGATCTACTTCCTCAAGAGGGAAGGGAAGGTTGCTGACAAATATGGAGCAGTGGTAGAGATGAATGGCTGACTCAGGAGCACCAATAGCAGCTTTGCTTTCCCCTTGTCCATGCAGCTCCTCTTGCAACTCTGTGTGATCAGATCTGCTGAAGTAGAGGGACAAGGGGAAGCCTGGGGCTTCATGCCCTTGTGGTCTTCAAGGTAACCTTCTTTCCGGCCTTCAGTAGGTGTGCATCCTTGCTCCAGAGGGATCGTTCAGTGGTTTGATACCATAAAAATTCCAGTTCTGTAGTTGCTGCATCTAGCTTGATCTGCTGAAGAGGCACATGGGAAACATTCTCTTCAAATAACCTGAAACAATAGGGAGATTCATCTGCTGATATGGTGGAATGTAGTCCAGATTTGCAGTGGGGAGAGGCTCTTTCCCAGAGAGCAAAGAGACAACTTATTTATTTATTTATTTTATTCGATTTATATACTGCCCTTTTCCCGAAGGACTCAGGGCGGTTTACAGGGCAAATTAAAAAAGAAATACAATATACAGATTAAAATACAATTAAATTAATAGCCCCACTTTAAAATTGAATTTAAAACCTTAAAAACCCCTCAGTCTAGGCCAGCCAGCTATGCAGGAAGAGAGAGAAGCCCCCCCCCCACAATTCGCAGGGTATATCTAATATTTTTGCATATAGGTGTTTTAGTCTGGCAAGATTCCTGTCTATAGGTAAGCAACAATAAACCACTGTAAAATAACTCTTTCTATCATTCTTGGTTCTTTGGGCCTGACAGCTATATAAATATTGGAATTCACTATATTGGGATTTAAAGACCCATTGAATAAACTTAGATTGAACTGGAGATGGAATCCTAAATATGCCTGCAATTGCGTTGTGTACTAATAGCATCTTAAAGATCGTACTATTTCCTTCCTCTGCTTACTAAACAAACAAAGTACTCAGATCTGGTTCTTCCTGGTGCCCCAGTAAATTTCCCCATAAAGGCAACCATTAAGGCCCGTCCCTCTTTGTGAAGGTTGTTAGTCATCAAGACATCGTAGGTTTCCCAGACCTGGTGGTCTGTTGACACATTTAGACTACAGTTTCCAGAAGAAATGTAGAAAGTATGTTATCTAGGAATTATGGGAGATACAATTCTAGCACATCTGGAAGGAGATAGGTTTGAGAAGACAGCTATAAAGGATTTCCTGTTCCAGTCAATTTTATGTGAGTGTAAAGCAGCCTTCTCCACTGGCAATGCTGGCTGTAAATTCTGCGAGATCCACTCTGAATACATCTGGTGAGCAGCAGAGAGAATCATAAACACAGATTTCTAGATCTGTAAGAAAATGCAAGTTCCTTGCGGCAGCCCTAGCTTTTCTGGGCAGTGAGGAGTTAATATTATTTTTTAAACAATGAACAGATGTTAATGTCATTATGGTGGATTTTTAACAACAAACACATTTCTTTTTCCTGCAGGATACCAATAATTTTGGGGAGCTTTTGACAAATAAGTGGTGTTTTCTGAGAAAGGCTATATTAGACGGGGAAAAAAGAGGCGGATAGGGAACTCAGAGTCTTTGAAATTAGGCAATCATTTCTAAAAGTGATTTTGTATACTGATCTTGTATATTTGATTCTTGCTTCTCCAAATCTTCAGTGTACGTTTCTGCATTGCTGGAAAAATTAAACTGCTTTATTAAAAGAGTGAAATAATCAAACAAAGCTTTGTTTTTAAAACAGCGTTTGGTCTTAGAGAGATAGTTATGTGGTAAGATCCCCCTCACTTCAGATATGTACTGTGATTCATTTTGGATCTTTGTCTTCTTAGGGCTTGAACTGTTCTTGGGGCATGAAACATAGAATTGCTTTGTGAAGCTATGCACCGAATATTTCCATTTCTTATAAGAAGAAATTTTGTAAAGGACAGAACTGGTTCATTAGATTTATTTTAAAATGTGGGATTCAGTGTCATAATACTGACCATGGTAGCCTTATGGGTCACCTTCATGAGTTGGAGATTGGAGAGAGAGAGTTTTGCAGTGGCTCTGGGCATCCCTAAGTAGGAAGTTCCCGTTAGTATTATTGCGGGGAGAGGTTGAGCCCTTGAATACTCGAGTGTGGAGGAATCTCCCCATTATTTTCAATCTTTATATGATGCCTTTGTGGAAGGTCATCTGTTAATTTTGAAAGCAGGAATCATCAATATGCTGATGATAGCCAGATTTACAACTGTATCCAAAGGCCAAGTTCATACTATGGTGGAAGGCTTGGCCTGGTGCTTATGAGCCCTGAAGAACTGGATGAGAAAGAACATCTCAGATTGACGCTGTCAATTGCTGTTGATACAGAAATCTTCTGCATTCATAAGCGTTCCATCAATTGCTCTTGATGGAGCTGGTGGTGTTGCTTCTGAAGGAGCAATTAGCAATCTGAAGGGTCTCCTGCTTTGGCTGATTTACCAGGTGTGGTTCTTTGTGGACAAGGAGGAGTTGGAAGCAGTGACTTATTACCTTGTCATCTGATTAGATTACTGCAATTGGCTATCCAACACCCCCCACCCCACCCCCAAGTGAACAGGGCAAGGTCTTATTGAAGTTCCTTCACTTTGGAATATTCTGTGACCCTGGAAGTCAGGAAGATCAAAGCTATCCTTGTTTGAAGGGCTTTCAGAATGTAGGGTCTTCTATAGTGGACAGCAGCATTTGTGATCTTTTTATTTTGATTTTATCAGATGCATTGTGTTTTATATTTTCTATGCCATGATTTTAAGCCACCTAGAACCTGGTAAGTAAGTAGCATGAAAAGATTTCTGCATAAATAAATAATATCCACATGCCCAGATTTATGTAAAGTGAATTCCAGTTAGACATGTCAATGTGCTGTTTGTGTTTGAATCCTTGATGGAATACTGCTAGTGTGATTCCTCTCATTCATTCAAACCCATTGGAATCGTGAAAATATATGCTTGATACTATCATCTTTGATTGAAATTTCAGGGAATGAATACAGGACTTAATTCAAGATCTTCCTTGCTCCTTATTAGGTGTTTGGTGATATGTTTGGTGATAAGAGCCTTGGTGGAGCAGTAGGCTAATGCCTCCTTAAGTAACACCAGCTGCCTGCAATTAGTGCAGTTTCGAGTCCCACCAGGCTCAAGGTTGACTCAGCCTTCCATACTTCCGAGGTAGGTAAAATGAGGACCCAGATTGTTGGGGGCAATTAAGCTGACTTTGTAATAATGCCGCTGGGGTGTGTGTGAAAGCCAATAAGCAGGCATATACATAGAATGAAGGCTATTGCTAAGCTTGTAAGCCGCCCTGAGTCTTTGGAGAAGGGCGGGATATAAATGGAATTAAAATTAAAAAAATATATGTCATCACCCTTGGGAGCATCAACCACCTGACTACCACATACTTTTAGTTCAGTGTAGGTAGGCATCTCTATTCAATTGTGATGTCAGGAGCATGTAACACCCTTGATAGGTCTCAGTCTTCTGACTTCACAATTTCCAATTGTATTTTTAAGAATCCCAATCACACAGATTGATGTGTTTCATTAATGCAACCATGGTTCATGAGACAGTCAGAATAACAGAGTTGGAAGGGACCTTGGAGGTCTGCTTGTCCAATCCTCTGTTCAGGCAAGAACCCCTATACCATTTCAGACAAATGGTTGTCCAATCTCTTCTTAAAAACCTCAAGTGTGGGAGCACCCACAACTTTTGGAGGCAAGTCGTTCCACTGATTAATTGTTCTCCCTGTCAGGAAATTTCTCCTTATTTCTACATTGATTGTCTCCTTGATTACTTTCCATCCATTGTTTCTTGTCCTGCCTTCAGGTGCTTTGGAGAATAATAAATCCACAAATGTTAAGGACTTTTTTTTTGTTGTTCTTGGCTGTTGCTCTGAAATACAGTTCTTGCTACATATGCTGCCTTCCTTGGAGGGCATCTCTTGCTGCAAGCAGCTATTTCTATTTGTAGGTAAACAAACACCTTTGTATTGAGTTTCACATTCCAGCTGCTCAGTCCTCACTGCAATGCAACTGAACTGAAGCAAGCCTATATCTGCTTACTTGTGACATCATGGCTAAGTAGATGGGGGGGGGGGGGGAAACCTTGTCCCGTCTAGCTCTGTGCTTGCAGAGAATGGGCTTGAGTATTGTCAATGGGGCTCTATTCGAGAGAATACAGTAAAGGTAGGGTGGGAGTGGGGGTTTAGGATCATATGATCTTACTGCTGAGGGTGTATGTGGGTGGAGGAGGAGGAGGGGGAGGAGGAGTATTCAGGATCGAGAGACCGTGGATCGAAGGCACCGTTGTCGCTGCCCTCCGATCCACCCCAAGGATCACTCCAGAGGAGTTTGCAGGCAGGGTGGTGAGAACACAATTGGCCAATTTATTCTTCAGCTGCCAGAAGGCAAATATATCTTATATATCTATATCTATATTGGTTACCTCCTTCAGTTCTCTAGCCTATTTCAGCAGCTCCTGTCTCTCGGAAGCTGTCAACCAGAGCACTCATTCCTCTGTTCCAGGCATGATCAGCGGAGCGTTCTGTAGGACCAATGTATCAAGTCTTTCCAAGTGAGTTTGCTGACTTATTTTGGGAGGTGGTGTTGGCGCTGCGGGGTGGGTACGTGTGTGCCTGGCTTCAAACTCTTCAAACTGCGGGGGTTCGTTTCTGAAAGCTGGAAGTTGGCTTTGACGAGGCGGAATAGGTCGCAACATGTCAGCGACTCGTGCACGAAGGCTCCGGGTTTTATCTGACGTTTCCCCTTGTGATGCTTTGTTGTAAAAATTCACCGTAACGCGTATAAGCTAGCAAGGCATGTCACTGTAGAATGGGCTTCAACCCTCCTCCCCCCCCCGCCACCCCCCCGTCTTTTAAATTCCTTGGCTGCTTAGTGGATGCAGCGCAGTTCAGAAGTGGCTTTCATCAGTGCAAAATTTGGGTCTCTAGGTAAATAATGGAACAAACTATAAATCAACCCAACAGCAGAACTGCGGTAGCTAACGATATATTGATCAAAGAACTACATTTTGTTGGCGTCACTGCCCCTTAAAACATCTTCAGGGCAGTCCTCTTATCTCTGTTCTCTTTGAAGTATTCTAAAATTATTCCTGCCTTTTGTAAAATGATGAAAAAAGTTTTCAGATTCTAGCTAAATCTACAGTATTATTATAGCTGGGAATGAGTTGAAAGTGCTTGCTGTTGCTTTTGTCGCTGAATGAAATTTTAACTATAAAGCTGTGGTGTGCCTTAGACATACAGAAATAATGTAATCCATAGACAAAGGGATCCAAACATATCTCTCTCAATTTTTTTTTAAACCCTCTGGATTGTATGGCATGATTCATAATGTGAGAATGTGCAAGAAAACAACATGTGCATAGGACAAAGATTTCCTCAGACAAAAGACATGGTTTTAAGCCTGCATTAAGTAAATCTGGATAAATAAATCGGCAGCCTATATAATCCCTAATTAAATTAGTTGAGTGTAACTAATTGTTACCTAACTGTGAGGCATTCATTTGGACTGATAAAAGTAACCTGATTTGACTTGGCTACAAGTATTATCTGATTCAATTTGCACATTTTCCCAGCTACCAAAACCCCACCTTACCCTTCCCTCGTTCAGATCGCTCACTTATCTGCTCACAATAGAAGGTGGAATATTCTGACTTGAGGAGATTCAGATGACTGACTCATGGATGAGTTCACCCATAATGCCTAACTCTAAATCTGGGTTAATAGAACTCAATTGCGGGGCTCACATAGATAAGATAAGATAAGATAGGATAACCTTTATTGTTATTTTTTTTACTGTGGGCACAACGGCACACATCAAAAATGAAATTTAGTTGCCTTCTCTCAAAGTGAAACACATACATGACACACACCTAAACATACTATAGACAACCTATGTATAGACCCACCCACCCCTACATATAGATAACAAATAAATATTAAATACCATCTTGAATATATAACGGAAGGAGGAAACTTGAGAGTTCACAAGGTTAATGCTGTATGGAATGAAACTATGGCTGTTTAAGTAAACCATACCATGATTAAATGTGAGAGCTTGGTTCACTTAACATTTAAGAATGTGACCAAAATTTCCCCATCAGCTGAATGACAAACTACCCAAATTCATTGTAGATTGTTGTACCGTGTTGTATGGACTCAGTCAATATTTCCAGGCATCTGTTGCAACTGAGAAGTAAACACAGATAAGTTGACACAAAACCTATGTTTATACAATCAGCTAAATTGGTTTACAGGCTTCATCCATTTCCTTATATTGGTTCATCCAGAATTATATGGATGTATTATACTGACCTGTAAACCTGGTTCACACAGTATATTGAACTGCTGCAACCCTTCCTTCCCCCAAAAAATTTGTTTAAATTGAAACATAATTAAGTGTGGTGCAAATAGATCCAGTTAGGCTTTTAATTAGTCAGGTTTAATATATTGTGGGAACTCATCTAGAGAATCCAATGAATGCAGAATCATTCTTCTTAATGCAGAATAGAGTAAGCAAAATAAGCAAAGCAATTATTAGTCATCTCTTAGGGATAGGAGCAGCCTTTGGTGTTCAGTGTCCCAATGCTGTGTCGCAAGCTCTGCTCCTTTTAGTCATACAGATGACACCACATTGCTCAGAGAAAAGGCACAGGGCCTACATTTGCAATGGCACAATGCTTCAAATAAATGGTGATCTCTTACAAGCAAAGATTAATATAGTGCCACAGCTATATTATTTGCTATGCAGTCGTAGGAAGCTGCCAATTTTTACAGAGCTGAATTTGTCTATGGTTGTGTCAACAATTCTGCTTTGTGTTAAAATGAATGATAATGACAGGCTGATATGAACCCTGAATTACAATATATGTTCCCCAAGGGGAGAGGTTAAGAGCCAGTTCAGTGTATCGGTTGAGGCACCAGGTTAGAAATCAGCCCCACCCTTAGACACAAAGCCAGCTGGGTGACCTTGGGCTAGTCACTTTCTGCCCTAGGAAGCAGGCAATGGCAAACAACTTCCGAAAAACTTTGCCAGGAAAACTTCAGGGACTAAGCCAGGCAATCACCAGGAATCAAAAAACGGTCTCAAGGGGACACATACAGTTGCACGCACAAAGACAGTGGAGCTTATTAGTTATGTGAATGGCTTTTTGGAACTTCCAAGTGGCTTCAGAGACAGGCTAAGTAGAGAAATTTCTGCTTGAGAAAAATTTCTCCCTACTTCCATTCTTTCCTTCATACCAACTATGGTGTACTTGAAGAAGTTAAGGAACTGTAGAACAGGATGTCTTCTTCAAATCCTGCTATCACTCTCGATCTCTTAGCTGTGACCTCACTTTGCTCACGGATAGGGCAGGCCATGAATAATTACACCTCCTCTTCCTCCTCCTCCTTCTCCTCTTCTTTTTCTTCCTCCTCCTCTTCTTCCTCCTCCTCCTCCTCCTCTTCCTCAAAACTGAAGTAAGAAGGGGTTGGATGCTTAGAGCAGGAGTGGTGGGGTTTTTTTGTGGTTTTTTTTGCAGACCAGAGCCGTTTTTATTGCTATCTAAAGACAAGATGTGATGGGTCCCGAGTGCCGCGTAACAGAGTGAGCGCCTGTTAGTCGTCCCAGCTTCTGCCAACCTAGCAGTTCGAAAGCACGTAAAAATGCAAGTAGAAAAATAGGGACCACTACGGTGGGAAGGTAACAGCGTTCCGTGTGCCTTTGGCATCTAGTCATGCCGGCCACATGACCACGAAGACATCCTCGGACAAGCACTGGCTCTTCGGCTTTGAAACGGAGATGAGCACTGGCCCCTAGAGTCGGAAACGACTAGCACGCATGTGCGGGGGAACCTTTACCTTTACCTTTAAGGGATAAAACAGATGCCTTTGTGTATCTAATAGAACAATGTGGATAAAGAGAACAATACATCCTTTTACAGAACTGAAGAAAACCTGTGGATAACAAGCCAACTGGAATGGTGGGAGATTTAGAAAAAATAAAAAGGGCTTTTCTAAAGAATTGGAGATAAGAAAGTTTTCATACTGTTTGTAATAGCACTCTGGAATTTGGTAGTAAAAGATAGAGTGACAACAACAACAAATGTGATGGTTATCAAAGCGGTCAGGGCCATTCCCCTCTATTCAGTTAATGTCCACCCATCCTTGTGTTGGCAGAAAACAATATACCGTAGGTCTGACATTGATTGTCCCAGTTGCTGGTCTTTGTCTTGCTCAGGAGTGTCCATAGGGTGTAGGATTCAACAAAGCATAAGATGGAACCCCAACCTTGTGATCAAAGCAACAACCTCATTTTGACTTGTGTCATGTCACATCATTTCATGTTTGTGTCATCTTGAATTGGTTTCTGTTGCCTTCTTCTATTCATTGACAGTCACTTGACTTGTAAACAAGTAAACAGGCAACAATACCCAACAGATCATAGGTTCCTTTCAATTTTTGTTGATATTTGTTGGATCCATATTCCTTTGATTCAAAGCCACCTAGTGGTTATTTTTCCTCTTCAGAGTCTGGTATCCAGAAGTACCAATTTTGGGGGAGGAATCACTGAAAAGTTTTGACATTTTGGTCTTCTTGGCTGCTTGCTGGGGGCATCTCTCTCTCTCTCTCTCTCTCTGTGTGTGTGTGTGTGTGTGTGTGTGTGTGTGTGTAGACAAAACAAGAGGGTCCTTTGATTTCTTTGTTCTTAGAGGTGAGATTTGCCTTGTGGCATTGTTGATCAGCATTCACATCTATTAAAAAGAAAAATAATTTTTCGCCTGGCTACCATACTAGAAGATTACCTATTTATTTCACAAAAAATATTTTCATATGGATTTTTTGCTCTAGTTTTCTATCACAGTGAAAATATTTTCTTTGCTTTTCAAAGGTCTATTTTCTCTACTGATTAGTGAACTTTCCATTTCATTTTGGGTGTCACCATCTCCCATTTGAGGAACATCTGGAAAAATGGTTTTTCCTTCTCCAGGGCAGTCTTTAGGCAGAATTGAAACACTGAAAGGTAAAGCTACATTTCTAACAGTAACAAGAGTCTTGTCTTTCTTTGGTTTTGCTGCAATCCAAAGTCTACAGGCCCCTCATTTAAATTCAGGGAAGAAATAGCAAGGGAAGGATTTTCTTAACAGGTTATAGTTGTTTTTTTTTTTAAAAAAAAGAGAGACTTGGCAGGACTAAGATGGAAATTCTGGGGGTGGCAGAGTTGGCAAGTCTTCCTCCCAACCTCCCAGATGTTCTGGCAACTAGCATTGGTTTTACCATGGGCTTCTAGGACCACAGAAGCCTGCTTTGTGAATAGTTCCAGGCTGGTTTAAGATTGGAGTACTTATCTTGACAAACCAGTAGTTCATTTCAAATTTGGCACAACCATGGACTTTCCAGATGTTCAAATGGTGGTTACTCATTCATTTCAGATGGAAAACATGCTTTTCTTATCTAAACTCACTTATCTCACACTCTCCACGGGCTTAACTGTATTTTTTTAATATATGTAGGGTTTCTGAGCACACTGGAAGTTCTTTGTGGTTATTTTAGCATTTTCTCTAATGAGGATCTCCCTCCCTTCCATCCCAAATCCTTACTATCACACTCAAGTACAGTAGTCTCACAGTGTGTTGACTTGATGCTGAGTAAATTCCTTTAGCAAAGCCAGTGGTTTTCTCAGCTGTTGAATTAGTTATTAAAAAGTTACTCCAGCTTGCAGTCAACTTCCCTGACCTCACCTTTTCCTTGCCACATTATTTCTTTTTTTTTTCCCCGCGGTGTTGAAAAAAAGACCCTCTCAGATTTTTGAGTAGAGGCAGTGTTGGCCTTCAGAATTTAATGATAGTGATCTAGAGTAGGGGTCTTCTTGCTGTCTTGACAAACATAGCAGGCTGAGTAATTCTGGGAGTTGAAGTCCACAAGCCTTAAAGTGGTCAAGTTTGGAGACCCCTGGTCTGGAGCACAGATTTCCTGGTGGATGGACAAGTGGGTGGAGAGATGGATGGATGGCACCTTCAGGGGCAAAGTGACCTGATACACAGTCCACAGGCAAGCCAGAGACTGACTGGGCTCTTATCTTTATAATCAAGTGCTTTGACATCTGAATTGGTTTTTAGCTGAGCTGGTTTCTAATTGTCTCTGCTGGAAGATGATTAGTCAGTTGCAAACAATCCTCAAGACCCACGTGCTATTGTTTGTAGAGACACATCCCTTGAGCATGGCTGGGGAGTTTCTTTGTAGAATGAAGTAGGAATATACTAATATCCTTGGTTTGGTCAAGCTGTGGATGAAGCTTGATATCTCTAAATTCTTGGCTTGGTTTTCTTACCACATTGCAAGAAGCTGTTGTATGTATAATGGTACAAAGGTGTCTTAGGCTCATGGTTGCTGTATTCCAGATTTCCCTAACTGCTACCTTTTGGATGTATTAGATTCCACTTCTTTTATTCCTCTCCAACATGACTGGTAGCCTTACAGGCTAGAACATTACGAGTAATTCCAGATTGGGGAAGGCTACTATAGTGCATGTCCAAAATATAAAGATTTTGAGTAAAAAAAAAAGAATCCAGCTTTATGTTACTCCATTGAGATGTTACTCAGCAATTTCCATGTCATGCTTGCCATTCACAGCAATTTCAGTACCTATGGCCTTTGCAAAATGCCAGCTGCAATCCATTGGAGAGATGTAACATATAGCAAGAAATGAAATGAAATAATGAAATGAAATGGGCTCATTTATATCTTTGGGGAACAGGTTCTTTCTTTCTATCCACTAAAGAGCCAGAAGGAATGTAGGTTCCTACACATGTCTTGGATATGCTACATTGACCAGCTCAAGTCAGGGAAATCATAGACACTTCCTGGTAGAAGACATAGAAGGGGGGGAAACCTGTATTTCAAGGAGCATGAGGAGGTAGTCCTTGACTTATGACCAGTCACTTAATGACCATTTGAAATAATGATGGACCTTTCAGGGGTATTTAGGACCTGGTTCTGATGTTCTAATGGCCACTCCCTATGTTGTGGTCATGTGACTGCATTTTGGGTGCTTGGCAACCAGCCTGCATTTATGGCTATTTACCTGTCCCATGGTCACCTGACTGAATTTTATATGTTTTCCAAAATTTGGCATTTATTTCTGGTTTTTGGCAAAATCAGCTCATAACAAATAATTGGCTTGATTATTGACTAAGGTGGTCATGTGAGAATTTGGGGGCATTGTAAAGCAAGCAGTATTCTTATATATTTTGTTCTTATGATTTATCAAGCAGTGAGATCCAATAAAGAACCTTTTCTAACCCGTGGAATGCCTAGAATCTCTCTCATTGCTGAAATCTCAACAGCCTATACCAGGGGTAGGCAACCTCGGCTCTTTTATGACTCATGGACTTCAACTCCCAGAATTCCTGAGCCAGCTTGGCTGGCTCAGGAATTCTGGGAGTTGAAGTCCATGAGTCATAAAAGAGCCGAGGTTGCCTACCCCTGGCCTATACCATAATGGCTATCTGATTTTCACTACATTACACTGGGTTTTTAAACATCTATATTCTAAATAAAAATTAGCCAATCAATGGAACAGTTTTCTGCTGTAGGTGTGAATAAGAAAAAATGTCCATAAATGGGCTCATTTTTTAAATTGGATTTTCAAAATAATTCAATGGAAACTTTTTTAAAAAGAATATACATAGACAAATATGTGCACTGTATGAAACGACTCCTGAAAAATCTGTAATTGGCAGGTTTTTTAAATGTTATGTACGTTCACTTAATCTCTGGCACTTGGAACTGGATCCGAAGTTGAGTTATGGATCAGGTTAACAAGATGCGTTTCATTTTTACTGTTTTTTCCCCTTTTAGCTCCCATTATTTGTGGAATAGTGAATCTTGAGGGAGCTATTTAGATACTCAAGGCCTACATTTTACTCAGTGCAGAAAACCAAATCAAAGATGGCTGCCCAGCTATTCCTCCACTAAAGTTTTCCTAACTTTCTATTGGAAAACTGCCCTCTTTTGACCTAAATGCAAATTTGGGTGCAGCTAACAAACATAAGCAAAGGCAACCATCACTTCCTAATTTTTGTTTGTATTGCCTGCCCAGCATCTTTGTATTTAACTTTTAAAACCCGGCTGTATCATATTCATTTTATTGCTGACACAGAGCATTTGTTAACAAAGGAAACTTCTAGCACCAGCCACAAAACTTGCCCTAATAAGGATAACTGAAAAAATACCCAGCTTTCAGCGGTGAGGTCAAAGATATGAGGCAGTGGATAATAATTCCACTCTCTCCTTTGTCACTGAAAATATGATGGTGTGGTTTGGCTTTGGCAGCAATGGTCTGGCTAGCTGGTCAGGGACACTCTGTTCTGTTGAAAACCCTTCCAGAGCAGACAACCAAACTAACTTTTCCCCCCTTTTTGCAATTGCTAATTAAGTTACACACTGGATGTGTCAATTACAAAACTAAAGAATGCTAACGAGGAGGTTTGCCAAGGAGGTTTTGTGGCACAGTAAGAATGAACCAATTATAGTTTTGTACTCTTGTTTGGTGCTGTGATGGAAGGGTTAGGCTGAGTCCCTTATGAGATTGTGTGTGGGTGTGTTAACTGATCCCCTTGTTAATGCAAACTGAGTTTATGGAGAGCCGTGCAGGGATGAGATGTGCCACGTGCCCAATTTACCACACCCCAGCAGGATCTAAACGTTCCAGTTTGTCTTTCAGTCTGCAGTTCAGATCTTCCTCTTTCCCACCTCCCACATCCGTGCCAAGCCTTCCCAGCTGAGGGTGGAGAGCAACTCATTTAGTGAGGGAGTAGGAGGTGTTATTCAAGGTTTTTTGGCTTCTTTGTTACAGAGCGGGGAGGCCAAAAGCAACAACTGCAGCACTGATGGCCATTGTGTGGAAGCAGGTTGGAAAGAGCTGGACGCTGCTCTGGTTATCTAAATCAGAGTTTCTCAACCTTAGCAATTTTAAGCTGCATAGACTTCAACTCCCAGAATTCCAGATCATTAGACTGAGCCCAAGGGAGGGATCAAACGCGTTATCAGTCATGAGTCCCTGAACGCAGGTCAGACCTGCCACAGCTTGGTCTGCTAGGAAAGCAAGACTCTCGACTCCATTTGTAGTGAAAAGAATACTTTTACTTAAAGTCAAGTGGTTGCAGTAGATCAAAGCCAGAACTGAGGTCTTGCATGCCAAAGCTTCCCAGTTAACTTTCCATTTCTCATTCCCCACCCCCACCCCCGTTATCTCCTGATTGTCCAGTTACATTCAAAGAAGTTGTTTTGGTAACTGTCCCTGCAAAAGTGGGCTGGATCATGAGCTGTTAAATTCTGTTTCCCAAGACTATGACCTTGGGATAGTGAGCCAATGTCTCAGGATGACACTGAACTTAGTTTTGGTTTCTCCCTTCCCCTCGCTCCCTCCCCTTATAGTTTATGGCAGGTTGGCATCTAGTGAACCAAGGCTGAAGCAAAGGATGACAGTTCTGACAGCGCCTACAAGACATCTAAGCCCAGTCCACCTTGAATGCCTTATCTCCCGCTCATTTCCCTTGACCTGTTAGTAGTTCAGATTCTTGTAAAGAGCTTAAGCTTGCAATAAATCCTTATACTCATTTGAACTGCCAGAATCTCCTGACTTGCCTGCCTCTTGACCATTCCCCAGCCAGTCATGGGCTTGACTCTCTGGTTGCAGAGTCCATGATTTTGCCCGCCCCGCTCCCAGAAGGTGCCCCTGATTTTTACCCTAGTCACTTCTTCCGTTTTGTTGCAATAGCTGGCTGAGGAATTCTGGGAGCCGAAGTCCACAAGTCTTAAAGTTGTCAAGGTTGCAGACCCCTGGTTTTAGGATTGTTCAGCTGTGCATGAAAAAAACAAAGTGTGTCCTGCATTTTCAAGGACCAGCAGCTATAGGTTGAGGCATGTTTTTCTTTCCTTTTCGTTAGTTCCATTGAAAGGTTATGAGGTGGCTTCCCTTTTCTTTTGTGAATGATTGTTGACCAAATCCTATCTTCACCATTTCCCTCATTGCTCTTTCCTTGAAGAGAGTTGGAAAGGGAGGGAGAATTTCCATACAGGAGTTACAGCAGAAAGGAAACAGAATGTAAAACATAAAAGAAGAAGAAGATGGAAACGAACATCAACATGTTGCGCTTATTTCTGATGTTTTGAAGGTGCCCATCAGTACGTAGTACAGGAAGAGGGAGGATGTTTAATCACTGAATGAGCTGTAAACTGTCAAATGCTTTGAGTGGTTAGTGGAACAAAACAGATGGTGAAGACTCTTCTTTCCACTGGGGAGCTTTTGATAAAATAATTATGCCATTTTGCATTATCATTTGTAATTGTTTATTCTAAATATCCTGAGACCTTCCGTGGATTCAATTCGTTTGTTATTAATCAAATTTATATAGCTGCTTATTTCATCAAAGGAGAGTCTGGGCTGTGCGCAACAATAAATAAAACAATCCCAATATAAAATAAACATTAAAAAAGCCCACAGCAATAGATAACATAAATAATATGAAAAACAAAAATACTAACCATGGGCAAAGGGAGGATAAAAGCAACCCCATTCGGAAATGGAACCATTGAGGCAAATCTCTGATTCCCTGGAAAACCCAGGTCTGATGAATGACCAGGTCTTGAGAATTTCAAAGAAGATGGAGCTAATCTAATTTTGGGGAGAAGGATGTTCTATAAGGCAGGCACCATGGCAGAGAATCCATATATCCTCGGACCCACCAGATGTAGATCCCTACGTGATGAAACCTGCTGCGTGCTTCCCTGAAATTGGGGACAAGCCATTCTTCGGATGATGATCATGATGATGATAGTAATAATGATGATGATGATGATGTTGGAAGGGACCTTGAAGGTCATCTAGTCCAACCCCTGCTCAGGCAGGAAACCATATACCATTTCAGACAAATGGCTGTCCAGTCTCTTCTTAAAAACTTCCATTGTTGGAACATTCACAACTTCTGGAGGCGAGTTGTTCCACTGGTTTATTGTTCTGTCAGGAAACTCTTCTTAGTTGTAGATTGCTTCTCTCCTTGATTAATTTCCGTCTGTTGCTTCTTGTCCTGCCTTCAGGTGCTTTGGAAAATAGCTTGACTCCCTCTTCCTTGTGGCAACCCCTGAGATATTGGAACACTGCTGTCATGTCACCCCTCGTCCTTCTCTTCATTAAACTAGACATACCCAATTCTAGCAACTGTTCCTTATAAGTTTTAGCCTCCAGTCGCTTAATAATCTTTGTTGCTCTTCTCTGTACTCTTTCTAGAGTCTCAACATCTTTTTAACATTGTGGTGACCAAAACTGGATGCAGTATTCCAAGTGTGGCCTTACCAAGGCATTGTAAAGTGGTATTAACACTTCATGTGATCTTGATTCTATCCCTCTGTTAACGCAGTCTAGCACTGTGTTGGCTTTTTTGGCAACTGCAGCACACTGCTGGCTCATATTTAAGTGATTGTCCACTAGGACTCTGAGATCCCTCTCACAGTTGCTACTATTGAGCAAGGTACACTTATACCTGTGCACCTATACCTATACCGGTACACTTGGTTTTTCTTGCCTAATTGTAGAACCTTATTTTTTTCACCATTGAATTTCATTTTGTTAGATAGCGCCCAATGTTCAAGTCTGTCAAGATCCTTCTGTATCTTGAGCCTATCTTCTGGAGTGTTGGTTATTCCTGCCAGCTTGGTGTTGTCTGCAAATTGGCTGTTCCACATCCATCCCCTCATTCAAATCATTGATGAAGACATTGAAGAGCACAAGAGATAACCTAGTCCAATGCCATGAAGTGACTTAAATGTTAAAAGCAGCACCTTGAATTGGACCAGAATCAAACTGGCAACCAATGCAGCTCTTGGAGCTGGGGCGTATCATGTACTGCCCTAGGAGTGTGCATAACTGTCCAAACTGCTGCAGTAAGAGCCCTGATGGTGCGGTGCTTAGAATGCAGTATTGCAGGCTGACTCTGCCCACTGATTGACCCAGTCTTCCAGCCTTCTAAAATTGCTAAAATGAGATGGGATGTAGATTCTGTAAACTGCTCAGAGAATGAAATGATATACTGTATAAGTCTCGGTGCTATTCTTCTGTACCAGCTGAAGCTTCTGAATCCTCTGCAAGAGCAGCCTCATGTAGAGCTTCTTGAGGAGGGGACAAACCAAGACCCGTAACCTCCTTACTCAAAGAATTATTAGCCACTGCCCGAACCCATTCACATGACACTTGCCCTCCCCCCAAAAAAACCCAGGCTGCTTTAATGAGCCAGGATTTCTAAAGCTTTTGGGCAAACTGGGTAAGCAAAAAGCTATCTCGGAAGAGACAGTTTTTATAATGCTACTGAGAAGGTTGCATAGCTGTAGTAGCCATGCTCAACTTGAGGTCATTTTTACTTTTATTTTACATCTGCTCCAGAAATTCTTTTCCCCAGTTGGAATTCATTCTCATTTTTTATTTTTCTACCTAACCCTAAGCTTTAGGTTAGTGGTCCCCAACCTTAGCGGCCTGGTTGGGGGAGAGGGAAGCTGGCCCCCACAAGTGGAGGGTTGGTGTGAGGGCGTGTGCACTGGTCTGCTGCTGGTGCAAGTCAAGCTACGGGCTGTGTGCTGGCCAGCCGCTTGTGCAGCCTGGTTCGAAACAAGCCACGGCCCAGTAGTAAGCTGTGGCCCGAGGGTTGGGAACCCCTGCTTTTAGTTGTTTTTATTTTCAAACAACCCTCTAGTTTTTCCCAGTTTATATCTTCCAATTCTTCCTAGTTCATACAACTTCAATCACAGCATACCTTTTAATGTGCCGAAGTCTTACGATGAGTCTGATTTGCCACTCAAACTATTATAGTGCATATTAAAATCTGTGAATGAAGCAGGGTAGCTAAAGGTAATTTGTTCCTGTTGTTTATTTGGGAGTATTCTTGTGACATACTTGGAATGAAATAAATATTCACTTTTAACAGATCCTGGGATGTGCTGTGAAGCACTCTATTCATCTAACTACTTGATTCTGGCATTATTGCAATTAGTGACAGCATTATTTTGAAATCTTCAGTGCGGGTGGCCAGAATGATGGAAAAGGTATAAATACAAATGGGAGATAGAGACAAAATTAGAAATTCTTTTGTCCATTGTGTCCATTCTCTTGGACAGAAAGGAAACTCAGAAGATATTGGCCATTTCTGTACTGAGGACCCATGTGAAATGACATTCCTAGAAAAGATCATTGTTATTATCTTAAATGTGAGAAAAGATGAACATTGTAAGCCACACCATATCATCTTTATATGGGTAGTCCTCAAGTTATGAACATAATGGAACCTGCCCATTACGGTTGCATTTCCTAATGATCCCCCATCCCTGTTCTCCCCAAAGTAATCATTAAACAAATGTGCTGGTTAAGTGGAGCACCGGGTGCCTCATGGATGAGGGAGGTCCTAGACCAGTGGTGGTGAACCTATGGCAGGCATGCCAGAGGGGGCATTCAGAGCCTTTTCTGTGGGCACACGCACCATCACCCCAGGCCCGCTTCCTCCTGCGGCCCCCTCCTCACCAGCAGCCTTCCTGGGGGAGAATCACCCCCGGTTGTGGCCCGCGTGGAGCAGTGCAGCCAATGACATGGCAGCTGGGCAGCGAGGACAAGACTCTGCCCTCACGCCCTGTTGTGAGCAGATGATGCTGCGGGGTGCAGGCGGAGAACATGGCCGCCATGGTGCTGCTGGGCTGCCTAGGTGATCTGCTGCAGCGGGCTGTGGAGGCGGTGGATGGCCGTGCGGGTGGGCAGAGTGGGGTAGAATGGGGTGGGGCAGGGGTGGTTTTTGGCCACTCGGTCTCCAAAAGGTTCGCCATCACTGTCCTAGACCTAGCACAGATTCAGGCCTGCTATCCCAGGCCTCCCAAGGTCTTCCTCACCCTTGAGGCACCTGATCCTCTGCTCCCAATCCCTTGGGGTTCTCTGGACCTCAGCCTGCTTCAAAGCCAGCTATTCTGCCAGGCAAGAGAACCTAAGGCTGATCAGCAGAAGTGATTGCACACCGAGGGCAGTTACAACACGTTGGTGATAACCCATCCTAGTCCATGCTGCTACTAGACCAGGCTGTTCTCATTAAGAATACTAGTGAATTGGTGACACATACCCTGTGTTTCAGACAACCAGGACTTGCCAGTAAATCTCTGTTCCTCCCCTCCCCCAATTGTGCATAATTTTTTACAAGCTTGGCCTTGGCTGAAGTCTGTCAAACATTTGACAAGGTGTTGTTAGTTTAGAACATTTCTTTGAAAACTATAGCGAAGTCCTATGAAATGTTGGTTGTGGAAGTAATAACTGGAGTGGAAGTAATTGATGAAAAGAAAACTGTGTGAGTGACACCAGCTCCTGATAAGCTGAACAGTAATATAAACCAAGCCTTATTCCTGGGGTCATCTACATGCATGTGTATTTGTGTGTGTCAAAATTTTTAGCCTATTTGTTGGCATTCGTACAGCAACTTCATTGGAGGCAAAGGTGGTTTGATTAAACCTATATGAGTGAACAACTTATAGAATCTCAAATAAGACTTGATTGAACTGATTCCATTCTCACTTGATGATAATCTATCAACTCTGGATTTTCCTTAAACAATCCAACCTAAAGAGAGAGACAGGTAGTCACTTAGCAAATGAACAAAGTTACAACAGACCCCCATTTAGGACACTCAGCAACCAGTCGGCATTTGTGTCCATTTGCAATGTCCCACGGCTGTATGATTGTGATTTATGATGTTGTTGCTAAAAACTGGCTTTTGTTCTTGCTCTGCAAAACCATCCCATAGCGAACATGGTCTATGACAGGGGTGTCAAACTCCCGGCCCACAGGCTGGATACGTCATCTGGAAGCCATGCCCACCCCATTGCCGGCAATGGCAAAACTGTCCCGATATGTTGTGTGATGTCATGTGATGTCATGAGTTTGACATGTCTGGTCTATGATGATTCAATGCTGCTAATTTGGCATGGTGAGCTGGGGGTGGCCTTCCCACCACCCCCAGTGTTCAAATGTCCTGCAAAGAAATGGCAGCATCAAGTTGGCAGAGGGGACTTGGCAGTGGTAAGAAGGCTGTCCCCAGCTGGCCACGCCAATCATCCCATTCCATGGTGAACAGTGGGTTCACTTAACGATCACCTCAAAAATGGCCATAAACTCAGGTTCAGTTACATGATGATCCACTTTACAACCATCACAACTTATGGCTCTGATGGGCAGGCTCCATTACAGTTGTAAGTCGAGGACTACCTGTATACTTTGTTCATCCACTTCCAATAACTTAAGATGTGCACTGGAGTCCCTGCAATAATAGAGCGTGTGAACACAGGACCCAGATCCTTGACTTGTGATTCCTTTTTTTTTTTAGCCAAACTTGCCTATCAGCTTTTACCCATAAATTATATTAATTGCATTGTATTTTCAGCCCTGAAAGTATAATTACAACATAGCTTCCTAGCAATAGAAATGTTAAATATCTTGGCAAGTAATCTGCATTTGCAGGAAATTTACCTAAGGCCCAATGCAGCTATTTCAAGAGATTATTTTGATGTCAGATCTGGCTTTGTTTCTGCTCCCCATCAGTTTCCATAAAAAATTGTTTCTTCCCCTTATGAACACTGATGTGGTCAAGTTTCTATCTGCCATTCTTGGCAGATTCAGTCAAAACTGGTAACATATTATTACACACACACACACACACACGTGTGTGTGTGTGTGTGTGTGTGTGTGTGTGTTAAGTGTTTGTTAAGTATTTAGAATACCTTGCTAGGCCCCAAACACTGGACAAATCCTATTTCCTGTTTCAGCCTAACCCAAGGCCATCCACAGGCAGTAGTCACAACAGTGACAGCTCATATTTGTGTAAATTTTTTTGGATTGCTAACAAAGAATTAAAGCTATATTAGTCTCCCTTAATTCTTTGTTAGCAATAAAAAAAATTACACACACACAAACATATACACACACACACACACACACACACACACACACACACACACACACATATATATATATATATATATATATATATATATATATATATATATATATATATATATATATATATATATATATTGTCACCAGTGTACATACCTCCTCATTCAGTAAAGGGAAAAATAGAGTCACATAGTCAGAAATAACAGATTCCCCAATGTGAAGCGCGTTGCAATTTAAAGCAGAAGAAAACAGCAAAAATAGAGAACTAGCAAAGAAAGTGATATATTACCTATGCTCCATAATAATAATAATAATAATAATTTTTTTTTAAAAAAAATCTGCATTTCTACCTAGCTGTAAAGAATTCACAGCGTTGAATTCCTACTAATCATTGATCCACAGTTATTTGGACAAAACAGATTAAAACCAGCTTGCTTTTTCAGTGTTAGCCTCAGTATAATCCCTTCCTGCCAGGGAAAGGTGCTTTGAGGTAAGGCTTTTACTGTGCAATTGCTCTGCCGTGAATAAATCAGGGAAGGAAGGAAGGTGCTAAATTATGCCTTATGATTATGCTGGTGCTGGGAAGAATCCAGCTGGAGAGTTCAGAGGAGCCATTCTTCTCTCTGAGCTGAGAGACAAGTTGATACTTTTCAGATGTTCTGGACTTCAGCTCCTGTCAGCTTGAATCAGCTTGGTCAATTGCAAAGCATTTTAATATAAAATAGCCAGAGAGTGCTAGATTGCATATTTATTTATTTTTATTTATTTTAATTCCATTTATATCCCACCCTTCTCCGAAGACTCAGGGCGGCTTACAAGCTTAGCAGTAGCCTTCATTCTATGTATATGCCTGCTTGTTAGGGCTTTCACACACACACCCCAAGCGGCATTATTACAAAGTCAGCTTATTGCCCCCAACAATCTGGGTCCTCATTTTACCTACCTCGGAAGGATGGAAGGCTAAGTCAACCTTGAGCCTGGTGGGACTCAAACTTGCACTAATTGCAGGCAGCTGGTGTTACTTGAGGAGGCATTAGCCCACTGCTCCACCAAGGCTCTGGATGGAAACTAATCAAGGAGAGAAGCAACCTAGAACTAAGGAGGAATTTCCTAACAGTGAGGGCAATTAACCAATGGAATGGTTTGCCTTTCAAAAGTTGTAGGTGCTCCATCACTGGACGCTGGTGTTACTTGAGGAGGCATTAGCCCACTGCTCCACCAAGGCTCATATGCTTTCTGTTGCCTTTCCCTTCCCTTCCCTTCAATGGTGTGTTTTCTACAAGGTCGTGTTATCCTTATTTTCTCTCCTAAAAATATATATAGAGAGAATTTAGTTTCATGCCTTTTAAGTTCTCAAGGTCTCATTCCAGATCAGCTTGTTTACACAGTCATCTTATCCATTTTATCCCGGTCTCCTTTTTCTAATTTCATAAGCAGATGGGGACAACTGGTTTTGGAACAACCCGCTAAATTTAAATTACTGATTTTGAATTTTACATCTAAGTGTACGGTATATTGTTTTAGGGTCTTGGTTTGAAAAGAGGTTTTTTTTTTCTAGATTTGATGGTTGCCTTGAAATGATTTCCAGATTTTCCATGCACAATAGGAGATATCTTGAATGAAATTTGAAGAGAAAGGTGGAAAGGATGGTGACAAATTGGAGCATATTCAATGCCCCAGCTGTCAAGATCTTGGAGCATCTAGAGGCCTATGAGGGTCATAGGATCTGGGTATGTTTAGCATGCAGAATAGATAGCTGAGAGGAAGTATAAGTGCAAATAAATTGTCACACACAACAGGAAATAGACTAACTCTCTCTTGGCCCAGAGCAGCAACGGGGAATTCACATTAGACATCAGGAGAAACACCATAACTGTAAGATCTGTCAGCCAGTGGAAAAGAGCTGCCACATATAGTAATAAATTATGTCTTGCGAGAAGACTTCAAACAGAGGGTGGATGATCTTCTGTTAGAGATGCTGTGATAAAGGATCTTGCATTGAGCAATGCCTGAGCTAGATTAGAACACTGGGTTCTAAGGTGCTTCGAATTGTATCGTTTTATGAAACCGCCAAAGAGCAACAAAGACTCTTAGGGCAGAGGTACCCAACCTTTTGGGCACCAGGGACTGGTTCAGTGGAGAAAACTTTTTCCACGGACCCAGAGAGTGTGTGGTTTTGTGTGCTGCCTGCATCCCACTGATGGGGCTTTCCTTGTTTGTGCAGACCGGTTGCTGACATGCTGCGACCTCGTACCGGTCCATGGACTGGAGGTTGGGGACCCTTGTCTTAGGAGTCTGGAGGCTAAAAGATATGAACAATGATTTCAGGAATTGGGTATGTCTAGTTTAATGAAAAAAAGGGGTGACATGATAGCAGTGTTCCAGTATCTAAGGGGCTGCCACAAAGAAGAGGTGGGGTCAACCTATTTTCCAAAGCACCTGAAGGCAAGACAAGAAGCAATGGATGGAAACTAATCAAGGGGAGATCCAAGCTAGAACTAAGGAATTTCCTGAAAGTTAGAACAATTAATCAGTGAAATGACATGCCTCCGGAAATTTTGGATGCTCCAAACCTAGAGGTTTTTAAGAAGAGATTGGACAACCATTTGTCTGAGATGGTATAGAGTTTCCTGCTTGAGCAAGGGGTTGGACTAGAAGATCTCCAAGGTCCCTTCCAACTCTGTTATTTTGTGTTTTTTTTAACCTGGACACTTTAATTTCCTGGAAAGGTTTGGCATTAGATCCATTCAACTATATTATTAATAATATTTATTTTATTTATTTATTTTATTGCATTTATATACCGCCCTTTCCCTGAGGACTCAGGGCGGTTTACAGGGAGTTAAAAATCAACCATACAAAAGTTAAAACCCAATTTAAAAAATATTAAATTAACCCTGTACTATTAAAAACCCCAATTAAAATGAATGTCTCCTCAGCCTGGGCCCGAGAGCTCAAAGAGCCAGGTCTTCAGGTCCCGGCGGAATGAACAGAGGTCGGGAGCAGTCCTCAGCTCCACCGGCAGCTGGTTCCAGAGGGCAGGCGCCCCCACTGAGAAGGCCCTATCCCTGGGTGTCACCCGCCGGCAATCTCTTACCGGCGGGACCCTGAGCAGACCCTCCCTGTGGGAGCGCACTGGGTGAAGGGCGTCTGATGCGGGCAGCAGGTGTTCCCTCAAATACCCCGGACCCAGGCCATATATCCTTGAACTATGTCCCTGAATTAGTTTTTGTTTTCTCAAGTGGGTTAGAATCAGGGTTTGGATGACATCAAAAGATGCCCCCAGTGACAACACAAATATTGGCGTATGACATCAAAAGAACCTGCTCAGTCCTTGAACTTCAGGCTCCATCACGCTGCCTTTTAAAAACCTGCAGTGCTGCCAAATACAAATAACCCAAATGAGGACCAATATGTCAAGTTTAGCTGCTCTTTGAAAAGAAGAAAAATGAAAACAGAATAATCTTGAAGTAGCAAGTGTGGGTGTGCCCTGAAGAAAACAACAATGCCAACATAAGTTGCCTTTGGTATTTTGTACTTATAGGGGCATATCTCTAGAATATCATTTGCATTATAGCTTCGTGAGTGTCTATATGTATCTACACAATTATCGCTATTTATCCATATATGACTAAATTGTTATCCTGAAAACATTTAGACTGTAAATATGGCTGCTGCAGATAGAGATAGACAACATGCAGAAGAGGGTAAGGTCCTGTGACCCTAGTTCTTCCACATGTCTTTCCTGGTGGGCAACAGCTGTTTCCAAACTGAGTTTGATGTGGAATAGATTGCTATTTCTATCTACTCTGTTTCTCTCGGTTGGCTACACAGGGTGGCTTGTAAAATAAATCAAAAGTTTGCTTTTTAAAAAAATGCACCTTTGATGCACCTTGGAAAAATGGTATGATTGTAAAGAATCTTCAGAATTTGGATCAGCAGCTAAGAATCTCACACATAAATCCAGTTTGTGTCTGGCAGCCTTTCCCAGCTTGGCCCTCCCAGATGTATTGGGAGAGCTCCCAGAATCTTTAGCTACTGGATTAAGCCTTGGAATTTGGGAGTTGTTGCCCAAATTAATGTGGAGAACACCATGGTTGGGGAAGGCTGGGTTACACGGAGTATCTGATTATGAAGTATGGCTTTCGCCGATATGGAAAAAGAGGACCATCTGTTCCAAGAGAATTACAGCTGTAGCCATATGGCCTGCCAAAAAGTCACTTTGGGGGCAGGGTGGGTGGGGGTGGAGAACAATTATTTTAGAAATAGTCCTCAACTTAGAACCATTTGTTTAGTGACTGCTCAAAGTTACAAAGATACTGAAAAAGGTGACTTACATCCCGTTCTCACACTTAAAAACATCATAGCATCCCCATAGTCATGTGATCCAAATGTGGGTGCTTGGCAAGAGGCATGCATATATTTATGATGGCTGCAGTGGTCACACGATAGCCGTTTCTGATCTTCCCTGCTGGTGTCTGATAAGCAAAGTAAATGGAGGGGGGAGCCAAATCTGCTTAACAGCCACACAATTACTTAGCAACTGCAGTGATTCACTTAACAATAATGGCAAAAAAAAGAGAAAGGTTGCAAAATTGGGCATGACTCATTTAACAACCAATTTGCTTAGCAATGGAAAATTCTGGTCCCAATTGTAGTCATATGTTGAGGATTACCTCTAATCACCTCAGCAAAGTAGCCATTGAGTAAAACTGGTTGCTGAGGTGTTGTTTTTTTAAAAAATCCCCGAGTTAAATATTTGCCTGTTTCATCATTGTTGGGCAACAGTCATTGTTCAGTGCTTTTGAAATGTTGATTTCCAATCCAACTTTCCGACCTGTGTTTCAAGGTATGAGGCACGCTTCTCGAGGATGGGTTTCGTGGAAATCTCAAGCTACGTGCGATTTCATATCCACGGGGGTATTTACGAGACCGATCCCCTGCCTTTTTTTTTTTTTTGCAGAAAGGCAGACAGAAGCCAAGGACCAGTTCCTTGACTTGGAAACTGTTTTCTTTCTGGGGATGTTGAGCAAGTTCAGGCAGACTCTTTGTAAAAGTTAGAAAAGTACACAGCAAGTTAATACTGCAGATAAGGCTATAGATGTTCTTTGGAATCTGAGTTATGAAATCCTCGGGTAAGGAGCTTCCTCTCCTGTTCCTGATAAAAGGGAAAGTTAAAAGCTTGCATGAAAGTAAGATGCAGGAGTTTCTGCCCCCTTGATCTTGTGGAGAAACGTCCTCTTGCATAGGAAAAGAACTCCACATGATTGTGTCTTACCTGTGTAGTTGCAATAAACTTTAAACATCCCCCAAAGCCTGTTTTAAGCTTCATTCCCCCCTCCCACTTTGAAGAAAGAACCCCACACATGCCTGCCAACCAGCCAGCCATAAGTACAGGGACACTGATCAGGCAGCAGGAATGTGGACATCTGATTCCTGTTAGCTCTGCTCCCCACACGTTGCTGCGCTGTGCATATTTTTGAAACTGGGCCCTCACTTCCCCATTCCTTCCCCCCCCCTCCATCAGCACAGTTTACTTCCATCAATGTGAAATTTCACAGCCTGCTCTTATTCTGCAGCAGTTACTTTATAGTTAATAGTCACGGGTAGCTTTTCTGTCCATAAAGGAGGAGAGGAAAGTACTTAGGAAAAGTTGATTGTCTGGGATATAATTGTGGAATGTTTTCAGCCTTATCCAGACAGGGCCGGGGAATTTCATTTGAATGTACTAGGCTGCAGAGCTTTCTCTCCTATCGGAACCAATTATCAGTAAAATAATAATAGAATTTTTCCCTTCTGATTAGGCTCAAACAGAACCGTTTTTCCCCCTCTAAATTTTCTAGCTGATTTGGAAAACTAGAAGAGAATGTTTGTAACTCAGGGTTGAACTGTGGAGTCCTCGGTACACTGTGAGTTTGGTATTTGCTTGCAGGCATTTCATTACCTGGCTAGATAACATCATCAGTGCTAGTGAGACTACCAAATCAGTGCTAGTGATTTGGAAAAAGCTAAGCAGGATTGGATCTAGTTATCAGTTAGAAGGGGGACCACCAACAAATGCACAGTTGCAGGCTAACCTATACAGGAAGTCAAAGGCAAACCAGTTCTTTAGATTACCAAGAAAATGATATGGATATGGAGAATCAACCTTGAGTGGAGAAAGACTTTGCCCTGAATACTTGGAATTGCTAGCATTCTTCAAACAGTGATGGACAATGGAAGATTTACGATGCCTGGTTCAGAAATTTCAGTAGTAACTGTGAGAGAGTGATAGACTGCACTCCAGAAGTTGTGAATGCTCCAACACTGGAAGTTTTTAAGAAGAGACTAGACAACAATTTGTCTGAAATGGTATAGGTTCTCCTGCTTGAGCAGGGGGCTAGACTAGAAGACCTCCAAGGTCCCTTCCAACTCTATTCTATTCTATTCTATTCTATTCTATTCTATTCTATTCTATTCTATTCTATTCTATTCTATTCTATTCTATTCTATTCTATTCTATTCTATTCTATTCCTGTCAGATTATTGTACATGAATGTAATTTAAGGAAGTGTCTTTCAAAATAACCCAACAACACCATTATAAGTGCCATCTGCCATATCAAGTAACTCTGAAAAATGAGTTTATTAATATTTCCTTTACCTAGCCTGATCATAAAGAAACTGGAAAATGAGGAGAAAACAGCAGAAGTGAGTTTAAAAGAAATGCAGATGCTTTTCTGGGTTAGATTAACTTTATCCTCTCTGTATTTCCTGGGTGTAACATCTTCCCTGCTTGCTGATAGAGTTGATTTGAGATGCATTCTGGGGGGGGGAATGGAAGGGAACCTGTCAGTGCTATCTTTGCTAAAATAATTCCTTTCTATCTTTTCCAAAGATGAGAACAAAATCTCAGAGTTCAGTCAAAGGAAGCTGAGAAAATAATCAGTCTTTTTGGGAGTTGGGGAAACTTTTCAAGAAAAGTGATGTTGGCTGGCGGAGATGGCAAAGATTTCAGCGTATTTGAAAGATCAGAATAAATATGGGACTAAAAAGTTTCACTTAGCATTTGAATAAGTAGCAGATTTATATGATGTATAATTAGCTTGTAGTTATTTTATTAAGAGTTAAAGTGCGATAGAATTTAATATCTTATTGTTGTTTGCATATTTTAGATTATGTTTGTTTGTATTTTTATACCCTGTATTTAGCTCTGGCAAGTCGGGGAGGGGGGAGGGGAGGGGAGGGGAGAGTTGGGGAGGTTTGGGGAGAGGGGAGGGGGAGGGGAGGGGTTTTGTATTCAAAAATGTACTGTAAAACTTTTCAATTTAAAAAAAAAAAGAAAAGTGATGTTGGTGTTGGTACGCAATACAGAGATGCCTTTAGAGTGGAGAAGGCATGTGAAAAAGTTGTTAGAGGAGGAAAGCAGAAACTTTTTGCAGCCTGGAGTTGCGTTACTTTTTAAAAAATAAATGTTTGGAGCGACGGAGGAACTTGGAGAATGATAACGACAAAGGACCTATTTCACTTGTCACTTACAGTAGCAAAGAAACAATGGGAGATCACCTTGTTTTCAGCAACTGGCAAACAAGGATGACAATGACAATGCAATATGGCGGCATAACCATCCTAGCCGGAGTCAGGAAGCCTCTGAAAGAGAGATGCAGGTCACCCACCACTACCGTATCATTTGTGGCAGTGATGCTTAGTTCGTCCCATCTAAACAAGGACAGGACAGTCATCATCCTTCAGACGACCATTTCTAGCAAGTACATAAGGGAAGCATGCGACTGTGTGTCATTGATTAGTAAATGGAAGGTTGTGTGTGTGTGTGTGGGGGAATATAAAATGGCAAGCCTGCAATTTTACAACAGCATCAGGAAAGATAGTGCATTATTTTGATTTTGAATCAGTATTTCCCCTCCCTCTCCCGAAAGTTCAAAGCTTCATATTTGAATTTATTTTGATAATGTTGGGGGGCAACTGTCCTCAGTTACATATTCTATATAAATAAGTTAAGTGTGGAACTCCTGGAATTTCAGCCAGGATGGCAATCTGGGAGGTGACTGCTCTAGTCTAGGGCATCACAGACAGACAGATACTAACTGAATTATTATCCTGGTCAAGGTTTGTGTAATGCATTCTCAGTTTGCATCTATTCATTGTAACTGAGAAGTATATGAAATTATTCTAAGCATGACTAAAGGCACATATATGCATCACCATTTTTACCCTTACTTGGTTCCTCAAAAGCAGCTTGAAAACAACTCATATCTGTCTTCACTTTGCTAGGCTTAGAAATGCTGAGGAGTGAAACCCACTGCTTTAGGTTCAGCCCAAACCTTTTCACTGCCAGTCCACACAAGAAAATATTTGCATGGCATCAAGATTGCCATTTCCACTTTGTATGCCTGGAGTGCTCAGAGACAGCGTGCTATGTATTTAATAAGATTTACTGGGATGGCTGAAATTCAGGAACTGGAAGGAACTAGAGAGGGGTGGTTCCCTGTAATTGGGAATGGCCCACCACCAAGCTCTACAGAATTCCAGCATTTCCGGTTGAACCTCCAGCTGGAAATATTGTGGTTCCTCTCGAACCTGGAAGTAATTCAATTCAGCTGCTTGTGACAGAGGAAATGGGGGAATACAAGGATATGGAGCCAATCTGGAAGTGGCTCCAAATACCTTGAATGGAAGTGCCGCAAGGCTGAACCCGGAACATTTCATTTGGAACTGATTGTTCCACATGAATCTACTGTCCATTATCTTGCTTGATTCAGTTTTCTGTGGGTAATTATGCAGTAGGCAAGAGAAGAAGAATGTCAGAGCTGTTCAGCTTCAGATATATATTTGATCTGTCTATGGAAGGAGGGGAAATTGCTGCCATACGGTATATGCAAACTAGCCAAATCTCAAACATATTATAGAGGGACGGAATGAATGAACCTATGATTGATTGCATATTGAATAAATTACTTGCTTCCACTTTGGAATGCAACCAGAGAGTCTTTTAATCTTTATGCTAAAGGCAATTTCAACATGATTTTAGTAGCTGAAGGGGCTATTTATTTATGTATTGTTCTTGTTATGGGCGTTCTTGGCTAGACTTCACTCTGAGAATCATGAAAGAGGCTGTGCATAAAATGACTTGAAAATACAGCAGGTAAAAAGCATGCTCTTGGTATAAAGTATATTTTCAGCATTCTCCCCATTTTATACACATGCTGCATAAAAGGCATACTCTGTTTTTGTATGCATTAGAATTGTGATGCTCAGTTTTATAGGTTGTCAAAAATGAAGAAGAATGCCACTGGATGAATGACTTGCCAGCAGTTCAGTTGAAGATACTGACGTTCTAGTTTTGTTCTTCACCAAGATATGTGTATCTCTCTGCATGCATAAGCCTTGGAGTATGGGAAATCTCCACATCTCTGGCTAATGTTCCATTACAGTTTCTAGCACCCGTCATCCTTCTTTTCGATGGTGGAGGTTGAAGTTCAGCAAATTCCTGGATGGACTATGTTTGCTTCATTAGAGATGCTTCATAGACTGGTCATAGAAGGGAACTTTTGGTGTGCCCCACCACTGCCAAGCAATTACTGGGAGCAAGTAAAGAAGGAAATCATAACATTGGAAAGTTATATTTGAATCTTCGTATCCAAACCCTTGCTCAAGGCAGGAATTCAAAGTAAAGCGTGTTGGAAGATGTTTCACCAAGATGTTTCACCAAGATGTTTCGTTACCAGACTAGGTAACGTCAGCAGCAGGATTTTCTTGACCTATTTTCCTTAGTTTATAAATGTCTTATGTGCCAGTATGATCAGTTGGTCGTTGGGTTGTTCGTTTGGAGCTATATTTAAATTTAAATTCTGAGCAGCTGATTGGTTCTCTTGTGGATAGGTAGTTAGAATGGTCTGGTTGCTTACATACTGTATTCATATGCTGGCTCTAGATCAATATGCTTGTTAATTGCTCCTTTAGTAGAATACCAGGCTTCAATAAATTCACATATGTGGTGGGTGTTGGCATGCCCAAGGATTTTTGTTTCTTCCCAATCCGAACCTGGTGTTGTTTATCAGTGTGGTTTAAGATTGTGGATTTCTGGTTGTGCCTTTAAACAGCTAGTTGATGTTCATGAACCCTTGTTTTCAACTGCCTTCCTGTTTGTCCCACATAGAATTGGTTACAATTGTTGCAATTGATTTTGTATACTATGTTGCTGTTGTCTTCCTTCTGTATTTTGACTTTAGATAACTCTTTTCTGAGTGTAAATGTAGGTTTGTGGGCTATCATTATTCCTAGGTGTTGCAGTATTCTGGCAGTCATTTCAGAAGTTCCTTTGATGTATGGCAGGACTTGTTTTTGTGTTGTGGTTGGCTGTGTATTTTGTCGGGGTTTGGTTGATAAGCATCGTGTTAGGAAATTTTGGGGATAGCCATTGCAAAGGAAAACATCAAAAGGGTATTTCTCTTCTGCTTTTCTTAATAATTTGCTGCTGCACTGCTGCAAAATAATTACTTTGCTCTATTTGCAAAATTGTCAGAAATAAAAATTTAATCCTCTAGCTCTAAATAGCTTTTTTAAAACAGTATTAATCTTGCACTTATATACTGCTTCACAGTGCTTTATAGCCCTCTCTAAATGATTTACAGAGTCAGCATATTTTCCCCAATAATCTGGATCCTCATTTTACTCACCTCGGAAGGATGGAAGGCTGAGTCAACCTTGAGCGGGTGAGGGTTGAACTGCCAAACTGCTGGCAATCAGCAGTTAGCAGAATTAGCCTGCAATACTGTATTCTAACAACTGTGCCACCAGGATTCATATAAACCATATTATTCTTCAAGAAACTATTTTATCTCAAAACTGGGATCTGGAGGAAACCATATTAAAATTTGATTTGAATTCTTAATATATACAGTATGAATTTTGGAAATGTTGTTGCTTGGAAATAATCATAGGACAGGTCAGCAAAACCTGCTTGGATATATATTAATGAAAAGGGTTCATTTTTACCTACTCTGCTTTTGCAGCTAGCAGCACATAATAGGTAGCTTTCTGTAAAGTTAAATCAGGCTGATATGATAGGACCTGAAACTGAATTTGCTTGGGATTTTATTTATTTGTTCATTTATGTAACGGGGGTATTTGTGTTGAAGACGGTGTGAGGGGAAAATGGCAGATTTCCACAGGCTACACAATTTGCCAGATTGTATCCATACTTTTTTAAAATAGCAGGAAGATCCTCACTAACCACTGTTAATCACTTTTAAGCAACATTAACTCATGACATCACCTCAGTTTTGCCTCTAGCCAGTTTCAGGGACAGCTGAAGTTGCCTTTAGTTCAGGGGTGTCAAACTGCTGGCCCGCGGGCCAGACGTGTCATCAGGAAACCACACCCACACCATTGCTGGCAATAGTGAAAAAGCTCCAATACGTTGTGCGACGTCACGTGACATCGCAAGTTTGACATGTCTGCTTTAGTTGCTCTGCTGTTAAAATGATGTCATCATGATACTCTTCTTCCAATATAAACTTTGCTCTACAAATAATTGTCAGTGCCTCCATGATAGTGTTGATGACAGCCTGGTCAGAAACTAGGGTTCTCCCATCTTTAGTTTAATATAAGGTGTTTCTGGGCCTCCTGACCAGTAATTGTTTGGATTTCATTGCAGCTATCTGTAAATTGTGAAGAATTCATATGAAGTCAATGGTACAAAAATACTATTAAATCAGTCAGTCTGTACCAGCTTCTATCCATCTTTCCTCTGATACAGTTCTGGTCTGATTATCATAGAACAGGGGTCTTCAAACGTGGCCCTTTTGTGACTTGTGGACTTCAATTCCGAGAATTCCTCAGCCAGCGTGCCTGGCTGGGGAATTCTGGAGGTTGAAGTCCACAAGTCATAGAGGGGCCAAGGTTGAAGACCCCTGTCATAGACGATATTGGTACACATACTGTTCTGGTTCCACTGTTGTGTGTAGTGACATTAAACTGAGAGATGTTATTTTGGACATACTATTCAATCTCAGCTGGTTCATTTAGAGCCTAACAGCCCCCAATACTAGGTCAGGACTTTCTCCATGTCCCTGGCACATCCCAGGGATATGCAGTTGGTTATCATCACTATATCAGTGATCCTACATCCCAAACTGATGGATGCCTTCCCCTCAGCAGCTTCATGTACTCAAGGGAGCAGCCACTGGATGACATCCCCTCTCTTCCCTTATTTCCATCAACTGAGACTATCCACTGAGGAAGTAGCAGAACCACTACTTGTTCTCAACTTCAAACACTTGTAAGCAGTCCAGAATACTTTGCTTAATAAAACTGAAGGCCCCTAGAAATGTAAAAGACCAAGAAGAGTGCACTTCCTAAGCAGGTCAAGCAAGTCCTGAGACTGTCATCCACCAGGGGATGTCAGTTTCTGCCCAAGTCTTGAATCCTACTACTTTTTCAACAATTTCCCTTAAAAAATGCTAAAGAAGCAGATAGAGAACATGTCTAGCCTACATGTGTTAGAACTGATGTACTCCGGGTGAGGTTCAAGGTCTTGGTGATGGTTTTTACGTCCTTACATGGCATGGGTCCGGAATACCTTGGGGACCACCTGCTGCCGGCGTCGACTCCCCTCCGCCCTGTGCGTTCCCACAGAGAGGGCCTCCTCAGGGTGCCTCCGGTCAGGGAATGCCGGCTGGTGGCCCCCAGGGGGAGGGCCTTCTCTGTGGGCGCCCCGGCTTTGTGGAATCAACTGCCGGTTGAGCTCCGGATGGCACCGGATCTCCGCTCCTTCCGGCGCGGCCTAAAGACCCATTTATTTGAACAAGCTGGCCTGGCCTGATGGGGAGTTAACTTGGGTTTTAATATTTGTATTTTTTACTGTTTTATTTGGGCTATAATTTAATTTGTTCTTAACTTTTGTATTCTGTATTTTTATTATATGCCCTGTTCACCGCCCTGAGTCCCTCGGGAGAAGGGCGGTATAAAAATTTAATAAACTATATTGAATAAATTACTTGCTTCCACTTTGGAATGCAACCAGAGAGTCTTTTAATCTTTATGCTAAAGGCAATTTCAACATGATTTTAGTAGCTGAAGGGGCTATTTATTTATGTATTGTTCTTGTTATGGGCGTTCTTGGCTAGACTTCACTCTGAGAATCATGAAAGAGGCTGTGCATAAAATGACTTGAAAATACAGCAGGTAAAAAGCATGCTCTTGGTATAAAGTATATTTTCAGCATTCTCCCCATTTTATACACATGCTGCATAAAAGGCATACTCTGTTTTTGTATGCATTAGAATTGTGATGCTCAGTTTTATAGGTTGTCAAAAATGAAGAAGAATGCCACTGGATGAATGACTTGCCAGCAGTTCAGTTGAAGATACTGACGTTCTAGTTTTGTTCTTCACCAAGATATGTGTATCTCTCTGCATGCATAAGCCTTGGAGTATGGGAAATCTCCACATCTCTGGCTAATGTTCCATTACAGTTTCTAGCACCCGTCATCCTTCTTTTCGATGGTGGAGGTTGAAGTTCAGCAAATTCCTGGATGGACTATGTTTGCTTCATTAGAGATGCTTCATAGACTGGTCATAGAAGGGAACTTTTGGTGTGCCCCACCACTGCCAAGCAATTACTGGGAGCAAGTAAAGAAGGAAATCATAACATTGGAAAGTTATATTTGAATCTTCGTATCCAAACCCTTGCTCAAGGCAGGAATTCAAAGTAAAGCGTGTTGGAAGATGTTTCACCACTTTATGGTCGAATACAATCCTTGAAATGAAGCCTGCTGTCTTTCCAGCTACTCTACCATGCCCCAAATAAGGACCTCTGTATCCCTTTTGTTTGTTTTTTAAAAACCTCTCCTTTAGGTTTATATACTTCTGGTGTTCTATTTCTACATACTGGTTTATTAGGTTATTGCTTTTATTTTGAGTATGGGATGCTGCCCTGAGTCGTGTTAGGTATTCTGCTTGGGATATTGCATAAAATTAGGTTGGGGAAGAGACAGGTCTTTATATACATATGAGGATGGTGTGCTGATAAATATATAAGAACTAGCTTTCCTGACTTCATTGCTACCACCCATGTTGTTAGTTGCAAACAAGTGTTCAGCACAGGAGGTGAGGTGTCATAGCTCCTTTCAACCAGCTTTCAAAATTTCATAAAATTTAACAATGGGTCCTCAAACACTGGCACAGGCTGGTTGCAATCCATCATAATATATATGAGCCATTTGCATCTGGACCGGATATGCTGTATGTATTGGGAACTGGGTGGCTATATAATAAACAACAAAGAAACAAACAAACAAAGGATTCATTCATTCACAAACCACATTGGTGGTTTAGAAATTACACAAATACTAAATTCAAGTCCCAAAGATGTTTTTTCACAAGGCAACTGGACTTTCTTGTGTTTCTTTGAAGATGTTTTGCTTCTCATCCAAGAAGCTTCTTCAACTTCTTCTCATTTCTTGGATGAGAAGCGAAACATCTTCAAAGAAAAACAAGAAAGTCCAGTTGCCTCGTGAAACTATGACCTGGATGACTGAGAATCTCCATAGATACTAAATTCAAGCCAAACACACCAAATATAGCTTAGCTCCGTTCAGCCATTGTCTTTGTGTGGGAGCCCTGATCCTGAGTCATGGCTTTGTGTCATATCACTGAAAAGAATGTTATTGCTTTGTAGAGGATAGGATAACAAATCAGGACAGAGAAAATCAGGAAGACGGAGAGCCATGTATTCTGCCTTAAGCAGAGAAAAGAAAGGCAGGATGTATAGGTAGTCCTCAGTTTATGACCGTTCTAGAACCTGCCTGTTACAGTCATAAAGAGGGTCTCATGTGAACAACCCAATTTTACCATCATCTTTTTTTGTGCTGGTCATTAAGCAAACCTATTGTTTGCTATGGGATATTTTTGCCAAAAAGCAGAAGTAAAGATTGATGTTTGGCCAACCAATGTCAGAAATCGCAGTTATGTGATGCTGCAAATGGCTGTAAATGTCAGGTAGCTGTCAAACACATGAAATGTGGCCAAGTGACTGGGAGGGGGGGCAGTGATCCATTGTAAGTCGAGGAGTACCTGCAGATTAACGCTGAGATATTGTGCACACAAATTGTAGGTTCTCCTACTGTTTCTCTTCCTGAGCTAGAGAAGATGGCGACATTTTCGCATGCTTCTTAGTTCTGTGCATCAGAGCAGGCCATAGCACGAATAGGAATAGGAATATTCTTTATTGGCCAAGTGAGATTGGACACACAAGGAATTTGTCTCTGATGCAGAAACTCTCAGTGGTAAACAACAAAGTGGTAAATCATAGTTCGTGATTCATAAGATACAACCATACGTCGTAAGATACAATGAATTGGTATGACCACTACAAATCATAATACAAAGTTTTACAAAGTAAATACAGAGTAATACAATGTCTGTATTACAAACAAATCATACTTGGTACGATTGCTGAGAATATGGATGACACCAGGATATACTAATCCTTAATCCTGGATTTTCAAACTTGATAACTTTTAAGATGTGTGGACTTCAGTCCCCAGCCAGCACATTAAGAACAGTAGCCGAACCTGAATTCTTTGGCCAGAATGAGAAACTTACAAAAGATTTATTTGTTTGCTTGTTATCAAAGTGATTTGCTATCACTTATCTTGCAGCTCTGGGTGGCTTGCAACATAAAACATACTTTTTCATTTCAGAATTCCAGCATTTGTTGCAGGTGTATCTATTGTGATGTATTTTTCATTTGATGTAAAAGCATAAAAACACAAAACCGTCAGTTCACTAAAGGCCATTCCACTCAGCCTTCTGTTACCACTAGCAACAGCAACAGAGTGTGAAGGGAGAAAATCTGAGTTCGCTTGTTGTGTTTGTCAAGCAAGCAGAATTTTCTGGCTTCACATAGTATTATAAATCATAATGTTTATGGCAAAGACTACAGTTTATAAACCACAGTATCTGGTTTTATATGGCATGCTAAGCCAAAACCAAAGAAATCACATTTTGCAATCCTAGCATGTGGACTACGAATATAATAATGTTGTCACAGTAAAAAGCCACTGGTAAGTTTAGCTTCCCACAAATTCTAATTCCTTTATGAATAGACGTATCAATAATTGACCAGTCTCTCTGATTTAAATAAAAGTTGATAGTCCAGGTTTTAGAACAGGGTTGCATTTCCATAGAAGTTAAAACTAAATGATATTTTAAATCATTTAGTGCCATAAATCAGCTAAATGAGAAGGACTAGGGCTGGCATGATAGCAGTCTTCCAATATCTGAGGGGCTGTCACAGACAAGAGACGGTTAACCAATTCTTCAAAGCACTCAAGGGCAGGGTAAGAAATAATTAGATGGATAAGAAATAATCAGATGGAAACTTATCAAGAAGAGATTGAACTTAGAAACAAGGAGAAATTTCTGTATTCTGTAAGTGGGTGCACTACAATTTAGCACAGGGGTGTCAAACTGTTGGCCCGCAGGCGGGTTTCATCATGCGGAGGCTGTGCTCACCCCAGCTCTGGCAATGTGAAAAAAGTCATGATACGTCATGTCACGTGACATGGTGAGTTTGACACCCATGGTTTAGATCAGTGATGGTGAACCTTTTAGAGACCGAGTGCCCAAACTGCAACCCAAAACCCACTTATGTATCATGGGCTGCCGGGTGGGCGTGGTCCATTGGGTGGGTGTGGTCCATTGGGCGGGCGTGGCCCATTGGGTGGGCATGGCTGCGGTGGTAATGGCAGACTGGTTGGGACTAAAAAGTTCAATCAATCAATTCCAACTTTGCGAGATCTTTTTTTTTCCTGTGAGAAGTTGAAATTGATTGATTGAATCTTTTTTTTTTTTTTTGCACACGGCGGCGGAGGCCTAAAGCGAAAAAGTTTTATAAAACCCAGCTGAAGGCCTAGGACTGGGGCAGTGGTGCACGTGCCCACAGAAAGGGCTCTGCGTGCCAGAAATAAAAGAAATAAAAGGCAAAAAAGAAAGCAACACAACAGCATAAATTGTACACATTAAGACTTCTCATGTATGAAATTGTTACCCAACAGTTCCATCAAAACTGGCTATATTTCATCGTAATTGTACCTACCCAACCTGCATTTGTATGCAAACTGTTTATAAATCACAAGTAACACCAGGCCTTCAAGATGCTGAATAATTGGAGCCATAAAATTATCTTTTCAAAGTCAAAGGACTAGCCTCTTAGCATTAAAGATTAATCCAGATAAATGGGATGGGAAGAGAGGTGCAAGCAAGCTGATAGAAGAACAAATGAATACAATCATTAACTTGTAAATGCTTAGGTACAAAATTAGAGATGAATATTCCTTAGATTATTTCCAATTATGATTCTGTTAATGCCAATTCCAAACCAACAATAAAAGTTGGGTAAGCATGCTATAAATATTTTGAGCAAGGTGAGAATAAGGGAGAACAATCACCCATCCCACCAGATTTTACTTGCAGTTGAATATTTTACAGGCTTTAACAACAACCTCAGGTAAGTTGATGTGCTCTGTTTCTAGAGCTGTTTTCCCAGTATTGGAAGCAGGAATTAAATCGGGAAAGAAGTTTGATCTGAAGCCAAAGAAGGAAAAAGTTAGTTTAATATGGAGTGAATGAAACATGCTTTGTGGGGAAGGACTCTGCGTATTTTTGATACTAAGGAAGAAAAGGGAAATCAATTTGGACCTTTATATGAGTATTTTCCATTACTTTTATTTTGCTATCATTTTTTTCCGTGAAGAGAAGGAATCTCCATAGAAGAAGGCCAGAAAAAAATGAAGAATCTTAGGCCAGAGGTCTCCAACCTTTTGGGCACCAGGGACCGGTTATGTGGAGAGAGGTTTTTTCATGGACTGGAGGGTGTATGCAATGATGGGATTCAGATATGTGAACAACTGGTTCTCTATGTGGATGCCGCTTCCCAAAGTCCATTCTGGGCCTGGGCAACAAAAAAATTAGCTACCGGTTCTGCCAAAGTGGTGCGAATTGGCTGAATCCCACCACTGGGTGTGTGGTTTTGTGTGCTGTCTGAATCCCGTGGATGGGGCTTTGCTTGTTTGTGTGGACTGGTTGATGGTATGCTGTATCCTGGAACTGGTCCATGGACCGGAGGTTGAGGACCCCCATCTTAGGCAACCAGACTAGGAAAGTTTGTATCCTGATTCTTAAGACCTTTGCAAGAATATGGTCCTCTAGTGGCCATGTATATTGGCAGGTGAGCCACACATTAAATGTGGGAAGTTGTCATGCACTAGAACAGTGTTTCGCAACCTCAGATGTGTTGGCTTCAATTCCCAGAATTCTCCAGCCAGCATGCTAGCTGGAGAATTCTGGGAGTTGAAGATTACACATCTTAAAAGTTGCAGGGGCTGGGACACACTGCACTGGAATAAGCAAACAGTCTTTGTGCATTTTATTTATTCTGTCTCTTTTCTGCTAAAACTGGGGAGGGCATATAGTCTTGCACATACGATCATAATTCAGCCTGCCCATCAAGGTAATTAGGCATGATGGTTATAAATTGTGTCATCCACATCACAAATCCAATTTTATCTTTTTTGTGGTAGTCATTAATGCCACGGACATAAAGTGATCGCCATGGTTGTTAAGTAAACACCACGGTTATAAGTGAAACAATGGTTCTCTATGGACTGGTTTTGCTGAAAACTGGAAGTAAATGCTGGTTTTCAGCAAAAATGTAATAAAACATGACTGGGATATTGCAAATGGCTGCAAATGGGATCTGGTTGCCAAGTGCCTGATATACAGTAACATGATTGCAGGAGGGGACAGCCATTGGAATTTTGGAATGCTCAGAAGGTCCATCATAACTTTGAATGGTTGCTAAGAGACCAGTCATAAATCAAGGACTACTTGTATGTGTTTGCAGCATTTGGAGGCATTTTAGAGTGAATGCAAGTCACAATTCTCATGGCCAGCCTGATCCTTCCAGGCATATCACATACTCCTGTCTATCTCATTAGGGCAGGGGTCTTCAAACTTGGCAACTTTAAGACTTTTGGACTTCAACTCCCAGAATTCCTCAGCCAGCCCCTGAATTAGGAGAACAAGCGGTGAAGCTTGTGGGTAACAACATGTTAACTTGGACTGAGATGGGCAGTTGGGGCTTAGCACTCTGTGGAAAACCAGACACTGGCTTAGTTGATTGTATAAAGCAGGGCATCTTATTCAACTGCAATATGGTTTTCAGTCTGTGCATATCATGGCAGGTGACATTCTGCATTATGATCTCTTAACCCAGGTTTGGGAATCTAGTGCGGCCACGCGAGTCATGATGGGGGTTTCCCGATACTCCCATGTAACACCTCTACTCCGCGAGCTGCATTGGCTTCCAGTTGCCCTTCGGGTGAGATTCAAGGTGCTGGTGATGACCTATAAAGCCCTAAATGGCGAGGGTCCGGGATATTTGAGGGAACACCTGCTGCCAGCATCAAGTTCCCTTCGTCCAGTGCGCTCCCACAGGGAGGGTCTCCTCAGGGTGCCGCCAGTTAAAGACTGCCGGCAGGTAACACCCAGGGGTAGGGCCTTCTCAGTGGGTGCGCCTGCCCTGTGGAACCAGCTGCCTGCGGAGCTTAGGACTGCCCCCAACCTCCGTTCATTCCCCCGGGACCTGAAGACCTGGCTCTTCGAGCTCTCTGGCCCAGGCTGAGAATATTTTTAATTTTAATTTTAACTGGGTTTTAATTTTCTCAGGGTTCTATTTAATCTCTTTTAATTTGTTTTAACGTTTGTATTGACTGTTTTTTAAATGCCCTGTAAACCGCCCTGAGTCCTTCGGGAAAGGGCGGTATATAAATCTAAATAAATAAATAAATAAATAAATAAATAAATAAATAAATAAATAAATAAATACATAAATACATAAATACATAAATACATAAATAGTGTGTTGTGTGAATTCAGGTAGTAAGGCTGCTACTTCTTGCTGTCCAGGTTTCTCAGTTTTAGGGCCATATTGTAGATTATATTTGCAATGATTGTGCCAGCTGTATGTAGGCATTTTTTTTGTAGTTTAGTACAGGGGTCCACAACTCCTAGTCCGTGGCCTAGTATTGGGCCACGGCATGCCAGCAACTGGTCCGCACAAACAAGCAAAGCCCCATCCGTGGGATGCAGGCAATACACAAAACCACACAGTTTCCGGTCCATGGAAAAACCTTTCTCCACGGAACCGGTCCCCGGTGCCCAAAATGTCGGGGACCTCTGGTTTAGTAGACTGATCTCTATAGGATTTGCTCAGTGATCCTTGATTATTTTAGTTCCATGATATTTTTGTCTGTCTGAAGATAAAATCTTTGTAAACCTGAATAGCTGCAACAATCCCTGTTGCTACGGAAAGTTTAAAGTGACCTAAAGTCCAGTTTAATTCAAAAGTGAAAGCTTCTGTGATAGCTCTGGCATGTTAAACAAAGGTTTGCTTAGATGGAGTTTACATATGTTAGGTACTCATTTAAACCATAGTTCAGAAATTCAGTTCTTCTGAGAAAGTCTCTGCTTTTATTTTCCTCTTCCTTCTAAGGTAACCTTAGCCAACCTGAAGTTGTCCAGAAGAGTTTGCCTGCAGCTCCTTTCCTCCTTTCCAGCTAGCACTAGATATAATGTGTGGAAGCCCACCACATCTCCAGAGTATATCAGGTTAAAAAAAAAAAACCATTCTAAAGCTCTGCTTCCAACGCAACAAAAAGTTGTCAGAAAACATATCTAGGTGCTTTGGAATACAGAAGAACTTGTAACTTTGGACACATGAATAAGGAGAAAAATCCCTTGTGTTGTTAACCACATTTGAACAAATAAAGTATCCTACTCCAGGGGTCCCCAACCCCCGGTCCGTGGCATGTCAGCAACTGGTCAGCATAAAGAAGCAAACCCCCCATCCGCGGGATGCAGGCAGCACACAAAACCGCCCCCTGCGGTCCATGGGGAAATTTCTCTCTAGGTAACCGGTCCCTGGTGCCCAAAAGGTTGGGGACCTCTGTTCTACTCTGTTCTGTTCTCTTTGTAGCACCGTTGCCTTGTTATGTCTTGGCTTCACACTTTAATTCTTAGTCGTCAGCAGAAACAAACCTTAAATATATTGAGAGTGTACAATTTCTATATACCATGATACCCTTGACTCTCCTAATCTCCTTTCCCTATTGCTAGGGGCTTCTTCCATCTAGTCATGGAGTGCAGAAACACTTTTACTGATTAACCTGTAAAAAGATATTACATTTTGATGGCCCTGAAGAAACTGAATATGCTCAGTGCAATATGATATGAATGTAGAGTATTTCAGCAAATATATTTGTGGTCCTGTAATCACCTTAGATATTATAGTGGCGTTCTGAACAGAGGATCTAGCTTTTTTTTTTGAAATTGTGTTTTGCAGATTAGCCTATCACAGAAATGATGACGATGAGGAAGAAGCT